>NC_045479.1:4822486-5130351 GCF_009650955.1 Corvus moneduloides
GATTGTTTCCAAGTAAACTTGTCTTCCTTTTTCCTCTGATGTGTCTCCCTTCTGGATCTTTGGGTGCACTTGTTACCTGTATAACTCAGATTTAATGATGCCACATGAAAATCCCTGCTGATTTGAAAAAGTAGATCTAAGCTGGGTTGTCTAGTTCAGTCATAAGCTTTTAGAGAATCTGGACAGCTATGTATTTTGGCTCTGGAAAGAAAGATTGGAAACCATTGTAGAAATGGTAGTTGTTTAAGCTGTGGTTGCTTTCTGCCTGCTTAGGCAAGGCCTAATTAGCTGCTTCCTGGCAATCTTATAATAATTGTGATATCTTTAGCTGCTTTGTGGTATAACTTCACCCCAAGAAAGACAGAATTTCGCAGATGGTTTACATACTCCAGGAGAGTAGGCATGCTCTGAAACTCTGCTCTTTGTGCAGCTTACTAGCTGAAGATGGTAAGTCAGACAGGTTTTCAAGCTGAATTAAAGTAATTTATGGAAATTAGGGTTTTGATTGTATTTTTGATTCAGAGCCATATTGGTAGCTTAAAAGTTTTTCTTTCATTCAGAGAAACTCTCTAGTGCAAATAAAGTATGAAAGCTTGAGAAGTGTTGCTCTAAATTCTTAGATTATTAGATGATCACACCTAAAACAGAACAGGTGCCAGAGCCTAAAGGTTGATCTTTTCCAAGTTACAGTACACCCAATGTATTGTTTGCCACTACAGATGGGCTGTGATTGTTTGTATGCTTGCCTTTTTTTTTTTTCCTGTGCTTACCTCTGCCTCTCCATCTGAAGTTTGTGCAAGGAAACATGCCAGTCAGTTGGCACAGATATTGTATGTTCCCTGTGTCAGGATTCCAGAAGAAACACAATCAAGATTGTCTTTTGCCTTGTTCCCTAGCTGTGTGGAAGAGGCCTTTAGGGGGAATGTCTTGGGACACTTGAGAAGTCTCAGGTGCTGACCTGTGAACTCAGTGAGACAAATATATTTTGTCAGGCACCCGACCAAGAGCTCTGAGAACACTCATGCAGAGTGGGCAGAATATTGCACTTCAAATGTTCTGTCCTTAAGCATCAAACCTTATGGTAATTTACATCCCACCAGCTTATTACCCTTGCACAAAAATAAATCTGTGGGTATTTGTATAATTTTCCTGCAAAATTATAGGAAATATAATCTAGACATCTAAGGTTTATTCCTCCTGTTATTTTTTTAAAGTAGTCTAATTTTAAATTACTTGAACAACAGACTTCCACAACTTCCCTTGAGTGTGCCAAGTTGATAATAGAGCAAACATTGAGTTTGACTCTGTTCCACAACAGCCCTGATGTGGGTATGAGCTTTTTTGTACTGCTTTGTCTCAGTTTCTGATGGCAGCTCTTGGGACTGCTCTAACTGATGTTTCTCCAGAATTTTTTTGGAAGCTAGCTAGCTGCAGCCCTAAAAAGTACAACTAAAATCCTGGAACAAAATTCTGCTTAGTGTACAGCTACTATGAGCGCAAGGAAAAGGCAGTGATAAACGTACAGGTTTTTAAAAGTGAAGGTAATGGGGATGTTAAAAGAGCAATTGGAGCCTTTCTTAAAGGGGTAAGAAAGATGAAATATGTGTGCATTTTTAAAGAGGTGTGTCCTTAAAGCATCCAGGAGATTTAATGGGTAGATTCAGACAAATAATTTTTTTTCTTGCTTTGTCTGTTAAGCAGGCTGGGTTCTTGGCTTTGCTTATGCAATTTCTAGTTAATGGTAATGCAATGCTAAAAAAAAAAGTCAAAAAAAGGAACTTGTTTTCCCAGACATGTCATACAGAGGTGATTGAAACTGCAGATTTTATTTTTTAAATACTGGCTATAAATCTTTTCTTCTGCCAAAACCTTGCTGATTTTTAATATTTTTTTTAACTTTCACTGACTTTGAAAATTAAGGGAGATTGTTACATTTCTTACAGCCTCTGCCCTGAGGTATAAAGATATGGATATCTTCATGATTTGCATAAAACAGCTGAAGATCCCACAACTGCCTAAGGGATGGATCTCATCTCACCACAAACCTTGTCTTTGTTTTCCTCTTCCATTTCTCTTGTGATAGTTGTGCCATGTGGGGAGTCAGGTCAAATCTCTGACCTGACTGAAGAGGCTGCTTGTGTTTGGTTAGGCAAGGGAGTTTCCAGCATGGTCTTTAGGTAAAACTCATTTCCAAAATCAGGGGGAAGAGAAACAAATACCTTTCAGTGGTAGCATGAAATAGATCTCCTGGATAAATAGATTCAAGTGAAGCACAGATCTGTATGTATGGAGATCCTGCTTGCATCTGCTCTTACATCCTCCAGTTATGCATTAACAGGAAGGTTGTGTGGCTGCATTTCCGACCACAGAAGTGCTGTTCCTTTCTGCATGATCATCAAGTACTTAATAATACCAGCTGATACGATTTAGTAAACCCAGTGAAACCACAGGACTGGAAGAGAAAGTTGTAAAATTCAGGAACTGGTTTTGATGAACAAGCTTGTTGTCTTTGGCCTTTCTCAAGGTGGAAATGTCTGTTAGCACTTCTTCTTTGGACATAGGTACTGAATATTCTCTTGGTCCTTTTTGGCTGAGATTGCATTTAAAAGTGCTCAGTTTTAAGAAATGTACACTTCAGTGATAGGAAAAAATTTTGGAATTTAGACTGGAAACATCATGACATGCAAAAAAGTGCTAAATAGACTGTATTCCTTGTTCTGTTCTCGCAGTACTATAAATGTAGGAGAAGTCTAACACTTGATTCCTCTGAGATGTATTTACAGAGTTCAGTGTAGCTGACTTGCTGGTGATGGATAACAGCTTTCCCTTTGGAATCTCCAGTGTCATTCCAGTGCAATTATTGGTGACCAAAATAGTCCGAGAAGAGCGTCCTTAAACTTTTGGAAGAAGATTTCTCTGTCCCCAAACTAATCCCTGCACTGTTCTTAACAATTTGAAATGGAGAGGTAGCACTGCAGGAATAGCTCTTCTTTCTAAAAGGGTTTCCTCTTCACTGAAGAATCTAAAAACGGAGGGGGGGGGGGGAGGGGGGAAGAAAACCACCAACTGTTGCTTTTCCTGCTCATTGTTTGTGGCAGATTCAAACCTCAAAAGAATCAAAACAGTTTTGGTTTCCTTATCTCAAAATTTCATATAATAGTGATCTGTAAAGTATTACTAGGGATACCAAGATATGGAATAATTTTTTAGTGTTTTTAATAAAAATTAATTAAAAAATGAATTTTTGGTCTTCTGAGTCTAAAGAAACCTACACCCGTTTTTCTTTCTTTAAGCAGTGAACTGGAAAGCTCAAGGATGCATTGAAATAATTTATATAAATTTAGCAATGGTAAGGGGTAGCAAGTTTTAAAATTAGGCACTTCTATTCCTTCCAAAATCTTAAAGCCATGATCAGGGGTTTGTGTTTGAAATGGGCTTTGAAGAACTGAATTTTAAGGATTGTAGTAATAATTTGCAGAGCCCTAATATGTTTCCTTTGGATGTGCTTTTGATTCACTACATGAGGAGCTAGGTCACTAAAGAAAAGACTTCCCATAAAATCTGGAATACTTGATACTGAAACTGCACATGTGCAGGTTCTTCTTTAAATGAAAACAAGCTTGTTTTTAAAAATAGAACCCCATACTTTCCTTTTTATGTGAAGGGAAGGATGAGTATACATGTACGAAATGCAGAAGAAACTCGGTGAATGCTCCTACGATCACTAGCTGACCTCTTTAGGCTAGAGACTTGGTTCAAGTTTTGGCTAAAAGGTGGTGACTGGGATATTTTCTTCCGTAAATAGCATAAATCCCTAAGTTTTCAAGCAAGTCTGCACCATGACAGGGTATAGTAATGTGATAGCTGAATTTAGCCTTGGACCCCTACCTGGACTGCCTGCTCTGAGAAGCTAGACACTGATCCTGTGCACTGAGGACACTAGAAAAGTTGTCACATTTTCAGTGCTTGTGGTATCCATGTCTAGACTAAGCCTTTTCTAAGTCTAGACTGAAGTCTTTTCCCCGGAAAAGACTTAGTGCCACTTTCCCTCTTTGCCACAGGATTTGAATGGAGGTAGTTGTTTTCTAAATAAACACACACAAATTATTGCTTATTTTAACAAAAGTTCTTTCTAGTATAGACCTTTGACTGGAGAACTTCAGTGTTCCAGTGAGACTTGCTGGAATGTTCAGTGTGGAACAGTGTAAAGAAGTGTGTTCTCTGTCACCCGGCATCTGTTACCTCAAGTAACCATTGCCCAGGACTTGTTTGCCCACGGGATCAGACGGGGTATTTACATGGCTCGTGATTGGTTTCAGGCCAGTTGCTGAAAGCAGCCTTGCTCAATCTTTCCTGGGCCTTGCCCCTTTGTAAGTGCTGAGGTGATTAACTTCACTTTTAGACTGCTGGCGGGAACACACTTCCAGCTTTGACCTGGTAATCTTCTCAAATCCTGTCTCCAGACCCTCCTATTAGGGGGTGAGGAAAGAAGGACCCTGGGTGTAAAAGGGTTGACCTGCTGTAGGTTTTCCAGTCCCACATGCACAGGTTTAATAGATTCCTTCTAAACAAGGTTTTTTTTTTAAATCTGCTCTTTGTAGGGTCAACCTGCTCTGCTGGTTTCCTAACCTGTCTTCCCCCATGAGTGACCTTTCCTAGCAAAATCACTTTTTCCCCCAAGTACTTCTAAGTAGCTCCCATGAACTGAGACTGGAAACAGCTTCTCATCCCAGAGGTGAACCTTATTTTATTGAGCGAGTTCATGTCAAAATTAAAATGCCAACCCTGCAAGAACTAAAGATTTTTGATTACACCAAAACTGAACAAACTGAATGTCTTTGGATTCTACAAACAGCTACTGTTTTAAATCATATTGACACATTGCAAGTCATCCAAAAAGTGGTTTTGTAAAGGCAAAGGTAGATTAATTTAAAATTGCAGTGATACATTTTTGAGTCTTCTCTGTACATTATTATCTTTCCTCGCAGCCTTGTAACACTGACAGCACAGGATAAGAGAATAATCTTTGGCTTTGAACTATCTATTTAAAACCTTGTGGTTCCGTTGCCAGCTGCATAACTATTCTTTGTTGCCTCATTGCCAGGAATTGCACTCTGCCCTTGGAAAACATAGCTTGGATTTTTTTATCTTAGTTTTTTTGCTGTTAGGTGTGGCTATCCTTTTCGATGTCATTAGGTACCTCTTTCGTGCTGCAGCTTGTAAGAAATTCACGTGTTTTAGGTCAACATCTGGACCAACATGACACTCAATCACTTCTTGAGGTTCTCTTAAATGTTATTTTTAATTCTGCCAGTGCTTGTTTACTGCAAATTCAGATGTCACCAAACTTGACCAGGAAGAACTATTTTCAAGGAGAGAAGAGGCAGTTTAGTTAAACCCTTGCACTAGGTGTTGCCTTTGTTTAGGAAGTAGAATGTAGAACGGAATTCACAGCTTCAATACCATCCACTAGAGCAGCTTCATGTGTTATCTTTGTGGGTTAAACTTTCTTTTGTTTAATGTTCCATTAGACCTGGGAATAAACACTTGAGTTTGTTTCAGGGTAAGGAGGAAATCTGAGGACCTTATGAGTTTCATGAATATAGGGGAAAAAGTGACTTGCTGCTTTTGGCACCCTTGACTTTACCTTTTAGGGTGATGTGTGCTGGGACTTGAGTGTCTGTCCTCTCTTGTATTGCTTGGTTACATAAAAATTAATCTGCTTGGAAGTTAAATATGCAGGTCTGTCTGTTGCAAGAGATACTATGTTAGGCTGAGAGCATCCCTTGTGACTCCATCCTTGGAGATACTCAAAACTTGACTGGGCACAGTCCTGAATAACCTGTTTTAGCTGACTCTGCTTTAAGCAGTGGCATCAACCTAGGCAATCTCCAGAGGTCTTTTCCAACTTTAATTATTCTGTGGTACTGTGACTCACCATTTCTTAGTTTGACGTACTCCTCAAGCAAGAGTTTTAAACAATATGGATTGGTGTACTTCCCTAATCAACAGCCAAATCAAGTTTCCTAACCAAGAAGACAAAAGGAATTATGGATGCCTTTTCCCCAGAAATGATCTGTCTCCTTCTGCAGCCAAATACTGATCTGATGACAGCTAATGGTGTGGCGGGTCTCCAGCTTAATCCTGTCACGGTCACCTTAGTACTGACTCCAGTTGTTGAGTGTAGCCCAGTTGGGGCAGACTAGTTTTTGTTTGCATGGACATGGGCTGTTTTTCCATGAATGGGTTGTAACTTGTGTTCAGTGAAGGAAGCCAGGAGAAGAGTGTGCTGGAAGTTTCTCTCTGCTCCATTCTGTCTGTAGAAAAGACTGCTGAGAGAGCAAGCCATCGAGCCTGGTCATTGCAGTCACAGAGAGTGAAAGCTGCTCTTGTTCACTTTGGGTGGTTGTTTGTGTGTCTGTGGACATCACACCCAACACTTGTCAGGCTGACCCGAGGTTGGATTGAAATAGATGTGGGCACGGATTGTGTGTGATGTTCAGTTGTTACGTGAAAGTCAAACTCACCTTTAGTTATGGGTTGAGTTTGTTTGCAGGTGTTTTGCATCCACACCTGCCTTGCTGCAGGTGGCTGTTGCAGTGTCGTCAGCTTCTCCCACACATTCCTTATGTGGCTTTAAATTCTTCCAGGGAAAGCAGCCTTTAATAGCAAGGTACCTATTTTGTTGGCCATTTTCATTAGGTGTTACCTTGCTCTAAATTTACTTACGTAAGCTCATGTTAATGTGGCATGTGGTATAACTAATAAATAGCTCTGTGCTAGAAGTGAACTGCCTTGTCCTCTGGAGTGCAGAGAATGTGGGAGTCTAATGCTTAGATCTGGGCACACGGAGTCAGTAAGTGCTGGGTGAATCCATGGAGAAGCGTGTGGGTACCACAGATGTTCTCTCCAGTGTGTCTTGTGAGTTACTGAGATACCAGAACGTTGAGTAACCTCAGGGTTACTCCCTGCAGTGTGTAGTGACATGAGCTCTAGACCCTCCATGCAATACCCTGGCAGGCTGTTCTCTCCAAAGCCAGCGTGATGGGCGTAGGGGCGCGTGGAAGCGCTGGAACAGGTAGCAGTCCAAGCTACAGAAGGGAGCACCTCTTGTATCCAGTGAACAAAGCTGTATTATGCTTGTCAAGGACAGTGTTTCACATTTAATTACAGCTGGATACTGTAAACTTGCTGCTTTGTTCTGTTCCTCTAAGATACTACTGCATCTCAATCTGTGGGTGTTTATAAATGTGCCAGCAACCTTGGACTGAAGTCACAGACATGTCTAAATACTGATCTTTCTGTTAAACTTGAGACCCTGCTGATCTGCTTAATGGCTGTATTACTGTCAGATCTAAGGAGTTAGCCAGGGGACTAATGAAAGTGAAGTCACTGCTCCATAGCATATGTGGAAAAGATAAAAACCAAGCTCGTTCAAGATCAGATTAGAGCAGTGCTGAACCAACCACACTGTTGGGGTATTTCAGCTATTTCTAAAAGCAATTCAAATACACAAAATAATTTTTCTTCTTTTGGGGTAATGGACTCCTGGGCAACATAAAATATGTGCTTGGAGCACTTAGAACGGTACTTATCTCTTAAATTCTCTTATGTGATCTGGTGAAGTGATTATACCCACATAGCTTGTAGTCATCTTACATTCCTTTATTAGCTGTGGGGACACAGATATGGCATAAATTGCCTGAAGTATTTCTTTGCATAGCATAGCTATGCCTTTGAGGGAAAATAACATTCAAATTTCATTTTCCAAAGTAAACAACGTGCAGGAGCATACCAGCAGCTTTTAGTAAGCTGTTCTACCAAAAGCACAGTTTTCTTGAAATTGTGTGAGCAGCCTTTCCAAACAACACTGTTATCAACGCTGTTTCTGGCAGCCCTATGCACACAGGCACAATTCTGGAAGTCTCTTGCCACCTTCAGCTTTCAAGGCTGTAATTCCTTAGAACAGAGGAAGAAGCAAAGTTTCATCTGTCCTGTCAAGGAAACAGAGTTTCAAATGGCAGGGTGACCTCCCTCACACTTCTTCCCACCCCGCAGAGCACTTGTCAGAGGACAGAGGGTTACAGAAATGGCTACAGTATCACTAAAACTGAGTAATTGCCCTGGGCTTTTCTTGCTGGAGAGTGCTCTAGAACGCCACTTGTCTGATTTCAAACACTGAGCTGCAGGACAAAAGCCAGCATGTTTTTCTGTCACTCCTAGAGGTGTTCTACCCTAGTCATTATATTGATATAAATAGGTCAGGAAGTAGAGGAGACTGCAAGGGCTGATCACAAGTGCTGACCACAGCCTGTGGGAATCTTCCACGTGAAGCTCCACCAGTTTCCTGGCCCATGGCATTGCTATTGTATCTCTTTTCTGAAAAGACTGCTGCATCCAAATACCATAGTTGTTTCTTTCACAAAAAGTACCAATTTGTGTTTAGGAGGGGAAGAACCTAGTTTTGGGGGGAAGGGTTCCTGTTCCTGCTCTTTAAGGATCAAGGGTGTATTGCTCTGCCTTTGTGACCAGCTCTATCTTTACATTGGTGTTCCATAGAAAGAACTAGAATTTGTAGGACACAAATTAAATTCAATAGTGTGAGACAGTCTGATGTCTTTTCACTTGGAAATGACAAAGAAAGGAGAAAGAGTGATCCCTGTGATCAATGAGCACATTAAAATGTGTGCTAGTTGTGGACTGTAGAGGTGGAAGAGGCTAAAGCAAGCCCAGAATGGGCAGGAGAGGGATGTGCTATACACCCTATTGTGCCATCTAGTCAAATACACTGTACAGCTATGATTCTTCTTGAGATCACACAACCTTTCCACATTTCAAATTCCTGAACTCCCACCCCATACCCAGCAATATGCAGTTTTTTCCTTGGGAAGCCTAGGAAAAGAAAGCCTATCTTAGTCCAAGAGAGCTTGATTTGACCTTAGCATAATGAAGATCAAGGGGCGATGTGGCATTGTCTATAAATATATGTGGGAAGGGAGGGAAAGCTAATGCATAGGTCAGCATCATCACAGGAACAGAGAGGTATAAACTTGGCCTGGAAATTAAAAGAAAGCTATTGATCATAAAAACAACTGGCTCAGGAAGAAATGCCTGAGTTGATAACAGGGATGGGGCATAAAGCATTAATAATCTCAGTTTCCACCGTGTGATAAGGGTAGGAAATTGCCCATTTTTATCAGCATTAGATCCTTTTGTCTGCCTTTTGCTCTTTAAATGAGCATTTCCCTGTTATTCCCTGTAGTTACAGAGCATAATGCAGAAGTTACTGCAAAAGGTGTGTGTCTAGCCAGTGGTGTCAGCCAGGGAGGAGAAGTGAACTTTCATTGTGATGATGCCCTTAACAGCACACTTCAACTTTTGTTCAGCCAGGCAATTGGACCAGATGATCACTGCAGGGCTCTTCCAGCTGAAACAGTCTGTTCTATCCTAGAAAAGAAACAGGAGTGTTACAGAAATGAAAGGTTAAAAACAAGCATTGCTTATTACTTGTGGTCACTCCCAAGAATTTCAGGAACCAAATACTGAAGAGTTTTCTGGTTTGCCCTAGGGAATAAGAATGTTTTCCCTACAGTTAGCCAGATCTTTTGGGTCCATGGTAAAAACAGAATTTGTGATAATTTCTGGGGTGTATGTATGGGAAATGACAGGGGAGTGGAGAGTAGACGTGGCTTTTACTGGTAGCTCCCAATGTAATAAGAAACAAATTCTTCACATTTCTCAGTCCTCAAATTGGAGAAAACTAAGCTTTCTTAATCGCAGCATTTGTTTCTGTTAGCATAAACTAATGGTAAATATATAGATATTAAATTGTTCATTGCCAGTGAACAACTAGAGGGAGGGTAGTTTTCAGATGTTGAGGACCCCAGGTTGTTCTGTGCAGTTAACGCTCTCCAGGAGCACTGTGTGGATTTCCAGGAAAGCAGCTACTGCCATGCTGTGGTTCTGCCACCACTCTTGGTCATTCCCAGTTTACAGAGCTGTTACCAGCCCATTCTGGCTGACTGAGCCTGAAAGCAGACGTTGAATGAAGTTGAAGAAAGTGCTTCTTAATTGCAGTATTTTTCTTTTCCAGACATGCCAGCAGCAGCCTGTTGGTATTGTCACTGAGAAAAGTCACAAGTGACCTGCAGTCTCTTGTGCTCCTCCTTGCTGCATTAAAAGCACTTTGGAAAAGGGTCATTCTGGCTAGTGCTCAAATATAGGATGTTATGGAATAAGAGTTTATGGAAATTACACAGTTTGAGTCCAGGGTCCAGAACTGAATCATCTGCCA
The DNA here is from genome assembly GCF_009650955.1 of Corvus moneduloides. NCBI lineage: Eukaryota > Metazoa > Chordata > Aves > Passeriformes > Corvidae > Corvus > Corvus moneduloides. The sequence goes on from NC_045479.1 coordinate 4,832,781, forward strand.
GTGGAAATGCTGGACTGCCTTATGGGACAGATCCTGGCCTGTGTGCAGCACAGTAGCAAAGCAGTGCCTGGGTCCTGTCAAACCATGCTGGGCAGAAGTTGTTTCACAATGCAGTCTGTGAGCATGGAGAGCTTTGCCTGTTAGGGAGGTGCACACAGATGTCTTCTACAAAAAGTGGTCGTAGGTCCCTTGGTGGGGGCTCTCAGACCCGCATTAAGCAAAGGCAATGCTCATGCCCCCTCACAGGGCTACTTCCTCTGCCAGATATCCTCAGCTGAACCTTCCAACTACCTGCCTCAGACCCCCTGATATCCTTGCAGAGGAATGGCCTTTATCCAAAGGAGGATGGAATTAAAAAGACTAGACAGAACAGTCCTTGCGCATGAAAGGCAAAGAGAGAAGCTTTTATGTGTCCTTGCTACTAGGAACAAATTCTGCTGATGGCATCCTTACACTTAGGTTGAATTTAATCTCTGACTAATTCGTACCAAGTCTTTTCATGTCCCCACCAGTGCAGCTGTATTTGAGGAGACTGGTAATGTCTGCCTCTGGAACTGATGACTGCCATCTTATTCCAGGAGCTGCCTGCCAAGGCCTCAGGGAGAGGAGAGTAAAACACAGAACCACCTCCACCTCTTTCCTCTCACTGGTTTCCTAACAGATTTTCGTTCACTCCAGGCACAGAGCTTGGCATGGTCTTTGCTGAGACCATGCGGGTTCCACGGCTGCAGGGGAATCGCTATCTGGGCAATTGAAACTGCTCAGTGTTCACTGAGAGTCAAATGTCCAGCCAAGGGGGGAGGGTGCTGCGTGGTTACTATTTATAACCTGTGTAACAAGATGTGCAATTGGTACTATCTGATACCCAGAGCTGAAAGTTTGATGTTGCGAGTTTTGGTTTTCCCATTCTCTACCTACTGTTTGTATTACTTTTTGAGATTCTGGTACATTTTCTCATGCTACAGAATATAACCTCTTTATTCTGTTTGTCAAGGTTGAGCCCAGATGTTGAACTGGTTATTTGCTTACAATACATTCCTGTCTGCTGGTAAAATCTTTCCTTGTACCTATGAGGAAAATGAATGATGGGGAGGTATCAGACACACCAGATTGTGTGATAGAGACAAACTTTCATTAAGTTGCTGGATTTGATCAGTTGTCATTTGATGGTCTCACAGTTTGTTAGTTGCTAAGGGTTGGATTTTGCTTTGCTTTTTAAAAAATTATTATCCGTACTGAGAATTGTGGAGCACGCCAGAGTGCAAAAGGTTGGTATTCTTATCTTGGAAAGAGGAAAGATTTACATGAGTAAATTTATCGAGGGTTAATACTAAACGAAGTTTAAGATACTGTCAAGAACTCCAAAATGTAAGCACAGTAAAAGTATTTTGAGGAAAGGATGGGATAAAGACTTTTTTCCCCTCTGAAAATAAAGTCAGGAATGCAGCCTGGGAGAGGTTAGAGAGGAGTTTTGTGGGATGTGTGGAATAGACCTCAACCAAACGATCTAATTTATGAAATAAAAGTTACAGGATTATTGTGTGGGTGTGTTTTCTTCCTGTGACAAATTGGGATTTAGCATTGTGTCCATTGAACATGTTCAGTATCTCTCCTGTTACCTAGAAGCCCCATACCTTTTGAGTCTAACAAGTAGATTTTACTGTAAGAATGAGGTGTAACTCCATAGTGAATGGATCAAAAAAGATAAGCCAAGCCATGATGGAAAGTAGTCTTCTGGTTCCTTTCAAAGCCTGCTTGGTGCCCTGCTCAGACTCTGCTCAGTCAGTAGTGCTCTTGCTGAGGTGTGTAATTCTCCGCCTCTGCAAAACAAAATGAAATTGCTTAATTGTATATTATGGTCTAATCTAGTGGCTGATGTGGGAGGACAGTACATGGCTGTGGAGCCTGTGGAGCATTAAGAAACAGCCTGATCTAACCTAGATTGAGTTTGTTGTCATGGCCATTTCTGATTTTAGATGTACAGACAGACTGCAGAGCACATATTTTCATGCATAACTTGGAAGGAGAAAGGAAGGCTGGTGTAGTGGTTTGAGTTACAGGAGCAGGGTATACCCATGAGTGGTTATAAACACACGGTGGGGTTTTCTTTGGCAGCAGTTGAAGCTTGAGGGTGTCAGCCTGCTCTGGGGGGAAGCTTAGGCCTTATTGGGCATGCAATGGGCTGGGGACAGGGCATATTGGAGCAGCAGATAGCTGGGATGTAGAGTGACAGATTACCAGTGACCTCATCTGCAGGTGAGTCTTTGAGACGCTGTTCCTGGTTGGACTTTCCTTGTTAAGGGAAAGGAGGTGGCAGTTCTGGAGGTCTGGGTTTAAGGTCCAATTTCTTAGGTGTTTTTTTCGATTCTGCATGTACATTTTACATGGTAATTATACAGGCCACAGTTGCGCCCATGGGTTATAGCATGATCCCAACCCTTCCTGAACTTGTCCTAGAATAAAGTTTGGGATTTGTTTTGTTTTTAGAGTTCAGCAGCCTCTAAATGAAGTGGTTTGTGGGCTGGAGAAATCTTTATAGCTTTTTTATTCAAATATCTATTTACTTAGATTTCTTGGCTCCCAGAAGAGTCTTGCAAGATGTGTATAGGGAAGAAGATTCCAAAATCTTAAACTTCCTCTGCTTTCTGTAATCAGTCTTCTTCCACAGAAAATGGTTATACATCCACTAACTAATCTGTAATCTGTTTGAGCTGCTCTGTGCAGGGGATTTGTGATGCCATACCTAGCTGACTGTGTAAGAATGGTGAAATTCGGAATCTTCTAATCCTGTTTTCTAACTCCCTTGTCCTCCACCACTTCCTTTCGGGAAGTGCCTGCCTCTTTTCCACACCCATAACAGCTGAGAGTTGGAAGCAGCACAAATAAAACTTGCTTTCCGTGTTCATTTTTTACTGTCTGTAGCTGGAATATTTGTTTGTGAGAGTCTGGATTTGCCAAACCACAGAGGGGTGAGCCTTGGAGTTAAAAGTCTAGGCATCTATCTGCTGTGATTAAAATAAATGCTGGCACAAATGACCAGTCTTTGAGCTTGCTTCTGAGGTGCCTAAGTGTTTCTCTTAATGACTGATACAAATCAAGGTGGCTTTGGTAAATTCAGCCTCGTTTGGATCCCGTGACTCTAAGTAGTGATAAGTAATCTTTGCCCTATGTAAGGGGGAATCACAGAATCAATGAGGTTGAAAAAGACCTCTGGGATCACCAAGTGCAACCTATGACCAAACCACCACCATGTCAACCAGACCACAGCACTCAGTGTCACCTCCAGTCTTTCCTTAAACACCTCCAGGGACGGTGACTCCACCAGCTCCCTGAGCAGTCTGTTCCAGTGCCTGACCACTCTTTCATTGAAGAAATTCTTCCTGATGTCCAGTCTGAACCTCCCCTAGCACAGCTTGACTGTCGTCTTGTCCTGTCACTTGTTCCCTGGGAGAAGAGGCTGACCCCACCCTGGGCCACATCTTCCTTTCATGTGGTTATAGAAAGTGATAAGGGCACTCCTGAGCTTCCTCTTCTCCAGGCTAAACAGCCCCAGCTCCCTCAACTGTTCCTCATAGGACTAGTGCTTCAGAGCCTTCACCAGCTTTGTTCCCTTCCCTGGACAATCAGGTAATGAAAGGGAGAGCTGAAGCACATTAAGTGGAAACAAGTGCACATAACAGAAAGCAAGCACATACTGCAGAAGGTGCTAGAGATTTTCATTTTTCAGATCTCTGAACCATTTTACAGGCTCAATAAAGAATGGTAGTTTATTTCCTCTTGTCACTTGCAGATCCTTTGGTTCTATCTGTCTCTTTGTTCCTGTTGATTATGTTTTCTCCTTTGCAATTGCTTTTGTGATCGTTACAGTCTGTGTTTTGGTACTAGGTTCTGGCAGATAGAAGCTTTTGCTTATATAAATTTTTGCAAATGTGTTCATGTGAATTTCATTGGTGAATTTCTTTTATGAGATATTTTTTTTTTTTTTTTTTCAAAATACGAATACAGGCTCTATTTGTTTTCTCCCTGTGCCATGGAATGATTTGGGGTGATCAGTGCACTGGCAGAATCTGGAGACCTCAGTGGACTTGGCTTACTGAGCTGCAGAGGTCATTAAAGTGTGTTTGTAGCCTCCAGTCTTCGTTCTGCTCAGAGTTTCTAATTGGGGCAGAACAGTGTTCTTGTTCTCCAATGTTCAGTAAAGCTTTTTTCAAAAAAGCTGGTGTTTCTGGTGTTTCTTGTGGTATCCACAGCATGCTAGCTTGGAAAAATGAATGGGTGCGTGTCCTGTATCGTGTCACAAGCTGATATACCTTGCTGTGCTAAGGCAGCCAATTTGTTTTATCCCCGTTTGAAGTCATAGAAATAAAGTTTTGTGAAAGTGTAATTCTGGTAATTGTAGGAGCCTTTTTTTGGTTGTTTTTTAAAGAGGCACTTTTCTCAGGTTACTATAGTGTTTGCAGAACTCTGGGGAAGTGCAGCTTGTAAAACTGGGTGGGAACTAACTTTAGGATGGATTTCTATGTTGAAATGTAACATTAGGAACAGCTTCAAAGCACTTCACATGAGGGAATGACATTCAACTTTGTTGCTCTGTTATGTGGTGGTGTGAGAATAAGACCTATCCAGATGTCCTACTATTATTCCCTTATCATCCTGTGAGGGGACAGCTACCTCTTCCTCGGTATAATTTCCTTTTTTTTTCTTCCAAAGAAAAGTGTTCATCTGTTTCTTGGTCTCTTTCTTTGTTAGTGTTCATTCAGTGTAGGGACTGCTATGATCAAAGAGTTGTGTATGAGAGCAGCAGCAAAATGTGTTTTTTGAGTTCTCATAGATAAAAGGTTGCACTTTGTAAGTCAAATGCTTTCAGTAGTTGTGTTGTGGCATTGAAGAAATGGTTAGTAATAAGCAACGTACACATTTTTCTTCTGTACCTTGATGTGAATTTGGGAACCAAAACATTTTCTGTAACTGCTTCTGTATTTGTATGTTTCCATGTTCTTGGATATAATTAGCATTTCTTCTCAAGTCGGTACTGGGTAGAGTTTTTCTTGACATGAGAGTTCTATGAAGTGTTTGTGTATGTGCTAAGAACAGGTTCTTGTATTTGCAGCCAAGTTCATATTTGGTTTCTCTTTCTCCCACTTTTGGCCTCACTTGGGAGGGAGGGTAGACAGGAAAGAGGTGGAGACCCAAAAGACTCTCTCCCATGTGGTGGGCAGAAGAGCACCAAGTCAAGTTTAATAGGTTTATTAAAACACAGTTTTTTGACAGCTTATTTGCTTGAGTCTTGAATGTTATGAACGGGAACCGATCTAAACACCATCTTAAAACATGCTGTGGACAGTGCTGATGTAAAAGGGAAGCTGCAAACAATGGCAACCACGCCTTTGTCCTCCTGCTTTCCCCTTCTTGGTCTGCATAATATGGAGCTAAAATAGTTGCCAGTTTTGGCTTTAGCTTTTCTTGTCAAAATTGTCCTCTTTTTGCCATCTGTTCCACAGTCTTACCGCTGCCCTAAAGCTGTACTTTTGGTACCTGTGATCACTTAGAAAGTCATGAACATATTGTAGAAAATCCATTTCTTCAGTTTTAGCTAAAAGTAAAAGAAATTAAATCTTGGAAATGAAAACAGAGTTTTTTCATTTGTTGGAATAAAGATTTTTTGGCTTCCTAAAGAAAGGAGGCTTACAGGATTGAGCCGTTTGTTCATCTGCTTTTCAGTTCATCCTTAATAACTTTTGAACAATTTCATCCAGATTCAGTGAGGAAGAAGAGTCTCAAAGGTAATTGGTTTCCTACAAGAAAACTGGAGGCTGGGTGGAGGAGAGAGACAAAAATAGGTGTCCCCACTGTCTGCAGCATAAGCTTAACTATAATCTGTGCTTAGACTTTTGCTAGCCAAGTTGCAAGTGTGTCCTGGCTGCCTGGCTACTGCAGTAATCTCGGAGTTTCCAGAGCATGTTTCTGAGTCTTGCTTAGGCAGAAGCTACAGAAGGGGCAGTGAAAGGGAGGCAAGGGCATGGGGGATGTTGCTGGAGAGCAGTTTTATGGTCATGGACCAGTCTGCTTTCAGATTCCATGTGGTATTGCCGCTTCTTCTTGATGTCTGACTTCTCAGAGATTTGTCTGTCAAGGGTGCATCCAGGGTGTTTGCCTGGCTGTGAAATAACTCAAATGCAAGAAAGCATTTACATTGTGCTCAAAGAAACTCAGCGTTCTGAGGTGCAGCTGGGCAGTTACTTTGGCACATGTTTTATTCACTCCTGGTTTAGGCTAGAGGGAACAAGCTGTGAATGTAGATGGAATTAACTCAATAATTTCTGATGGAAAAAAAGAGATTGCTGAAAAATACTTTCCCACAGTATTTTATTCTTTTCCCGGGCTCAAGGCATTGCTTGAATGAACACTTTCAACAAAATTAGGATGGAAATGTAGAGGAGGGTGGTGACTCATATAGTGGGGGTTTATTTGCCTGAAATATATAAGCCCTGCATTTGCAACACTTGCTGCAGAACTTCAATTTGTACAACCAAATTCATTACGTGTAGAATTTGCAAAATCTCTTATTGTCTCTTGCCTTTGGCAGAAGTAGGGCACTGGGCCTTCTTTTCTCGTGTATGCATTTGATAAAATATTCATGTTCCTGCATCTGTGGTGACTCTTCGAAGGAACCACCACCTGGAATTATTCACTGCCTGCATCTCTGTGTTTTTCATTGGTTTCTTTTGTCCTTGGGCGAGTACTGGAGGTCCTGAGGGTACTTGGAGCCATGAGTCAGTGACAACCTCCTGCTATTATTGTAAATAGCAACGTGAACACTGTTCTTGCATGCGTTTTTCCACGGGCTTTGTCTTCCTCGCCCAATGCCACAGCCAAGGAATTCGCAGAGCTTCTGAGTCAGCAATCAGCTGCCTCGAGACAAAACATGCAGGATACTGCAGACTTGCAGAACAGCCAGCAAGGCACACAAGTACCCTGGAAACCTGGCAAATAACTCTTGCCTGCCCTTGCTTTCCTCCTGTAATTTCCATGTTCTCTGACGTGTTGCTTATGGGTTCCAAGGGCTTGGGGTGTTTACATCAGGAATGCAGAGTTCTAGGGAGTGACCTAATGTGGTGACTGAAGCCTGGGTGTTTCACCTGGGGGCATAACTGATTTCCCAGGCTGTGTGAAGCAGGATGTCAGTAGAGCTGCCGTGCTAAGGTGGCCCCCGGAATGTGCTGGCTCAAGTGACCTGCTTTCTGCAGGTTTGGCTCCTGGCTTGGCAAACCCTGGACACGGAGCAGTAAGTTCCTAGAGTGACAGGAGGTTGGGTTTTAACTTTGGAGTCTTTGAGCAGTGCAAAACCAATGCCGCTTCACTTCCTTGGTGAAAAACTGCGGGAGAAGCAAGAGTAAGAAATGATCCCTATGGTGTCCTTACATCTGGGTTTATCAGTAGTGGAATGTGGACTAACAGACCTAAGTTGTGACTCCACTTAATTGAGGTCATGTAACTTCTATTGCTTTTTCTGAAGAAGTCTCAGTCATCCAAAGCACTGGTGTAAAGTGAGTGTTTGGATGGTAGAGTGGGGGTGCAAGAGGTGGGGGAACATAGGAGAAGAGTATTCAGCTTGGAATGTTGTGCTGTTAATGAGGCATATGGCTTTAGACTGTGGGTATTTTGTTGTGTTTGTATGACACAGGCACACTGAAATGACTCCTTCAGAGTTAGAGGTGTTTTGTTGGAGTTCATTGTAATATTTTTCTTGAGAACAAAAGAGGAGACACAGGCTTTCAGTACGTGATAGGGCCAGGAGAGAGGTGGAGAGGGACTTTTTACAAGGACATGCATTATAGGACAAGGGGGGGATGGGATGGTTTCAAACTGTTAGAGGGCGGGTTTAGACTGGATATTGGAAAGTTGTTCTTTACTGTGAGGGTGCTGAGACACTGGCACAGGTTGCCCAGAGAAGCTGTGGATGCTCCATCCCTGGAAGTGCTCAAGAACCAGTTTAGATGGAGTTTGAGCAACCTGGTCTAGTGGGAGATGTCCCTGCCAATGGCAGGGGCATTGGAACTATGTGATCTTTAAGGTCCCTTCCAAACCAAACCATTTTAGAGTTCTCTGACTTAGGCCTCTGTAGGGGTGCAGTGGTTTCCCTGAGATGCAAGCATGGAGCACATTTCCAGCTTCACAGCCGTGAAATTAAGATGGAAAATAAGGAAAGCAGTTCCATCCTGCTTAGTGAGCAGTACTGATATGGGCATGGGCGTCGCTGTCAGCCAGTTAGAAAAGCAGCTTCATGGGTACTGAGTCCTCTAAGGCAGTTGTCCTAATAAAGTTAGAATTGCCTTCTGCACTATAACCCATTGTTGTACTTTGACTTCTGTAGGAACTTTTATTTTTAAAAACTACCAGTTTGTGGCTGTATGTAAAGGTTTCCAGGCCTCTTCTGCTGTTTCTAAACATAAATGATAAATACCATGTTAGGCTGAAAAGCAGGAGTGCCCAAATAAACTGCTGCAGAGCTGCCATATGGGAGGGGAAGAGACATGAGCTGTACTGTTTGGCTTGGCTTCCTGTCTGCTGGAAGCAGGAAAAGAGCTGGTGGGAATCTAAAAAGTTTTATCCAAGTCCACATATTTCCCTTTTTACCTTAATACCGTTTGCAAAAAAACAAAGGGCAAAAAGCACCTCAGAAGTGCTTTCACTTCAATAGTTCATGCATGTTCCCATGCTGCCTTCGTATCTGAAGGCAAACAGAGCTATTCTTTCCCAGAGAGCAGGGTAATCTAGTGTATGTACTTAGTATTATGCATAAAAGAAAGAAGAAGGCTTATTATATATAAAAGAGAGAGAGAGGAAGAGAAGATATCTATTCTTTAAACAAAATCTGTAATTGTGATCGAAACAATTAATTCTGTAGGTCTCCAGCCTGCTTCTGAGGGACCCCAGAAAGGAGTAGCAGAGCTCATGATAGCAGATCTGCCCCAGCAGATTAAAGTAGACCCCAGCTGCCCCCCAAAATTTTGTATGGGCCTGCACATCAAAAGAAGTTGAGAACCACAGAATAGAGGAATTAGTATGGGAATCTTAGAAGGATCATGCACCAGCCATATTTCACTCTTAGGCTGCTCACTTACTGACAGAAAGATGTGTGTAGGCTTTAGGTAAGGGAAATGTTTGTACTGCTTGATGCAACACAGACAGGCTTCCTTTTTTCAGTCTTGACATATTTTCCTAAGAAATTGATTGCTATTAGCAGGTTTAACTCATTTTTAAGATCACAGTGATGATCGCTGTGCAAAAACCAGTCTTGGCAAGGGCTCTATATTGGCTTGTGCTATGCCATCCTTTCTCATCTTTATTTATCATGACCAAAGACACATGTCTTTTTAGAATGAAGGAACCAAAGCTTATTTTACTGATGGAGTACCAACTCCTGAAGTACTTTGTGGTTAGCAGTGTTTTTAAGACCAGCCCGTAACCATTGCTGTGGTGTTACACAGTAACTGCGACATAGCAGGTCAGCCTGTTTTGTTTTACAACTTCTGTCCTCTCCCTGACATTGTGGGACATCTGCCTGTTTATTTGTAACTTCTCTGCTCTTCATGCAGAAAGAGTTTTGATAAAACTTCCAAGGCACTGGCTCAGGTTAAAGTATTTTGTGATTTAACAGAGGTGTGAGATGTGCGGCTGTCTGCAGTGAGGCTCAGTGAATTCTGCTTCAGTCAGCTTGGGCAGAAATCCTTGGGATATCAATCAGCTGAGGACTGACTGGGAATCTGGGCTCTCAGTTCAGCAAGACAAAATTTTGGAACGAAAAAGAAAAGAGCAAGTTCAGTTACACTTTCTTCTTTTTATTTTCTAGGTTAATAATGCTTGTAAGCCAGAGGTGAAAGTGGCTCAGCGGAGCAACATCGGGAAATCTGGCAGACTGGAAGAGCACAGCTGCCCCCCTGGGCAGCTGCCAAGTGTGAAGCATGGAGGAAAGTAAGAACGAGAAAGTGAACCAGGCTCACGTTCTCTTCGACAGATTTGTCCAGGCTTCCACCTGCAAGGGGACTCTCAAGGCTTTCCAAGAGCTCTGTGACTACCTAGAACTAAAGCCTAAGGACTATCGTTCCTTCTATCACAAACTCAAGTCCAAGCTCAATTACTGGAAAGCCAAAGCCTTGTGGGCCAAATTGGATAAAAGAGGCAGCCATAAGGACTACAAGAAGGGGAAAGCATGCGCCAACACGAAGGTAAGAGGCTCATTCGCCGTGGTCCTATTACCCAATCTCTCTGGCATACACAGTAAAAAGGTATGGATGTAGAAAGATGTTGCCTGGTGTCACTATAAGCCCAGGCAAGTTTCAGGAATGTTCTCACAATTTTAGCATTTGGTGAGCAATCAGAAGTTCCTTTTGTCACCGCCGGATTTGACTGCTCACCTGAATGTTTGTATTTTATTCAGGAGAAGCAGCCAGCAAGTTTTTACGTTGTGAGTTTCTGTGGCATCAGTCCTATAGATGGCTTGGAAAATCTTAATTGGTAAACCTTTAATCTTGGTCGACTTTCTTTTGCATTTTGACGGTAACAGGAATGTGTGCTGTTGGAGTCTAGGATACAAAATATGCATGTTTGGAAATTTCCAGTTTTAATTTAAAAATTCTCATGACTCTCTCAGGAAAACGGAGCTTTTCTGCCAATTTGGCAAAACAGACTGTTTCCCATTATTTAGAAAGTGATCATTTATATTCTAGGTTCAAAGAAAAAAAATATGCTGTGGAAACTCACACCAGTTCTTTTTAAAAGGTTGGTATGTGTGGTATTTACTGCAGGAATTCCTGCTTTTACACACACACACAGAGCATTTTACTTTTTTTTTTTACCTGAATTATTGTGAGCTGGCATTTAGGTGCTGCACCCCCTTGGACAGTGCAGTTTGAAAGCAGTTCTTTATATCTGTTATTGATACGTGAATAGAATAGGTTGGTTTTGTAAATAATTAAGCACTCTTTTTTTTTTTTTTCCTCAAAAAAGGCAAATACTGCAGAAGAGGATAAAATTAGAACAAGATTCTGTCTTCCTTCGTTGAGGACAATAGATGCTGCTCTTTCTCTTGAATAGTCACCTCTTGAGAGAAGGAAATACTTTAATTGGAGGAATTAATGATTAATTCCTTAGTATCGAATTGAGGGACAAATACATCTTGTTTAGAGAATGTAGTTTCAGATCTGTGGACTTTTATTTTCTCCCAATTAGATATTAGAAAGTTATGTTAGTTTCTTAATTGTTTATCTTGTTTCACTTTCCAGTGGCCATTTTCATATGGATGGAGGCGTTTATAATGAATTACTATAGTAACACTTGGTAAACTCTGACAATCAAACAATTGGGCACTGTTGGTAGTCACAGTGGGCAGTAGCTTCGACACCCCAAAAATCCGACCACTGTTAAGGTTTACATTTTTCAGGCAACATAAGAAAGGAAGGATTTACAGGAAGATAAAGGTAGTAAATGATGTTTGTGTATACTTAGGAATAAGCCTTCCAAGTGCTATGAGCATCATGGAGAAAAATTCTAAATTTTCTGCAAAAATTTATTGCCCTGTGCATTCATTAGATCCAGGATTTGCTTTTATTTTGAATGGAATATAACGGGTTGAAGTGAGTTAGGGTGTTTAAGTCTGTGGAATGAAGATAGGTGGTTTATGCTTTCCTGAGAAAGAGATGGGAGGGAGCAAGATGCAGAGGTCTTTTAACTTACTTGAATAATAGACTATAAGAGTGATTTTTGCATCTAGGCTCTGATTGTGTTTGTTAACACTGTGGAAAATGTTGCTTCAATAATAGAGATGAAACATTAAAGAGGAGATTTGATAGGAGGGTAAGTGAATAGTGCTTGATTGTGAGAGCATATGAAAAACCAGATGTGAGCAGAGGGTGATATCCATCTATGAAAGGCATTCAGAAAATCGAGTGTGGCATTTATCTTGAAGGGAAGTGGTGAGCTGAGTTTAGAAGGACATTAAATGCGTTGATGCAACACAGACAGGCTTCCTTTTTTCCGTCTTGACATATTTTCCTAAGAAATTGATTGCTGTTAGCGGGTTTAACTCATTTTTAAGATGAAGAGCTCCATTTGGCTTTGTTGGGCTTGAATTAACATCTAGGCAGCCACAAGGAAATGTCAGAAAGGTAGAGATTTTAGCTTGGCCAAAAAAGCAGCCAAGTCTTGAGTTGGAGAAGTTTTGTGAATTGACAGCTCTGACAAAGCTGATTGAACCAGTGTCTCTGAATGAGGTGATGCAAAGACAGTTTATTGAGGAAGATCATGCAAGAGATCATGGGTGAAGCCCCCGGGAAGTTGGCAGTGAGAGAAATCAGAGTCCTTCAGATGGTGCTCTGAAAGTGGCTGGAGACCCAGAGGAGTATGGAGGCTTAAAAGTCATTAGAAAAGGGTGTGCTTTGAATAAATACATGTAACCAAGTGTCTTTAAAACATCTCTTCAAGTACACTTATAAAGTGGATAAAAGGAGTAAAGCATCCTGGGAATGATGTTTGACTGAAGAGGTTGCTAGGGATTTCATGTCATCCAAAAGCTTAACCTATTTCATACACCAAAGCCAAGCTAAAGAGAGTTAAAATGGAATTGGAGAACTGGAATCAAGAGAGTGGTTATAGAAGTAGCATGTGGTGAGGTGGTGATGAGATAACCAGAGAGGCTCATGAGCTCATATGTGACTGTCCCTCATTGAATTGATGAGAGAGAAACCTCAGAATTTGCTGGTGTTGGTGTGAAGGACACAGTGATGGGAGAGAGCAATGACTGCAGTGGACATTTTTTAAACTAAATTTCACTATGTATTCCTCTTATCTTTTCATATATATTTCTATTAATTTTTTGTTTCCTATCCTAATGGTATCTGCCATTAAATGTTTAAATGTAGTTCCTAGGAGATAATCATAACTGTTCAAAGCAGAGGCCTTTTGAGAACTGAATCATGTCCGAGTTGATGTTTCCTAACTCACTTAGCTTTATATTTCTAATGCTTAATGTAATTTGCAAACTGTTGATTAAAAGGTACAGAAATTTAAGTGAGCACGTGAAGATGATAGAATTTAAAATAAAGATTAGGGTTTTATCCATGGCATAGTAGAAGCTGATCATGTCTTTAGGAAGCCTGGCTTCTGTACACTTGAAAATAAACTTCATACTTTGTAGGATAGCTCTTAACTGCCCATTTAAACATTGTTCAGGGGTGAGGTGCTGTGCCTGGAGTTGGGCAGTTTGTGCACATGGCCAGCATCCAGGCTAACCGGAATTCAGATAATCAGAGTTCATGAAAGCAAGTTTTGGACGTGATGGGTTGTTCAAATGTAAATAGTTACAAATGGTGCTCTCTCTTCATTGGTTATACAGAGAATACAGCATTTCAGTTTGCATTTAATGTTCCATTACCATGGTGTTGTTACTGGAAACTTAATATAATCTGTCTGAAAGATCTTGAGCAAGAAGTGTTTTTGAGGGGTGAGACTGCTTCAGTGCAGGGAGTTGCAGCAATTGCTTGGAGTCATTGAGGGGAAAGGGAACAAGGAATAACAGTAGCTGCCTTTATTTGGCTGGACTTGGCATCTCATGGAGTTACTGCTGTCTGAGAGTATCAGAAGGTGGTTTTTTATGAGACATCTGAAACTGGAAGAAGCATTAGAGGTGGAAAAAAATCTTTACTATTTTTAGTTGTGCTTAGAATTTGTTTTATAACAACATAATTTAATGTTTTTGTGACGCTATTAAAAAAAAGGCAACTTTGACCATAAATTACTTACCTGAGTATTTTACATTCAGAACATCTAGAATATGAAACATAACCTAAATGCTTTTTAACCACATCCTATTATGAGGGCAGGGAGGAAGGATAGAGAAGAAAAAATCCTTTTAGGTTCCTGTGGCAAAATTGCAGGCAACTAGTTTATAATTCCATGAAACCTGAGTCTGAATAGTCTGATTGTAGTGCAGTTCCTTTGCTGTTGTGTACTCCATCATAAATATTTTATATGTGGAAATTTATCAAAGAATGAAAGTCACCCAATTCAGTGTGTTCTTGTTGCTTATTGAAATCCAGGCTCTTTGAAGATTGTAGTTTTCAACCAAGCAAAATTATTACCTGGATAAATATGATATGCTGAGCTAATTTTCCAGGAAGTTTAAAAAAAAGACAAGGTGGTGTTTGGGAGTTACACTTACCTACAAAGACAGCAATATTGGATTGGAAGAATTGAGGATCCTAGTTGAGGATCCCGTATATCAAATTACAACATGGACACCTGTTCAATACACAGTTTTATTTAGGTATTTATTAGCTCAGAGGTTGGGCTTGCCTTTTGTTCCAAATACTTTCAGATTCCTGAAGGTACTAAAGAAGCAGTGGTGTTATTATTCCCTTCCCTTTTGTCTAGACTTGGATCTCTGCCCTCAGATTTATGTGACTTCTTATCTTACTCAGTAGTCTTACATGGAATTTGCATGTCAGTAGCTATGTCATCACTGCTGGTTTTCCATCATTCAGGCTTTACATTTGCAGTTTCACGGTGCTTGCAGAATTTTTTGCCCCAGTGAATAAGTGGTGGCAATGTGGCAGCCTGTAAAATTTGTCCAATGGGGATGACCACTGAACACAAAGTTTTGCTTTGGGATTGGCTGTTTATCAGAGCACTGGCTCATGGTTAGATTCTGGCATTTTAAAGAATTTCTCAAAGAGCTTTCTTATGCAGCCACAAGGATAAATAAGGATCTGGAAAAGAATCACATGGCAGCAGCAGCCGCCTCTGTAGCAAGGTCTTTATTCTGTGTGTCTGGTTTACTCAGTGGAAATCAAAGTACAATAATGATATGACAAAATGGACTGTGTACTGTATTTATGTGACTGCACGTACCAACACTTTCTTTGTGGACCTCGGTTTCTGTGGGTAAGAAGTGTCTATGACTATCTTGGCTTTTTAATCTGAAATTATTTTGCTGTATCATTCTGTTCTCAGAAGGTACTTCAACACTAGACACGCACGTATGTTGCGTTCTCAAGTTGTTTATTAGCATCTGATGGTGTTTGTGAGTAGAGTGGAAAAAGATAAGAGAAGGTGAAAGACCTTTGATATGACAAAGGTTGGGTTGGAGAAAGGATTTGTCTGGTCACACAAAGTTTGTATTTACATGATGTTGACTTCCCTGAAGTCTCCTTTGCTGCAGTAGTAGAAGCACCAAAGCACCAACAAAAGCATAAGTTAGAGTGCTCTGACTTGGCTACTCTGTTATTTTGAAGTGATGGTGTTTATAAAAACATTAGTATCTTGTGTTTATCTGCTGTAGCTGTTGCAATGCTACTGAAGATATTCTTAAGAAAGGCCAGCGCAAGATTTGGAAGATGAGGAAAACTTGTCATTGCTCCTTTTTTATTTTTTTTTATTTTTTTTTTAGGTTTGGTTTTGTTTTTTTTTTTAAGAAATAAAATGGAATATGGGAGGGAGAAGCCTTCAGAAGTATTGCTGTTCTCCAGGTACTTATAGAGCTTGGAGAGTATGACTAGGTAGCTCTTCTTAGAGCAAGGGTTGCAAGAACACCGTTTTACTTGCCTGCTTCCTCAGTCTTTTCACTGCTGTGCAATATACTTCATTTTCAGGTCTCGGTTACTATTTTAACCGTATCAATGGCAGAACTTGGCAGGTAGAAATAGAAAGACTGACCTGAAATTTCAGCTTATGTTTCAGACAAAGAGCACTTACTCCTAAGAGCCATGGGATGCTTGGAAGCTGCTGCAGAAATCCCTATTTCCTCCAAGGACTGTGCAGTTACCGTGTGCTGGTTGTTTTGCAGTGTCTGATAATTGGGGCTGGACCCTGTGGCCTTCGTACAGCCATCGACCTGTCGTTCCTGGGAGCCAAGGTGGTGGTCATAGAGAAGAGGGATGCCTTTTCCCGCAATAACGTGCTGCATTTGTGGCCGTTCACCATCCATGACTTGAGGGGCCTCGGCGCCAAAAAGTTCTATGGCAAATTCTGTGCAGGATCCATAGACCATATCAGTAAGTACAGCCACTGCTGGACACAGCAGCACCTCCTGGGTTCTTCCTGGGGAGGAGGAGGTGAGGCTGTGGGGTAATGAAAATTCAGCCTACACCAGTCCCTGCTCTCAAGTAGTTACGGTACAATCCAGCATTACCTTTGCATCATTCATTCTGGGCTAGTCGTGGCATTAAGACATGCAGTGTTCATCTGTCATCTTTTAGACATTCCCAAGGCATAGCTTCTTCCTACTCTGAAAAGTACACTTAATGCTCAAACTGCTTGGTGGTTTGTTTTTTCTTTTTTTGGATGGATAATTTTTTTAATTTTTGCTTATACATTCCTGCAGCTGTCACATTATTCTGTTTCTCTTGAGCAACTTGTAAAGAAAAATTAGTGAATGCTTTGCTTTTGGAACATTCTTGTGAGTGTCAGTCTGGAGAAAGGAGGAACGGTTTTGGCTTTAATTTTCAGAAGAGTGACGAAGATATGTTTTGATTAAATATATGTTTACGTGTTAAAATTGAGAATAATCTTGTTGATTTCTAAATTCTGTTAAATCAGTCTTCTTTGAAAGCTCAATGCTGTGGTGGAGCAGGAGTTATTTTTCTTTACTTTTTTCTTCCCCAAAATTGACTGTACATGGCACAGCCAGGTGTTGCCCACCAGTCTGTGTTCTCTTTATTTGAAATTTGGCAACAAATGGTAAAACTGGAAGATCTTCGTAACTTCAGTCTTGCAGATTGCTTTTTCCTTCTAATTTCTTTTCATTTTTATTCTTCCAGTGTTTGTACATTTTGTCACTTGTTTTGTGTATCAGCACAGCTAAAATTTAGTGTTTAGGTGAAGGTTTTTTTCATTTCAGCATCTGAAATATGACAGCAACGTATTTTCCTTTGTATTAATTGAGTTTGCACACTGTGATTTTCATTCTCATTGTCAAAGTTACCTGAAGAGGAAAGAGGTGGTGAGGAGTTTCCTATGCCCTCACTAATCCAAAGGTGCTGGGATGGAAGTGCAGGTCAGTATTACAGCCAGGCTGACCCAGTGGCTCTTTGCCATCTGTGACAAGTGCAGCCCTGCTCGTGCTGTCTTCCCTCCTCTACTGCAGTTCATGTCCTGGTTGTTTCCTTTGTTGCTGATTAGGGGACTGAAACATCAAAAAATTACTCTTTCTTCTTTGAAAAGGGTTGGCTTTTCAGCTGTGTAGAATTTTCTTGTCATGCTGTGATATTACACACCAGGGGTACTGGGATGAAGTGCTGGGAACACCGTGGGGAAAAAGAAAGTATCAGCTGGTCTTCAAGTCAGTGTTATCAGTAATGTCACACAGACACACATGGGCACTTGTGCTCTTTTCTTTTTCTTCTATTTCTTTATCATCTGCCTTTTTTGCAGGTATCCGTCAGCTCCAGCTCATCCTTTTGAAGGTTGCCTTGATCTTGGGAATAGAGATCCATGTCAATGTGGAGTTTCGGGGGCTCGTTTACCCTCCTGAGGACCAGGAGAATGAAAGCAAGTAGCACTGAAATGGGTGTAGAGAAGGGGGAAATTGTTGTAGGATACACAGGCTCTTACTCCTTTACTCTGCTTATGATGTTAAGTCCTTTCCTCTTGCTCCTTTAATAGGAGTAGTTATTAATCCATTTTTGCTTGGGTTTTTAGTAGGATTTGTTTTTTCTAGTGACAAATCCAAATTAGTTACTGTATGAAACAAAGTCACCAGAACAGCTACACAGAAATAGACCAAGACACGGTAAATTGTAATTGCTTCTAAAATACCTAAGCCTATTACCTAACATTTTGAAACAACTTTTTTCTTTGCATTCACTGAAGGTATTTATATTGGTGAATGATCCTTGTTATGCTTTTAGTATCACTGTGAAACCTGTTCTCTGATCACCACAGGAGATGTGGCTTACTTGTTTTTTGGCCTTTTATTAATTGTATAGGTAGTAGAGAAGTTTATAGCGGCCCTTAAAGGAAATAGGGGAATTTTAGCAGAGCTGTGTCTGCCTCTGATTCACGTGGAATGGCTGTACAGTTCAGGAGCAGCCCTGTCGTCAGTGTAGCTGTCCTGCAGGGTTTCTTGACTGCTCATGTGATGAAGGGTTTATTTGATAGTAAGAAGTGGTTTAATCTGTTTTTTTCTATTATTATATGTATGTGTTGTCACTGACTTGGAGTTTATCTACAGGAATAGGTTGGCGTGCGTTGGTCCACCCCAAAACCCATCCAGTGTCTGAGTATGAGTTTGAAGTAATCATTGGAGGGGATGGCAGGAGAAACACCTTAGAAGGTAATGGTGTGTCCATAATTCACCTTCAGAAAGAACTTACCCTTAAATTTGTTAGAACGAAATGGCCTTTAACATGCCAATCAACATCTGGAAAGACACTTGACAAGTGAAAGGGAGATTAAAAGTCCATGTGAAAATCCATTTGTAGCAAAGATGTGGGTGGTCTTTGTATTCTTCCACTAAACTAGCAAAGACATAAGGGGTTTTGATCTGGATAATTTTTCCTAAATTTGTAGTGTTGCCACTCCTGCCTTTGTGTGTAGGAACTAAGGTGTTGAGTATTATTCTGTGTAGCAAAGAAACCCACATTAATATTTTTTTATGGAACTTGCAGCTTTGGGACCAGAGATGAGAGAGGGGGTGGCGGGGAACTTTTTCCCTAAACAACATTATTCTTCTGATGAAGCAATTGTTCTTTCCTCTGTGGACGAGTTTGTAACCCATCACATCCCTTCTCTCTGTTTTGTGAGTGCACCTGTCTGTGGCATACTGAGCCTTCTCTGAAGGTGTGTCTGGTTTTCAGTGTTGCTACTTTCCCCTTCCTGTAGGGTTTCGCCGAAAAGAATTCCGCGGTAAACTTGCAATTGCTATCACAGCAAACTTCATCAATCGCAACACCACAGCTGAAGCCAAAGTAGAGGAGATCAGCGGTGTGGCCTTCATCTTCAACCAGAAGTTCTTCCAGGATCTCCGAGATGCCACAGGTTTGCCAGCACTTGACAGATTTCCAGTGGAAACCATTTGTCTTTATTACTAGAACTCTGCAGCTCAGATTTGTATGTTTAGTCAGGAACGAACATCTTGTGCAAGGCAGTCAGTCATTGCTGTCTCTGAAATCTGACTTCCCTGCTTTTGCAGCTGTTCTGCTGTACAGAGCAGATGTGTGTTATTTTGGTTCAGAAGCAGAGAACTTACGGTTTTCAGGAAATCAAAGCCCTAAATGGGAAGAGGTCATGAATCCATAGTTCAGCTTTTTGCACTCCACATCTGAATGCAAACCTTAGTCATGATAACTGGATTTTTAAATAGAGGTAGCTTAATGCAGGTGAAATGTGCTGTCTGTGGTTTTGTTCACAATTCAGATTTTAAAGTCACCCAGAGCATGGGAGAAAGTTGCTTGGCATTCTCTGACATTTTCTAATCATGCAGTTTCGGTTTACTTTCTTCTGATAGAGCTTCTGTTGCACATAACTCCTAACTGGTTCCTTCACTACCATGTCTTTTGTTCTCTCACAAGGCATTGACTTGGAGAACATTGTCTACTACAAAGATGATACACACTACTTTGTCATGACTGCCAAAAAGCAAAGCTTGCTGGATAAAGGAGTGATACGGCATGTGGGTATTAACTTCTCCTGTATTCTCTGTAAGCTAAAATTGTGGTGACAATTTACTTTTGGTCGGGTGAAAGTAGGAAAACATGCTCTTCCTCCATCACATAATGTGTTTATACAGTTGTTGTTTTAGAACATGAATGTAATTCTGTTCTAAAAGGCAGTTAATGTCCTTCTGATGTATTTTAAACCATCAGAAGAGTGTTACAAAACCTGTCCTTTTCAAATTTGTATCCCTTTGTAGATTTGGGAGTTTTGTTCATGCTGAGATAAAATATGCTGAAAGAACATTTGGTAGCTTAGTTGAGCTTCCCTCATTTTATGGGAATGAAAAATGCTCTAGAGTTTCTTCGCCCTTTCACAGTCAGAAATGCAAGCAGGACTGATTGCTGTTTGCAATAAAAGGTTTATAGATTTTTCTCCTGGAAGCGTTAACACAGGAATGAAAGAAATTAGAAGACAAACTTGTGTGAGTGGATTTGTCAGAATTTTAATGCCAGCCACTGTCTATTCCAATCTTAAAAGAAACTTGTGGATTTGACCATGGCAAATGGTCAAATTCAAACCAAACTTCGCCGGTTTTGGCAGGACCACGCTGACACAGAGGTCTTGCTCTCACGGGAGAACGTGGACCAGGAGGCTTTGCTAAACTACGCCAGGGAAGCAGCAGATTTCTCCACCAACCAGCAGCTGCCATCGCTGGACTTTGCCATCAACCACTACGGGCAGCCCGACGTGGCCATGTTTGACTTCACGTGCATGTACGCGTCCGAGAACGCAGCCCTGGTGCGCGAGCAGAACGGCCACCAGCTCCTCGTGGCGCTGGTCGGGGACAGCCTCCTGGAGGTGTGTGTTCAACTTCTTGGGTGTAAGCCCTGAATGGAAGCATGAGCACAAACCTTTGCACCCGTCTCTGAAATGTGTGCTGCCTGACAGAGAGGCGCTGTGAGGAAAGCTGCTGTTTATTATAGAATAAAGTGGGAGGTTTGAAGGAAGGGTGGGAGTGTTGGGAAAACAGAATATTTAGCATGGTAATGATCTCGCTTAAGAAAATGTGTGCAGAGCTTTTTCTGAAGTTCTGTCTGTTCCATCTGCTTCTTGTTGGGACGAGTTGACTCTCTACAGAACCTCTACTGTAGGCCTGCTAATAATTAGCATTTTGTAGTTGTTTAAAAGGTACAGTCTTGAAGAGAAGCTGTTAAGGCACTCGGGCTGTGAATTGTTGTTGGAAAGAGGGACATTGGCTTTGTGAGAGTTCATGAGCTGTTCACCATACAGCTGCTTTCTTCTAACCTAGTGGGAGTGGAGCTTGAAGCTAATTACTGAGTTATAATTTCCCAGCAGATTACTGCCTGAATGTGTACTTGATACTTCTTTAAAATTTTCACTAAGTGATGCTTTTCCTTTCTCTGCTTTTTTTTTTGGTAACCTCTAATATCAGCCGTTTTGGCCAATGGGAACTGGAATAGCCAGGGGATTTTTGGCTGCAATGGACTCTGCTTGGATGGTACGAAGTTGGTCGCTTGGAGCCAGTCCTTTGGAAGTTCTTGCAGAGAGGTAATGGAGAAAGTGAATGCATTTACAGTTCTGAGTCCTTCAACATCTCATCATTCATTCCAGTTTCTTCTAGTACAAATATGTAGACAGAATGGGAGATACAGACTCTCACTGTTTTTAGAGAATGCTTGAAGGTATAATTCAATTGAAGAAAAAATATTTCAAAGGAGTCGATAAACTGAAGTATATGGAGGAGTAAGACATGTTGCTATTCTTGGTCCTAGTTTTAAAAGATTAGATGAGGAATCTTTTCTTTAGGTGCTTATTTACATTGCATTGACAAAGTGAGCCCAAGTTACTGTCACCATCCCTGCAGTAGCAAACCAGATGAAAATGTAGGTGCTTTTAAAGTACCAGATACGAAAGTTCTTGCCATCTCCTATTGTCCTGTAAAAACTTTCTCTTATTTCCTTTTAAGGAAGCTGTGACCTGCTTTTTTTCATGTTGTCCTTGGTCACTTTGTTTCATATAAGCCAAACAGTATCTTGTCTCTTTTGAAGTATTGAGTTCTTGATGTTTTTATCAGCTTTGCCTGAGTGTTGTTTTGGTGACTCAAGGTGCTCACTTGGAGATCAGAACTCAGGTAATTAGAAGATGGAGTAAGTAAAACCAACAGTTAGTAGATCCAATTTTAAACTTCAGCTACTGCAGCTTCTGACCGTCAGGAACCATAGTATAATTTCTAAAATTGCACAATGGCACAATTCATACTTAAAATTCCATTTGTTTGAATTTAAAAAATCAGTGAGGAAAATAATGTTACTGTTGAAGCCAGACTTCCATCACCTTTCCATTTGCCACTTCAGACAACAGTAAGATCTTCTCTGAGCTTTCTCTTCTGCATACTGAACCAACTCAGTTCTCTTGGCCTCTTCTCACAGCAAGTGCTCCAGGCCCCTCTTCCTGAGCCCCTCCTGTGTCTCAGTGTCTTTATTGTACTGGGCAGCCCTTTCACTTATGCTTAGTGTACTGTTCTCTTCCTTCCTTTGGAATTCTGAAGTTGCATTGAAGTGCAGATTTTAATATGCTTATGCTGACTCTTAGCTATGCAGTGTCTGAAGTGGTTAGATTTCTGATTTGAATGTTTATCTCTCCAGAGTTTACTTAGCCATAGTAGTAGTGATACATCTCTTTAAAAAAAAACAAAACAGAACAAAACCTCAAACCAGCCAAAACAAACAAAAAACCTCAAACCACCACAAAGCCTAAACCAAACAAACGAACCAAAACAAAACCCCAAACTTTTTTTTTTATGTTATTTTCCCAAGGGAAAGCATTTATAGGCTGCTGCCTCAGACCACCCCAGAGAACGTGAGTAAAAACTTCAGCCATTACAGCATTGATCCTGCCACCCGATACCCCAATATCAACGTCAACTTCTTGCGGCCACAGCAGGTAGGTCACAAATGGTGCTTCTCAGCGCTTGTGATCTGCAGTGTCTTTCCTCAGGTGAAGCTATGTCAGTGTTTTGGGAACAGACAGTGATGTGTGTATAATATGGAAGCAGTGAAAGGCAGATACATCAGTCCAGAGTAGACTTTTGTACTTGAACAGATTCCTTTTTAGGAATTTTTGATTTTGGTAATTTTAGCCATGATACGATACAGGAAACCAATAAATTTATTTTTGTGTGTGTGCATGTGCATTTTCTTTGTAATAATCCAGTCCAGCAGTCTGTCATTGCAATTTGATATCCACGGAGCAGCAGCAGTCGGCTGGACTGTTCAGCGCTGATGAGCTGATCCTTACTGTTGTGAGGCTCTTGGGGTGGGATTTCTGCTACCTACATGTACTTGTCTTCTTTTTTGTGCCTTCGATGTCTCCTTATTGTCCTCTGTTATTTCTGTATGTATTTGGGGTGCATGGCATGCTGATCATCTTAAATGTTTTTGTGTGACATTTTAGGTACGCCACTTGTATAATACGGGAGACTTGAGAGACATTCACCTGGAGATAGAGAACTTTGTGAACTCCAGGACACCAAAGCTGACTCGAAATGGTAGGCCTGGCTGCTGCCCTGTTCATTTTGGTATTCTGGAGCTGGGTCAGTGCAGGAGCTAGAGAACAGCAGGGCTCTAGGGTATTATTTAACCAGTCTCTGCATTTAGAAAATGTGTCTAATAATTGTTTTGTCAACAGTTTGAACTTACAATTTTTCAAGTTTCCATTAGCATGGGAATTTATTTTTGTTTGCCTGTTTTCCTTTGCCTTATAATGCTGTTAACTTTCTAAGCATATGTGCTTGTACAGGCAGTTCTTTTCACCTCCTTTATCTATAAAAATGTCCTTGCTTAAAGTGCGGAAGCCTGGACTGAGTTCACTCTAACAATAGACTCAATTCTTACAAACATAGCAGAAGGTATTGCTTGTGCAGTCTTGCATGTTCCTGCTTTCCTTTTCTTAATCTCATCTCTCAACCAAATGAAACCTCACTTTGCTTGCATTATTCTGAGAGCTAGATGCCTTGTGATAAGCATTTCAGTATCTGTCTACTTGTCCTACCCTGAGGGGTATGTCAGTCTTTTCCTTTTGCATGCCTTGTCTTGGATGCCCACATAGTGTTTTGGGATTCTCAGGGTGGCTCTTTGCTGCTAAGCCTCCCTTTCACTGCTGAATAGCTGTGTAGTCTCTGCTCTTTGCCCTGCAGCCACATCCCTTTAGGCTGTAATCTCATCAGATCTTCTGGTAAGACAAGGTCAGAACAGGTCAGTGCTTTCAAAGGAAAGTTTTCAAGGGAAAAGAAGAAGTTACAGAAATACATTTGTAGTTCTTCCTCTAGAAATGGTATATCTGGGCTTTAGAGAGCATTGCTACTGAATGTCCTTTTGATCGTATTTAACAAGCCTTTGCAACTGTTTTATATTTCCTGGGGCTCTTTTACGATGGCTGGGGTGAAAAGTCTGGCAAGTTACAACTTAGATAATTACTTTTCAGCAAATTAAAAATACTTTCTTGGATTTAAAATGGGTATGATAGTATATTTAAAAGAAAATAAAAATCCTGTCTTCCATTACCCATTGTAGCAGAAGTTTGTTTTTTGCATGAAGGTTTTGTTTGTTGGTTTATGGGATTTGTATTATATTTAGAATTTGAGCTGTTGTGCATTTGTACTTTAAAATGTGCTAATTTTTTTACAGAGTCTGTAGCTCGCTCTAGTAAATTGCTCAGTTGGTGCCAGAGGCAGACTGATGGGTATGCTGGTGTTAATGTGACAGATCTCACAATGTCATGGAAAAGTGGCTTAGCTTTGTGTGCCATTATCCACAGATACCGTCCAGACTTAATGTGAGTAACTGGCTGCCTCAAATAACTGGGAAGGGCAGGAAATGAGTGGTATTTGGAGATAATAATATGGAGTTTGAGGCAATGCATTTGTGACTTATGAAGAAATGGATTCAAATGAATTCAATTAAGCTTCATAGAAACCAATGTTCAGTGATTCACTAGCGGAGTGGAAGGTCATGATAGCTTGATGAATTTGGAAATAAATGTGTTGTTGTTTTCCCTTCTGGATGAATTGGCAGAATTAACCTTCAAATTGGTACTGAGAGGAAAGCATTATTGACTGACACATTTTATGTGTGCAGAGAGTAAGGAACAGTTCATAGCTTCAGTTAAGTCTCTCCTGAACAAGTGTCTGCATGGGCCTTTATAAATTTCCTGTTGAACAAAGCAACTCTTTTTAAAGCCTTTCAGGCTGCTCTTTTTAGAAGTAGTGACCCACAGCCTAAATAGAGACGTTGTTACTGTTTGCATGCTGACTTGTTGGTTGGATGAATGGCAGAGGTGTCCTCTTCAGTGATATACTGGGTAAAACAGTGCCCGGATTCTAGAATGGGAAAACACTGGCTGGAAGAAGTGACAGTAGCAAAGACTCTGGTACTTTAATCTGAAATGTCTCCAACTTCCCAAAGGGACATCAGAAAAAGTAAATTCTAGAGCTGTACTTGTAGGCATAATCCACTGTAAAACATACTGAGAAATTGTGGAGTTATTCCAGTCTATATGCACTGAAGTACTTCTACATTG
The DNA here is from genome assembly GCF_009650955.1 of Corvus moneduloides. Taxonomy (NCBI): domain Eukaryota; kingdom Metazoa; phylum Chordata; class Aves; order Passeriformes; family Corvidae; genus Corvus; species Corvus moneduloides. The sequence goes on from NC_045479.1 coordinate 4,858,029, forward strand.
GTGTACTGGAGTTAACCTGAGCTACACTGCTTAATAGCTCTATAACTTGTGGAGAGTTCAAACAGCTTTTTAAACAGTTAATGTAACTCTCTACAAGCTATAGCCTTTTATATAGTTACACAAGTTTTGGAAAAATCCAGCAGGACAAAAATATGGATCAGTCAAGAAAAAAGGGGACAGAAAGTGAAGATTTAATTTAGTTGCAAGCACACAGAAGATTTTATGTAGGGGAAAATGTACAGTCTTACAGCAAAAGAGGAAGTGAAGATGTATTTCAGAGGGTAATACTTTTTAAGAAGTGAAATCTAGGTTTGTAGGAGGAGCAAACAAATTTCAAAAGAATATGTTTGAGCCAAAGTTCACTGTAATTAAGTAGCATCCACTTTGCCATGTTGGTGGCAAATAAATTGAGGTTTCGAGTGGAAAAAAAAAATAGAGATGGATGCCTGAGTTCTTTCAGAAGACTGGTTTCTACTTGATTCAATGCAAGGCCTCTTTGTGCCCTTTGCAGAGACTTTGATTCTTTGGATGAGCACGATGTGGAGAAGAATAACCAACTGGCCTTTGACATCGCTGAGAAAGAGTTTGGAATATCTCCCATTATGACTGGAAAGGAAATGGCATCTGTTGGAGAGCCAGATAAGCTGTCGATGGTGATGTACCTCACACAGTTCTATGAGATGTTCAAAGACACCATCCCCTCTAGTGGTAAGCAGTTTGGGGCACTTCTGTCAGATTTAAAGGCTGCTCCAGGGTGAATGTGTGTGCTTCAGTTACCTTCAGGCTGCTTGTGCTGAGCACAGAGTAGTCACTCACTGTAGCTTTACCTTACAAAAAGTTGACTTGTTACTGATGCTGATAAAGACCACATTAGCAGCAGGAGTAAAATAGAGTTAATATACAATAATGTCCTCAAAAGTTCTAAACTCACTTCACTACTAGATAAGTTTTCTGCTTTCCTAATGTTGTTAGGGGTTTGTTTGTCTTAGCTAGTGGTAGGTGCCTTGCTAATAGTTGTTGAATAGGTAATTTCAAAACACCAGCTGAGTTTTATACATATTTACCATCTGTGAATGGTGAGAGTAACTTCAGGCCAACGAGGAACAGAACAGCTTTGATTAGGACTGGAAGATGTAATTACCTAACCCAAATCAATATGGCCAGCCTTTAAAATTGATAGTGTTACAGCTCTTTATTACTGATGGTCTTAAGTCTCATGTATACATCTGGTGAGGGGAAAAAATTGGTTTTAATAGCCTTTTAAAAATCTCGTATGTATCAGGTATTATTTCTAAAACTCTGGACTCTTTTTAGGAATAATGATAATCATGCTCTTTAATCATGCTCTTTAAATATAAAAGTAACACAGTATCTCTTATGGGTGGTTATAAACCCTGAGAGAACTGCTTTGGGCAAAATGAAAAAGCAGAATAGCTGAGAAAGGTATTAATTCTAGACATCAGTAATTTTGTACAGAGAATTTAAGAAAAAGACTGCTATGTTAAAAAGAATCAATGAGTCCTTCAGTTGTGTATTTAATAACAGCACCACAGAAAAAACTTCATGGAATTCCCTTGTTCTGCCTGTTTTCACTAACAGACAGCCTGGACCTGAATGCAGAAGAAAAGGCTGCCCTGATTGCCAGTACCAAGTCTCCCATCTCCTTCCTCAGCAAACTGGGCCAAAGCATCTCTCGGAAGCGCACTCCCAAGGTAACCAGGCACAGTCCTGGGGACACTTGTGTCTGGCAGGCTGCTGTCCAAGCAGTGGTACTAAAAATGCAGGTGTTAGTGTGTGTTTGCAGGGATCACATGTTCACCAGCTCCTGGTATGGGACAATACATGACATAACTGCAGAATTGCATCTGTAGTATGTACTCACAGTGGTGCCTTTCAGTCTTAAACTCTTAGCCTTGTGGTAGTATTTTGGCATATATTTCCTCTTGGAACATAGTTACTTGCTCAGTTTTCAATGATTTGAAAGTGTTGAAGAATTGTGCAGTTGAAGGTAAGAATTCCCTAAGGAGTATCTAGGAAAAAATCCCTTTTCTTAAACAAATGGAGAATGAGCACAGTGAATTAAATAGGCTTTGCAACTAAACTGATTAAGTGCACTGATGACAGTTATCTCAGCCCAAAAAGGTATGAGAGTTATTTTTTTTTCTTTCCCCTACTCCTTCTGTTTTCAGGACAAAAAAGAAAAGGAACTGGATGGTGCAGGAAAGAGGAGAAAAACCAGCCAATCTGAGGATGTAAGTATTAAAGTGAGAGCTGTCAGGGAGTAAAATAAATGGTAGGTACCTTGTTCTCACTTCAGTTCTTTCATTTTTTTGTATCCAGGCAGGGTTTATGTAGGATTTTTTAGATAAAATTTAATTCTTCTTCAGAGGTTACACTTTCATGGTATCTTTAGAGCAAATGTTTTACTGATGCTTATGAAAGAACACTACATAACAAATGAAATGTTGCAGTTCCCTGATGTTCTGTTTTTATTGCGAATTACTATGGTTTGATGAGGACATCAACACTCGTAACTTTTTAGTGAAGTCATGCAGTATTGTCAGAAATTTGATGCATATTTGAATTTTAGCCTTGGTTTGTGCAAAAAGCACCCACTTCCAGTATGCCCCATAAGGCAGTCTTTCAAATTCAGTGTTTGTAGCCAAATGGGTACAGGTGAATTAAAATTCATGCTTTGAGTTTGTTGGTTGCAGGTGGGCCTTTGGTATATGTCAGGGCCTTCACAGGGGTGTTTCAGCTGAGGTCTTTTTGGTAGGTAAGTGTATCAAATAAGGTTGAAAAGATAAGTAAAGTTTAACAGAACATTTGCTGACTTGCCAAAGGAAATTAAAATCTGAGCTTTCAAGTGAGGCTGAGAGATTTGTTATCTATAGTGTAAAGGGGTGGAAAGGAAAAGGTGATCTGGTTGTGTCTTGTTAAATTTTGATGTCACTGATTGTTAGGAGGACCTCCCACGAAGCTACAGAGAAGAAAGGCCCACACTGGTGAGTGCCCTGACAGAGAGGAGAATTGATGCTGCCATTGGGAATCAGAACAAAGTCAAGTCCATGGCAACCCAGCTACTGGCCAAGTTTGAAGAGAATGCACCAGTGCCGTCCTCAAACTTACGAAGACAGGTAGGAGATGGATAATAAACACCTTTGTTTTGGAATTGTAGAGGAAAACCACAAATAAAAGCATGCATTCCTCAAGACTGGATGCTGGTGTTGCTTTTCTACTTCAAAGGCTCTCCTAGAGAAGAGCAAAGTTTACCCAAAGCTTAAAATTTACAAGTACGGGGTGGAGAAGAACTTCCTAAAAAAAGTGTTATTTCTCTGTTATTGCCCTTATTATGTAATTTTTCACAAACATATTACCAGCAATTTAGTTTCTTTTATAACTACTATTGCTCTTTAAAAGCTTTCCAGGAATGTTCTGCTTATACTGTTTAAGAACAATAATTTAATTTCTGATTTGAACATTTTCATATCAGGTTACATCTGTTTGTTCTTGTGAGCTGTGATTAAGCTTTATATGTGTATGTATGTGCAGCAGATAAATGCCTGGGAGTTTCTTGGCAATCAGGATGTTTGTGTCATTCCAAGTGAGGCTTGTTTGTTATCCAGGATGGTATCTGAACAGCTGCAACTGCAGAGTAGTTGTCTTTGAAGTTAGATTGAGTCCCTTGGAGCTACTGCTGGCAGTGCAGTGTCAGCAGGATGAGGCTCAGTGTGGTTTAAGTGCCAGAGTCCTTGCTCTGCTGCATAAGTCCATCTCCACAGCTTGTGCCAAGCTCTGTGCTGCCATGGCCACATCGTGAGTGGGACCTGACCTGGCTACTTGAAAGCCAAGTCATGTTTGTCTATGTTACACTACACACCAGCATTAGTAATGTAACATGATCACAGTGGTGATGCCTATACCACCTTTTACCAATCAAATGTTTCTTCAGCTGCTACACATTGGCTGGAATACGCAGCCAATGATTTGAAGAAACAATGAAATTAAAGGAAAGGTCCAAAAATATGTGAAGTTCCCCATTTTTGGATGTTTTTTTCCTTTTTATATTTTACTTGCTAAATGAATTCCCCCTACCCTATTTTTTTTTCTTAAATGTTTGTCTGTCTTACTCTGTATTCCATTCCTATGGCTTTCTTTGAGTTTCCTTCACTATTTTATCTTCCCACTTTCCCTACAACCTGCATGCAGCAACCTGTCCTGCCTTATCAAGAGCGTGTTCACAGCCAGCCATCCAGCAGACGAGAGCAGGGCCGGCTTGCTCCCATACCCCAGTGGAAACAGGTAAAGAAACTCTTTCTGACTACAATGCATTGCCTGCACCCAGCACCAGCTATCACTGTCGTGTTTTTAAGCCAGTCCTTTTCCAGCACCTAGTCTGAGTACATTATTTTAAATAACTTGCAGTGAATAAAGTCAACATCTCCCTTTGGTAATGATGCATGGTTGAATGTTTCAAAAGTATTTAATCAAATTTGCCCTGCCCTCTTGTGCTAGTTTCAACTCTACCAAGACTTTTGTGGATGTTGGAGCAGAAATTTTTGCTATAGAATTTCTAGATTCTTCTGTTAGAAAGAAATAAAGGAAACATGTAAACAATTATGGAAACTCATGAGGTAAAAGATGTCATACTGTCTATGACATTAAAGCTCTTCCTTGGTATAAACAGTAAAATTGGTTATCAGTTTTGCTGTTCCTATGTGAAATCTTAGATGTTCTGTAGTTGCAGGAGACTTTACTGTGGTTTCCCTTTCTTTAATGACACTCTCTTTAATGCAGCTTTCCTTGCCAACCTCTCAGACTTGTTGCATTGCTGATTCCTGTGTTACTGTGAATTCAGTAAATTTTAGGTTTTTTTCACAGAGGGGTTCAGAATAGGGACCAACAGCAGAAAAATCAGCAGGTATCAAATTTTATTTTCTCCCCTGTGTTTTGGCCCATTGTCATTGCTGCTGTCTTTCAGCCATGCACTTTTCCAAAGCTAAGGCTTCTGGCAGACAATCTTTTCAGGCATTTAGGGATACTTATCTCCTTCCACTGTTTCCCTGTGCAAATGGCCGCCTCGTGTTTCTGAGGGTGCTCAGAGGTATTTTGCTGACAGCCATAATTTGGAGAAACATCTGCTTCTTTCTGGCTGTAGTTTAATCAGAGCATACTTCAGAGTCAAGAGGACGATGACACTGGTTTGGAAATGCACTGTTCTTGATGAATATGGATTCATGGTGATCTTCATGTCTGAGGCATTCAGCACAATTAATGCTGCATGTCATGACTGGTGCCACGATCTGGAAGATTTCTCTTCAAGGAAGAAGACCTAAGCCCAGGGGAGTTGTTGTCAGTAGGACTGTCAGGATGCTTTGGTTCCCTCAGTGTTTGTTGTTTTACTTTTTTTTTTCATCAAAATCTTCTTTATAGGCTAATGAGCACTTTGAGATGGATTCACATCATTCATGATTAAGGCAAATTTTATTCCTCAAGAATACTCAGCAAGGGGGGAAAAAGAAACCTGATGCAAAAAAAGCTGTACAATATTGAGTGAGTTGATGAGCGCTGCTTATAGTACCTCCTGGAAAAAGGAAAATTGGATTGCACTGCTGTCTCTCTCTGTTCAAACAAATGAAGTTTTGTGTTTTAGCACTTGGAAAATACCACATTCCTGCACCCTTGAGATTTATATTTGAACTTGTTACTGAAACTTTATGAAGGCTTTATAATTAAGCATTTATAGTGAAACACAAAAGTTCTTATTGTCATCCTTTTGTCATTGATAGAAAAAAAGGATAAATTTTTATTTCCTGCTTTTATTAAGAGGATTGTTCTCCTCACCAGAGAGCAGTTTGTTGTTTTTGTTTGTTCTTGTTTGTACTTGCGCTACACAACTTAAAAAAAATTTTTAAAAGGGAAGAGAAAATCCTTCTGCTCTCCCTTGACTTCAATAGCATCTCTGTATAGGAAGCAATTTAGGGCATATCTTTGAAAAATCTTTCTGTAACAGTTTTACTTTCAGAGGATTTAAATTATCTTATTCAACCCTGGCAGTGATTGCCTTATGTGGATGATTTCCCTCTCAAGATTACACATGGAGATGATCTTTCCTTGATTGACTTTACTGTGTCAGCAGAAGATGATTGATTCCTGGGTCCAGATTTCTTGCAGGATTTGCAGTGCTTTTGTAATGAAACAGTATAAAACCAGGTCTCACGGATGCAAAATCTGCAGGGTACTGTAGGCTCAAAACCCCAGTTGATAGGGTCCCTGTTCCAAAGGTTCCTTGCAGTTGGCCTGGGGAAGGGAAGAACATGGGTTGCCTTCATTCAAAAGCCATGGACCTGTGCAGAGCCATTTGTTCTTGACTGAACAGAGACCAGCTGAGACCACTGAGCCAAGCAGCCAGCTTTGCCAAGCCTGGACAGAAACCCCTCCCGCAGAAGTTGTTGCTGAAGCAGTACCTTGGCCTGGCTGCTGAGATTTCTGGTTCTGGCAGAACCTGAAAGCTGTGAGACTGCACCTTTTGATGGTACTGGACTGGCCTTCTGTGGTGACATTGGGCACTGTGGCTTTATAGCTCATCCCTGGGTGCCAGACTGCCTCCAGGGAGGTGCTGCTGAGTACCAGTACCTGTCACTGCACATGCTGTAAAGGATTAGTATTGCTTCTGACAAGTTCTTTGGGGAGGATGTATGTTTGCTAAAAGAGCTGTTCATGAAGCTTTTGGGAAGGTTTCTCTTTTGGCACAGGTGTTGAAGTTCATGAGCAGAAACTTCTGCTACTGACTGAATATATCACATAGCAAATACCTTCTAATGGAGAGTGCTTTGAAGAGGAGCAGAGTAGCTCCTGAGGGGACAAAGAGTTGATGTGTTACTGAGAGAAACCACAGGTTGCCTAATGTTCTTACTAGCTGGCAAAATGAAGCTGAGCTCCTCTCTTTGGGAGAAGGGCAGTTATTGACAGGTTTGGTTCTTCCTGTCTTTTGGAAACTGCATAGAAGAGGAAAGTATACTGAAAAAGCATCAGAGTGTTTGCAAGGAAGAGAGTTGCAAAGGAAATGCTCTGGGTTGGACCCACAGTGTTGATGGGAAATTTGCATATTGCCTGCTAGTGCCTGTCAGATGGAATTCCTTAGCTGTACTTGCTTATCAGTTTAAATCTGGAATCTCACTATTGACCTTGACTTAATTAAGAGGTATGAGGTGAGCAGTGAGCTTGTAAGGCAGGATTCCTCTGTGTGTTGTATAGGTGGGGTAGGGGTGGCTTACTAAGCCAGAATTCCTAGAAAGAGTGAAATCCTGGCAGAATCTATTCGGAAGCAGTTTTTACTTTCACCACAAGACCTTTAATGCTGTCTTTCTTGCTCTTTGGAAGGTCTTGCCTTTTCAGGGGGGTTAAAAACCTCACCTATCTGCTCCTCACAGCGTTCACAGGATACAGTATGGCCTGCATCCCTTGTGAATTGGATTATAAAGTTGGATTTATTGAGTTACACTTTGAAGTTGTTGACCTGCGTTGCCAAAATTGGTTTTGTGTTCTTACGTGCACCGCAGCAGCATCTACTAATGCACGAAGATATTGTGAAGTGAATGTGCACAGTGGAAATGTCTGTAATTTTTTTATATGATGGTATTACCACCTAAAAAGGCTGGATTGTGTTTCATGGTGTGGTGGTTGGTCTCCTCAAACCAATGCCTGCTTGTATAAGAACATCTTCCATCATGTGCTCCGTTGCTTTCTGAGCCACGCTGGCTGCTTTTGGGAAAGAGCATCTCAACTGGGATCATGAAGCCATTGAGAGCCATATGGTCTTATCCAGAAGAGGATCTGACTGGGCATGGTGTGAGAGACAAGCCTTTGAAATGGAATTTTGCCCTGGATTTCCAGACTCTCAGCTTATAGCCTTCAGCAGTCTTCTGCTATAGTTCCAGAGGTCTCCTGTCAGCAACAACTTGTGCATGTAATACATAAGCTTAACTCATGTTTGATGTCTACAAAGGTAGCTGTAAGATGAAGATCCTATGTCTTTTGGTGCACATCTTTTCTGCCTTTGGAGATCTGCTGCTTATTCTTTTGAGATCATTCCCTAAAGTGTGATAAAGAGCAGTAGTACAAACTTTGCAATAATTTTGTTGGAACTGTGTTTTTTGAAGATAAGAGATGACCACAGACAGCAAGAGTTGAAACCTCAACAGGAGAGAACTTAAAACACCAATGATTTCTGCAAATACTGCTTTTTTACCTTAAATTTTTACTTAAATCTGTTGATTATTTTCTGCTTTCCTGTAGTTATCCTTTTCTTTGCATGCTCAGAAATACATTCTACTGGAGGACTGACTGATCATGTTTCATGCATTCATACAATATTATATTCTGAGATCTGCCTTGCAGAAATAAGCAAGTTTGTGAAAATTTTGACATTTGAAATGCAAACTTGGCCTGGACAGATGAAAATCCATGAGCAGCTCTATGGTTGAGAATGTTGCCATGCTTTCAGTTAGAAATTAGTGACTTCATAGCTAAGCCTTTGAAACAGCATATAAATGTTCCTCATCCACTGCAGTGCAAAGTCTTACGCTTTAGTTTAAGCTGCTTGTAACATCTGTTTGAGATAGAGGAGTGTATTATTTATTTGTTTTGTTGAAAAGGAAGAGAGCACCCAAACAGATGTTAGTGCCAGCTCATCTGCAAGGGCAGTAATAAACATCTGTAATATCCCTATACCACATGCAGTTTTTTTGAGACTTACCTAACAGTGGCTTTGGGTACACAACATTCTTTTTTTTTTCCCCAGTGCAACCATTTCCAGATATGCTCTGGTGAGAACTTAAAAGGCAAAATCAGGCAGAGGACACATTAATAAGCAAGAAATGGTGGAGAAAAAACTGCATAGTAAGGAGGTACAGCACTAGAAGGACATGTTTTCTGGTGTGTTAAATTGAGGACATGTAAGTGCGCTGTGTAATATGCAGACTATTAGATACAGCTACATTTATCTATAAACCAGCTGGATTTCTGTTCTAGTAGAATATAGTACATTTTAGCTTGCCTGAGATGGTGTAATGTCTGTAAGTTAAAGAGGAGGGATCTGAAGCTGGGAGCAGAACACTGTGAATTGTATTACTAATGAGCTGCAAGCAAGAGTAATTAGGTCAATGGGATGGATATTTTTAAGCATTGCAAGGCACAGCAATAAGTAATTTTTCATGAAGCAAGGAGAGCAGTATGGAGAGTTCCAAGTTTTGCCTTTAACTGATTGTAAGACCTTGACTCAGAAGCTGTTGGTGTAATTGCTGAGTGATACAAGTCTGTGTTTGCTGCCTGTCAAATGTGATCATGTGGCTCTGGATAAGACCTTGGGTCTCTCAGCTTCAGATACACCGTGGCTTTAGTTCATTTGAGAAAGGTGTGAGCCTAAGATCATGGTCTCAGTTCATGCATTCTGGCCTGTCTCACCAAACCACTGGTAATGTTACCTCTTTTCTACTGTTATTATGATTTTTTTTTTCTTTTTCTGTTTTAAAAAAAGATGAGGCATAAGGAACGTTCTCGGACCTGCCCCAAAAAAGTGATCATGCTCTCTTCTTCCACTCCATCTTCCTCTCCACCGTATCCCAGGCAGCAGGTGATTCCCTCTGCATGCTCTGTCCCTTTCTCTTCATTGCTGCTTGTACCAGTGACTGGATCAGTTACCAAATAGCTTATTTACAAATACATTTCCAATTTTCTTTCAGATGCTGATAGGGCTTTCTCAACCTGTTAGGTTAGGAAGATAGGGCAGCACTAGCTCACTGGAAGCATGAAGAGTCTCCACTGGAGACTCTGAGATTTTGCTGTAGGCAAATTTTTAATTGCAGTAGCCTTTTTCAGTTTTGAGGTGCAGCAAAGTAGAAATGAAATGTTTGGAGTAATGCAGGGAAAGAAAATTAAACTTTGTTCCATCTCCACTCTCTGTTTAAATAGGTGTGACTGAAAATTTGCCCTCGTATCCATGTAACTTTTTAGGATTGCTTCTATGAAGTGTTTTTTGAGTATTGTAGTGGCTTGCACATGTCCACTGTGGTCCTTCTGTTTCTCCCACACCAGGCTCTTGTCTCACAAGCGTTTGTGTTGAGTCTGTCTGACTTTGAATCTGGAGCAGTGAGAGCTGTTCTGAGCACAGTGTGTAAATGTGCATCCAGATGTTTGTGCACATGTATCTGTTGTCCCAGTTAAATATTACCTGAAACCCTTTAATATTTCTGTCTTCTTGTATATTGTCATTGTGTTTCTTTGAGTTGTATCCTTTTAAGTTATTTGTTTCGTTTTCCTACTTTCAAATCTACTTCTTGATCAATCCTGAACTAGACGTCCTGAAAAGGCAGTTGCAGTTCCATAGAGCTGTCATGACATCGTGTAAGGATTGTACAAATGAATTTCCCCAGAGGTGGAGCTCTTTGCTGAGCTCTTGTATACCTATAAACTCTGTAAAGGAGTATTACCTTTTAGCAGAGTAGACAAGTTTTATATTTTGGCAGAAAGTTGGACTTGCCTTATTGCTGTGACTTCTAGAATTGTAATTACACGTTGCAGCTTATCTGGTGTAATTATTGTCAGCCTCCAGGACACACATTCTTTGCTGCCTCTGTGGTGTCTGCAGGACAGATCAGGTCTGCCTAGTGATCCCATTCGAAACTGTCCCAACAAAAAAGGGGGTTGGTTTTCTGCCACACTCTGATCAGCATACTTCATTAGAAAGGTACACAGTGGACATCTAGGTAGAATGGGTGAGGAAAGCCCTTTTCATTAGCACAACCTGCATTTAAACTGCAGTGTAATGGTATCAGATGATGTGATAGCTAGGTGCCTTCCTCATGTCAAAATCCTTTGAAAATGTTGTTGTATACATTATATGAGAGAAGAAAGGTTTTTCCCCAAGCTTACAGGTAGAGGAACTAAGGCAGTTAAATGCTGAGTTTTACTTTCTAATCTATAGTGTGGGATTCATTTTCCATGTAGAGAAATTAGTTTTCACTCGCTAAGGATCTGGTAGCTCTATATTTTCCTTCTGTCTCCTCTCCAAGTGTTTGTTTGACCTGTGTCTTTCTGGTTGCCTAGTTCAGTCGTGAAAGCCAGCTACTGCCAAGTGTATTTTGACCATTTTCTGTGTTGTGTCCTGTAGAAGTTTTCCTTCTTTTAACTCAGGAATTTTTACCCTCTGTGCTACAGAACTGATGTTGCACTCAGTTGAGTGATCTGCTTTTGGAGGCACTCTTTTTCCTTAGGAATGATTTTTGTTTCCCCAAGCTTGTCTTGGCCAAGGCCTCATAGCAAGTCAGATGGATCTGTGTCCGTGTTACACTGATGTCTTTTAAAACCTATAATTCTTCTCTTCTAATGCGTTTATTCTGTCACTTCTTTTAAATTTTCCATCTCCTTCCTTTGAACTAACATCACCATATGAGTTATACTGAGTGGCTTACTATCTTTATTGCACTAATTTGATTACGTTGTAGTACTATATTGTTGTTTATTGACCTAATATGAATATATACTTTTTTAAAAAATTCCCTACAGGAGCTGACTTCTTATTGCCAGTTTTAGAATATTCTTAATAAACTATCCTGCTCTTATTATGGCTTCTTTTCTGCCTGCATCATAAGAAAAATCAGATACAGTGTGTTTTGATTAGGAAGTTGGTCTGTGATTGTTTTTAAGCTCATCATTTGTTGCCTGCAGAGATTCAGGGAACCTGGTGGCAGCTGTCCCGGGGAGCAGAGTCCCAGACAGGAAAGGGTAAAGAGCATGAACAAATGGCATGGGTGCTGATGACACAAAGCTGTGGTGGGTGTGTGCAATCCAGAGGGCAAATATAGGGGGTGGTGATCACACTTATCCTAATGCTGCTGTTAACACGCTGGAACTGCTGAGAGTCAGTCAGGAGTGATTCTTCCTGTGTGATATCCACATAAATGCATAACAAGCCTTCATCAGCAGTTTGCTATATGCTTTTATTTTGCCCTAGGTCTAGCACTTGAGCTCTTGTCATTCTTCTTTTTCTCTTACACCTCTTTAGTGAAGTATGCTGTGGCTGTGGCAGAACAAGAAGAGTTATGTTTTGTGCTAATTCATGCGAACATGGTTGCATTGTGTTCACTGCTTGCTTTCTGGATGGTTGAGCAACTGGCATTCCATCTTGCCTCCTACAGGCCAAAGTAAAAGGAAAAATGATGAGGCATTATTTAGTATAGAGACTTTGAAGCCTTCTTAACAACGAAATATTCAACAGTCTGTCTGAATGGTTCAGTATTATACAGAAGCATGGGAAAAGAAAAGATAGGCACTCAAAAGGACTGGTTGATTTGAATTCATATTGACAAATTAATTGACATTCCAGTGCAGGCTTTGAATGAATTAAGTCATAAATGGGAGGCAGCAATAAAACTGTTGCAACTTCCAGAATGTGTTCTAACAAAAGCCTCTTGTGGGCCGAATGTTTTCTGACAGGCAGTAGAAAATGGATACGTGTGTCTGCAATGACACAGAAGCCCACAGCTTTATAATAGGCCCCACTTTTAGTGAAAATGATCCAGTAGGAAGGAGTAGGTGGAACGGAAAGCAGCTTGAAAGTAGAGAATATTATTAATGCATCTGAATGGGAAAAGTGTTTCTTGTAAACTGGATGTGAACCCAGTTTTCTGTTCTGCATTGGAGGACAATTAGCAATACAGAGCAGCACCCTGGCATTCTTGACAGATCAAACCTCAAATTTCTTGATGCACATGTTTGTAGTTCCTGGTCCATTTACTTCTGTACTCCACAAACAAATTAGCTGAAGACTCTGTGATACTACAGTGATATTCCTGCCTTGTACAGCAGGCCACCTGCCAGGTCTTTTTTCATGTCACCAAATGCACCACACAACAGTTTAGGAGCATTGATATGAAAGACCAGAATAGCAGAGGTGTCAAATATTGTGCCTGGGGTGTATTGACATGGTAGTGCAATAAGAACAAGTAGGACAGTGAAGTTGCATAAGTAAAACTGGCAGCTTCTGTGAGTGTTTGATTTTGCTGTTCTTTGCTTTATTTAGACAGGCTCATTAAACATGCTCTCTTTGGCATGTAGAGTATTTACTTCACATATACCACCATCTTTAAAAAATTAATTCTTTCTCTGTGAGACCTGAAGTATATTACCCTAAAATGTGTTTCTGTACACAAAATCTAAGAAACAAAGAAGTACAGGTTTAGATATTTAAATGAAACCCTTGAGAACGGAGAACCATGAGGAACTAAACTGACAAATAAGGCTCTTTGTGCATGATAAAGCCACATTTTAAAATTTTTTTTTGATGGTAATGCCAGAGAGAGAGGCTGTGTGCTTGTTTGATTTTGGCTGCAGGAGTCCTAGGGAGAATTGTGAATAACAATTAATTCAACTGTTTTTTCTTGCCCTCCAGGGTCAAAATGTAGCACTTCATTAGGACAGTAGATACTGGGGAAAGAAACCCCAGTCTTCACATGAGAGCTTCTGTTACTGTTGTGCATGTGGATGTCCTACCTTTTGGCTGGCATTTTGGTGTCTCTTCCTTTTTGTGCTGGTTTGTTTACTTCCTGCCTCATTCCTCGTCTCGCAGAGATCTCCTCGTTTATTTTCTCATGACCAAGTGCCCATGAATGTAGAGCAAAGGGCATGTCAGCTGGCTGCCCTCCTGGAGTCCAGACGTGCACTGAGGCATCAGGTGACTACAGCCCTGCCTATCTGGTGTCCTGCAGCAGTGGGATTCTGGGTACAGGTGAAATCTGGGGTCAGAGAGAGAAAAAAATCACCAAAAGATGATGACCACTGCTCTACAGTCTTGTGGTTAAAACAGCTGTCAAGACTATTTTGTGTAGTGTCTGTAATTGACTTGCCAGTTCTTAGCTGTCTCCTTGTTTGGTGAGTGACCCTTTCTGTTCCTCAAAACAAAATACAAACAATGAAGGAAAAAGCAGCCTCTTGACTTCTCAGAGTAAATGCTGAAAACCAGCTGGGCTCTAGATCAAGTCATCTCACAGTGGTCATTTAGCAGTCAGTTGCTCACAAATTTTACTTGCCTCTAGAAGCAAGAATATTCACATTTTCCAAGCATAATTCCTGGCTCTGTAGTACTACTCTTGTGTCCATACTTCCTGTGGAATTGTTTCCAATGGCAGAGCTGGCAGTTTGTGCAGATTGTCTTTGATTCCGGTGTACACTTTTGGTTTGGTTTGGTTTGGTTTTGTGCTTAATTTTCTCTCCAGTGTGTTGTCTTTGGGATATGGGAGCATGCCAGTTTGAGCTGTGGTTTCTTTGGTTGCTCGCCCGTATCTCTGTTTTCAGTTATCTTCAGCAGTGCTTGGCAAACTGCAGAGTGCTTTTTGGAAAGCACCATCTACAGAAGTGATTCTTTTCATAACTTACTGTTTTGAGTTAACCATCCCAAATCAAGCTGGCTTCTTGAGCTGGAGCATGAACAGTCCCAGAACTTTTGCTGGTGGGCATAACTTTTGCAAGCCCTGCTAAAAAGAATTTTGTGACATCTAGGTCACTTCCCATTGCTGGGGGTTTTAGGATGCCGTCTTTTTCTGATGGTTAAAATCACAGAAGCTGTTCTCCAAGAAGGAACAGTGAACCTTTGGCTAGATTTGAAATTTGGGGACAAGCTATGAAGGCCTGAGTAAGAAGACTACTTTAAACATAGTGGCACCTCTTTGTTAATGGGTGCCATGACTTTTAATAGCTCGAGCATGGTCCTTAATGCTTGTGTGTATTTCCTTATTCACTTGAAACAATGATACAGAAATGAAGGTCTAGACCAAAACATGTTGCTTCTACCTTTTGTGGTGCTCTCTGGCAATATTAAGCTCCTTCTGAGGGTCTAAAAGATTACAGCATTTTGATGCAAATATAGAATTTACTTTTGAAATAGTCTAATTTCTGTATTGTGCAGAATTGAAAAGGAGGAGAGACTGAGAACAAAAAGTAAAGCATAAAGTGGGTAGGGCAGAGAGGAAAAAGAGGAAACAGATGTTGGAACAGTGCAAGCAATGATGGATTATGATGTGGGATTTAAGGGAAGAAAACAAGAAATATAGTAAGAGAGAGAAGTCTTAGCAACCTCTGACATTTTCAGAGAAGAAACTTGATTAAATGTTGATGTACAGAAAATTTTTGTATGAACAATTATATTTCCATAAATTGGGGAAATTGTGAAAGCCAAGCTCTTTTGCATTTTGCTCAGTAAATTTAATCTTGAGGTTAGCCTATTCCAGGGGGCTAGAAGTAGCTGTTTTCATGGGTTGTGCAGTTACATGACATTTAGTTTTCCATTTTATAACTAAAACCATAATTTATTTTTCAAAGAAAGCCAGTTATTTGACATATGCATATTTTTTTCTTAACAGACTATAATCTTTAGGAATGCACAATTTCTGCCAGTGCTGTTTGTCTGATACTTCCAAGTTTTGTTTTTTTCCTATTTATATGAAGTATTTCCTGGGAGATGGGCATAATCATCCATAGAGATAATGACAAGGGGGTATTAGAAGACCAAATTTTGGGTCCTCCTGCGAGGAACCAGTTTCAGAAGGATGCAGGTTCTCAGTCTGTGATTTATTCTTTGTCCTTTGATGATCAAGATCAGATGATTATTTTATATTGATTCATTCTTTTTTGGATCGGTGTTTCTAATCTGCTTAGAGTAAATTTTAGGTTGGAAATTTGCTGTTAATCACTGGAAATACATACAAGCTAACTTCTTTCTCTTCTATCCCCCAGGAGAGCAGACTTTTGGTTTATACAGTTAAAATGTAGAAGAGGTCTCACACGGCCTGAAAGATGATCCTAGTGCCTTGGGCCAGTAATAGAGAACAATGGGAGATACAGAAGGAGCAGAGGAAATTGATTTGGGGTCTTTGCCAGTGGCTGAGTTTGTTGGGTTACAGGAGGTTGGACATCTGTGGAAGTAGGTAACTGCTTCCAAATGGTCCTGAATAACGTAAAACCTAATAAAGAGCAAATTAAGAATAACTACTCTACCTCGCTAGGGAGAAAGTAAAGATACACTGGGTATTTTTCTCTAAGTTTTCCTGTAAGAGTCTTTAAAAAGTTGTTCTTGATGGTAGCCAGAAAGGCCTGGGTTGGGGGTTTCTTTTCATTTTCTCTCCTCTCTTGGAGGAGAACACATATGATTATGTTGATGTCTATTTTATGTTCTAGCCCGAGACGGAACCGTCTCGCCGATTCTTTGTTGACCAGTGGGAGCTCTCCCTTAGCCTCCGCTCTTCCAATCGCCCTTCCTCACCCTCATCCGACTCTCTCCGACAGGTAGCCCTTGCCTGAGCGTTCCAGCTGCACTCAGCTGCCTTTGCTTGCCAAGGACACGCCCCGGACCACGGCCAGGCTGGCACTGCTTCACCTGCAGAACCTCTGTGCATACTCGTGCTCAAGCGAGAAGCCAGAGGCAGCCCCCGTGCCTGGCACAGCTCGGTTGTTGGCAGCCAATAAAAGCAGTTTGAAACGAAATGTTTTTAACACTCGGTGTCCATGAGAAGTTTGTGGTGCATCTCACACTCAAACCAGGGGTTTTGAGCACTGATGGTCCTTCTGGCTTTGCAGTGAAGCTTTCTGGCTTTGCTTGCTGCTTTTGTTGAAGGTTTGGGCCAAACAACAGAATGTGTGTGTGTGTGTATGGTTACTGGACAGCGTGAAATAAAAAGTACTTTGGCTTTTTGGAAAATGACCGAGAATTTGAACTAGTTACTGTTTTCCTACATAAACAGCAGGAACTTGATTTGACCTAAGCTGGAGGCTGGAGCAAGTTCTTTTCCTCCTCTTGAAAATGTTGCAGAACATTGTATGTCTTGAAGACTTTTGACCATGGGAAGAAAGATAAAATGCTTCACTTAATATCCATAATTAGGCCAGATGTGATATATAGTCAAAAAGCAAAACAAATCAGAAACGCACAGCCCCGAATGAAAAATTCAGCAAGTAAATTTCTCACACCAAATAGTCCAAGGTACTGTGAGTTAATATTAACATATTCATTTTTTGAGCATGGAATTTCATATGTGCTGGCAGAAATTTAAACATCCTGAAGGATCTGCAGTTGAAGGTTTCAAAGCAAAACTTGATCGGGGAAACCTGGTTCAGCTATAAGGAAGATTTTCCCATGGAAGTGCTTGATCTCTCTTTTAAGAAAACTTTAAAAGCCTCAAAGGTCTCTAGTCGTTCAGAGGAAATGGAAAACTCTTGGCCAAATTATTATGATTGCCAGTTAAAAATCAATGCTGAAGAAAAGTTTAGAAGCGAGCAGCATCTTAAATGTAATGTTTGACAAGATATGTGTCATTGAAAAGCAACTCTGCACATACGTATGTGCACACATGAAGCCTGGAAAACTCTGAAAGACAAATCATTTGTTATTTCTTGCATATAGAAATACTGCAAGTGCTCTGCCTCTTGGAATGGAATCAGTAGACAGGTATAAATTCTTGGTGGAAATAAACCCTCATTACTGCAGTGACAAAGAGCTTAAGGAATTAGGACTGTAGTTGACAGCAGCAGTAATCTCTGGCTGAGCACTCCTTTTTCATAATCTTTTTCCCCAAAGCAGTACCCATTCTATGGTGAATTTCAGTTTTTGTGGTGCTTCCTGCTGTTCTCATGTCTGAACTTGTGAAGGTTTTAAACATTCCTAAAAGGCTAATAACCACATATTAAATTAGTTTTTAGTTGTGGGAAATAACTACTGTGCTTCAAGCAAGTTCTGCTATAAAGTAAAGGGGGTTTTAAGATACAGCTGTAGTCCTTTCCTTTTGTTATCCTTGGCATTTCACACTTGCTAGAAGCTGAGTGACTCTCTGATCCTGTATTAGCTAAGGCTCCAGCTAGAAACGTTCCTAATGCTGCTTAATCTGAAAAAGGGAAGTTGCTTGGCGTGCTCTTTGCTGCTCTGAGTCAAATCCATGGCATTTGCAGTGTGATTGAGCTGACATGGATGTAACCACCTCATTTTCTTAACCATGTAATTGCTGCCAACGGTTGTGTTTCCTGTGAAAAACACTTCCTCCGCTCCTGCAGCAATGAACTTGGCTTGCAGACACTCACTTGGTACCATCTAAGGTAACAGCCAGCTTGCTTGGACTGCTGAAAATACTGGAGGGTTTTTAGATATCCAGAGTTATGGAGTCAGTCTGTGCCCGTGATGGAGAAAAGCCAAGTCATAAAGCCGTGTTCAGGGTTGAACAAATATACGTTCCAGATGTATGCAGGTATGGCTTTAATGCATTGGATGAGGCTCTTCCATCTTTTCCCATATAAACTTCTGTGTACTTTTAGCACTGGAAGAATTAATATTTTTGAATCACTGTGAGTTCTTTAGTTAAGGACTTCTCCCTGCGCTGTGAATGCTCTGTAAATTGATTCTGTCCAGGTGCAAAGCATACAAATACACTTTTGTAATCAGCATGTTACATAGACTGTGTAACATGTCTTCTAAAAGATCTTTGTTTCTGATGTCAATTTTACCTGAACCTAAAGTCTTAACCTATATTTAGCCTCATCTTTTAGAAGTGTCTATACTCAAGTTTCCAGGGGCAAAATACCCCACAGGTAAAAACAAGATCTGCTCCCTTCATCATCATAGTATTTCTAGGACACTTAAAAATGCAAAATGCAAGCCTTCCTGTCCGTTCCTACAGGTGATCCTGGACTGTACTGGTGATTTCTGATGACACTGGCTTTGTTATTACTACTTGTCACTTCATATTGTCCACTGTCTTGGCATGATTTGACCTCTCTGCACCTTTTCACCGCCTAACCTATCATCATTCCAGTTATTTTTTTTAATTTGACTCTTTTTTTCTTTTCTCACATCACTCTTGTTTTATTCAACCCATCTGGTAGAAGTATATAAAGATGTACACAGGCGGAGTGAGCTCATTGGCTGAGCAGATAGCCAATCAGCTTCAAAGGAAAGAGCAGCCCAAAACCCTTCTAGACAAGAAGGAACTGGTAAGACGATGTGCTGGCGATGACGCGTGTTTGTGATTAGATGTTGTGTAGATCTGAAGTTTTGTGAGTGTCCAGTTGTTACACCACTGATGGAATCTGTCGTAGCTTTGTGAGAGATTTTTGTTTCCCTTTCTCCATCCACCCTCACTCTTGTCCTCATTTTCTTTGCCAAATATTTTAATCTAATGCCAGCGTGCAAAGGTTGTGCATAATTGATTGAGAAGCTGTTCCTAACACTTCTGTACTGCTGCTTTCTGGAGGAGACGCTGGTTTTGATAGTGTAGGTCTAAGAATTGCTGTTTGAGGGTGTTGTAATAGTTTTGCCTTTCTTCATATACCTCCTTAAGACACTGGTTTCAAGGTCATCATTAGTAGTACTGGTGTCCACTCATCTACCCAGAAATCGTTTTACTCCTGATATATGTAGGCATGGCATCCTAGGACCCTTTTTCCTGGACAACAAGGTTAGTTTTTGGTGTCCTGGTTAAAACCGTGAGCTGTGTCCGAGAACTGCAGCAGCATCCAGGTGCTCCCGTATCCACCACGTAAATGAGAAGAAAACATGACCGTGTGACCTCGGTGAGGCTGGACATACACACATTCAGCCATGCTTGTTTCTGTCCAGGGCTCGCTGAAGAAGGAGTTCCCCCAGAACCTGGGAGGCAGCGACGTGTGTTACTTCTGCCGCAAGCGGGTCTATGTGATGGAGAGGCTCAGTGCTGAGGGCAAGTTCTTCCACCGCAGCTGCTTCAAGTGCGAGTACTGCGCCACCACCCTGCGCCTGTCGTCCTACGCCTACGACATCGAGGACGGTGAGGGAAAGGGCCTTCTGCTCACAAGTCTCTTCACACTCCTGGGGGGGCTCTTTCGTTGCTTAAAAATTATTTGGTGAGTTAGGGAAGAGAGTAACTTCCGTTCCCAAGACAGCATCTCTCAAACTGTTGGAACTGCGTGGGTTTCCTGTGGCCAGGTCATGCCGGCAGCAAAGCAGCCGAGGTCATAGGAATTAATGTAACATCATAACAGCTGCTAGAATGCAGGGAAACAAATAATAGCTGGAGTTTTTAAAAAGCTCTGCAGGCTGAGTTTGAGGGCTAGACCTTTTACTCTCCTCATTTGACAGTATTTAAATAAAACTCCTGAGTGTTTAATACCAGTTAAGAGAAAATAGCAGGTTGGAGATAAATGCAGTCAGCTCGTTCTTCTTGAAGGTACCACAAACTGTCCAACTCTGTATGTTTATTTTAGATGTAATAAAATAGGAACTTTATAATCAGGGGCTGTGATAATAGGTCATTACAAGCTAAGTTCTGTTTATACAGAAAAAAATGGAACCTCAAAGTTGAATAGAGGTAAGTCAGTGTTAGAGTGTTTTTGCAGTAGTTACTGAAGATTTAGTAATGACTCATTTTCTGTATCTGAGAGACTAAGGAGGAAAGACTATGATTACAAAACTTGCTGGTGCCTCAATTAACAGCATCTAACATGCTAAGAATTAAGGGAAACTTCAGACATACCCTACGAGTCTGAGAAACCAGACAATATGATGGCAGGTGAAACTCAGTCTATCAACAAAGTGTGCATATTGAAAGTAATAATTTAAAATCATCCATCACTTGTGATCTCCTTCTAAGAGTAGCTATGTATTGCAGTCTTTGCTTGAGCAGTGATTGATTGACAAAAACATCACAGTTTCTGAAGAAAATGTATGAGAAAGTATTTGAGGTAAATGTTGATTCACATCAACAGATATGCGTTTATTTCCTTCCACAGCTGCCTATCTTTAATCCCAACTCAGTAGGAAAATAAGTACAAAATGGTGTGAAACTAGTGACAAGTTAGGATTCTACTTCAGACATGATTGTGTAGCAAACAAAATAACAGGAAAAAAGTGTACCAGTAGTTTTCCCCACTGATGGAGGCAAAGATGAAGTAAAAATTTTGAATTGAAGTCACAGGATGGCATCCCAAGATATTCTACTGCAGATTGAAATTGATAGGTATCCACTAGGTAGATAACTAGGAAGTGTAACTAGGAAGAATTTTTTAGTGTATACTGGGTTAAAAAATGGCTGTGGAAACACCATCTGGGTTAAGGGGCAAAAAGAGCTAAAATTGTGTATTCGTGATGCATTATGTAATGACTTTAAGTAATGGACTTGCTGGGTTGTGAAGAGTTGAGGAAACTTAGAATGATCAAACCAGACTCCCAGTGAGGAATAGAAACCCCTTTATTGCTTGTCCGGAAGGTCAGCAGACTTGGCATGCAAGTTTAAAGGGGCCAGTGGTCATTTTGAAATCAACATATAAAAGTAACATCTTTGTCAGAAATCAGAGTTGGAGAAAACCTTTTTTTGAGCCCTGCTGTTATTTTGGGCATTCACCAGTAACTGAATATCTGACTGTATGTTAAGCGGTAACAGACTGAGCTCCTCTGTCAGCTGAAACAGTATGGGCTGAAACAGTTTCTACCACCAGATTTTTAGTGATTCCCTCTGCAAGCAAGTTGTGTGTGCAGTCATGGCCAGATAGTTTTTAGTGAAGCAAACACAAAGCTTGGAGTTTCAGCAGGCTTATAGCATTGATTCTTAAATATTACATGCCTAAAAGGTGTGTGTGTGTGTATGAAGCAGATATGGCTAAACAGAAATCTGTGGTATCCTATCTAATGTAAGCATTGTGAAAATGTAGCTTATATTTCTTTCTGAGTTTTCTTTGAGAGGAAATATAAAAAAAAAAAGCTGTGCACTCATTGTTGCTGTTCATCTAGCTGTTTGGGCTGATAAGCATTCTGCAGCCTTCTGTAGTCGGTGTCTGGTTTTAGGCTTCAGAGTCTGAGAATTTTTGTGTAAGAGCTTTTCAGTTGTTGCTCATTTCAGACAATCTCAAAAAGCAGGTTTTGGTAAGAGTAAATAGTAAGAAATACTTATTGAAGAAAAGATTTCTAGAAAGATGTTTGTCACTTTTCCATCATAAAGCATTGTGCAAGTATCAGCACAGAGAAACTAGAGGAAGAGGCAGAGGTCAGAATATATGGTGGGAATGCATTAGCAAAGCTCTAGGAATGGGTAGCAGTGGAGGATGTTACTGGCTGCATGTGCCAAGCAGGATACACTGGCAAAGGTACAGTGGAAGATAATTATGAGGCATCAGGTTGCTGCTTTTATTGGTACTAGTAGTACTTGTATTACAGTATTGCTAATGCTGCTTTGTCTTCCTGACAGTGCTCAGATACCAGTGAGAAACCTCTCTACACTTCTGGGGTGCTAGTAAAACCAGTAGGATCACAAAAGGTCTTATTTGTGAAAATGAATCATTGTCCTTTCTACAAGTAGCCCCTGTGCATTTTGAGAGATGGTTCTTTGGGAGTTAACACTGTCCTCTCCCACTTTCCTCTGCTGGTTGTATTCATTCTTGCTTTTTCCAAAAGTGCTTCTGCCAGCTTTTCATATGATGATTTCTTTGTTCCTCACACACTGCCGCATTGTTAGCATGTGATACCACACAAGCCTCACAGCTTTGCTTTGGTGTTTGATAGGATTTTCAACTAAATGGCTGTCAGGCACCCAATGGAAAGGAGGCTAGTTACAAGGGGAGAGAGCAGGGCTGGAGCTAAAACTTCAGCCAGTGTTTGCCTCTGCATATAGTGAAGAAATTACAGGGAGCAACGGGAGTAGCAGCAGAAAATAAGTTGCAGTGAGATGCACAGTTATAGTGTGCTAAATTCCTGTGTTCCTGTTGCTGACCATCATTTGTGTTTTATCTGCAGGTAAATTCTACTGTAAACCTCACTACTGTTACCGAGTCTCTGGTTATGCTCAGAGGAAGAGGCCAGCAGTGGGTCCTCTGTCAGGAAAGGTAACTCATTATTTTCATCTAATGTGCTGTGTTAATAGATTTTGATTCTTAACGTTGGGAAAGTATGTGTGATGGTTTGGGGTTTTTTCAGAAAGGAGAAAAATTCAGAGTGCATTTAGTTGCTTTATGTATCATGAAAGCTTGGAGTTCAACCAAATTTTATTTAAAAGCAATTCCTCTGCTTAGTATTACTCTTTTCATGGTACTTATTATAAAATGATGTATTATCCCATTCAAAACAGAATTTTGATTTGTTTTTCTTGTCAGCTGAAATACTTTCTCAGTCTGTGCTGAGACTAAATGAATAATGTTACCAGTTCTGGTTTTGCTTTGTTTCTCTGTGGTTTTACTTAAGATGAAACAAATTGTTTGCATTTCCCTTGAAACATAAAGTTCTACCCCACTTGCTTAAGCTTTGAAGATCACATGCCTTCATTTCTGAAAGTTTGCTGTGTGTTAACAGGAACCTGCATGAAAAGACAGAATATCCCCTTTCCTATACTATCATAATAGAAGCATTTGTGCTGTAAATACAGGATGAAGATTACACTGTGTAATACAGAAAAGTCCCTCAGCTTTTGTCATTACAATCCAAGGCACTTAATTTTTCTCCTCAAGCCCCTTTTCAGTATTTCTGCATACACTGAGCAAGCTACATGCTGGTTTCTTAAGTTCTGTTAAGCTTGCATGCTGCAAACTGTCCTTTTCCCTTAAATTTTATTTTCCTTTGTGCTAGCAGTGGTGCCTGTCCTTCTGCCTGATTCACAGGTTTTATTAGTACAAGCTGAAGCTGTACTCCTTTTTGGAAGGATAATGGATCCATCCCAATATGTGCCATCCTTCCTGCCAAAAATAAACCCTTAAAATGGTACCTGTTTTATTTCCCAGGGGAGCAGACTTTTGAGAGATGTTACTGCTTTGACTTTCTTGGATATCCAGTTTGTTTTTCAGAGCTTTAATAAAGCCTCAAATTGAGAAGGAACATGCTTGTTTTCCAGCCCTTGCCTTATGTGATGGTTGCGGGGTATCTCAATTGCAAGCTGGATGCCTTCCTAGCTCAGCGTGTTCAGTACATACAGCAATCTCAATTTTAACGTGAATTTAACTTGCCCCACGTTCTTCCAGGACACCAAGGGACCTCTGCAGGACGCCATGGCCAGCGATGGGAGCGGACGGGCCAACAGCATCCCCGCCTCAGCAGAGAGGGCCCCAGGTAGCTCCGCTTCCTTCTTTAGCAGGGTGGTGCAGTACTCGCTCGGCCTCGTGGGCAGAGTTAGGGTGGTGAGCCAGCGCCTGCACAGCACAATCTCCTCCATTGGGCACCACGTAGCCCAGAACCCTCTGGACTCCTTTTTCATGTGTCAGCTGCTGGCATTTGGGGTTCCCTTTCTCTATGTCCAGTCAGAAGTTCTCGGGCAGATCCTAGGGGAATTCTGTGGGCAGCCTGCTGACCAGTAAGCATTCATGTGACCCAACTTTGAGCTGTGTAACTCGTTTGGTTTTTGCAGTGCCATGTGAATTTTGTGTGTTACGTGGAAATCTCAATATATGATTTTGCGCTGTGGCTTTGGGGCCTAGATGTTCTCAGTTCTTTCAAGGACATTATTTGAAAGAATTCCAGGAAAACACAGATGCTCAGTTGAGGGTCTCCTCTGGGTCAGCCCAGGTAAAAGAGCCCTGTAATGTGTGCAGCTCAGTGTTCGTGAAATTAAAAGTTTTTCTGAAGCACTGGAATAGCTCACAAACTGGATTTCTGTGTTTTCCTGAATTCTGGGTGTGGTTTCTCGTTCTCCCAAGCTTCTCTTCATTAATCTGGTACTTGAATGGGAAAGATCCCATTATCTTTGGATTGTGCCTCCTTTGGAATTCTGGGTGTCTGACAGCTAATGGGATTGGATTCCTTAAACCCCTTGAATTTCGTGGTGCTGGCAGGTCATGGTGCTCTTCCCTCTGCCAGCATCTGTGCTGCTCCTGGCCGTGGCTTTGGGAATGGGGTGGTGAATGTGTGTGTCTTACTGTGACATAGTTTTTCCTTTTAACTTGAAGTTCTAATTCCTTCTAACACGAGAGAAGTGTCTGTGCTACAAATGCTCGTTTGCCCAGCCCCCAAGTGCTCGTTTCATGATGTCAGAAAAAGGAAGAAATATTAATTTCTAGTACTTGCTCTGTAAGACTCTGGATAAACTAAATCAGCTGCTTTTAGAAAAGAGAACATACTTAGAGCAGTACTTTGAGAAAAGAATGTTTTCATAGTGCCATTTGAGAGGACCTTGACAACACAGGAGCAAATAAAAATCATGGTGTTCTTTGACTTTATAGTATTCTACAAGTGTTTCTAAGATTGTAACTGAATGCAGTCTGACAGAAATTTATTCTTAGTGTGTGCAGTTGATTCTTGGAGTGTAGTTACTTTCAAGATTTCCTCTTCTGTATGTGTGTAATTTCCATATGGCAAAAGTGAGAAAAGGGAAGAAGGTAGGGAAGAATGGTATTTGCAAAATGCTATGGACAGATGCATTAACTGCAGCATTTTTTGCATAACTGGATAGAGTTAATATTTCTTTCTCTGGAAGTGAAAAAACATTAAGAATATGCTCCAAGCTACAAAAAACAAAGATGAATAGAAAAAATATTTATTGATGCACAGGCAACCAATGTGAGAATAAGGTATTTCATGGAGTGAAGCTGTAGGTGATGAGAATTGGAAGGAGATTTTAATTACATTTATCAGTTAGTTTATCACAGCAACTGCTGGCAGAAAATCTCCTTTGATTTAGGCCTTCCAGCAAATCAAATTTAATTACTTTTACAAAGGAACATTCAGCAAGTAGAACCTAAATGATCACTCAGTAGAGCAAACACTAGAGCACAGTTTGTGATAAACTTCTGTAAACCAGATATAAGTCAGCTGTAAATCAGACATGTCCTTCTGTAGTGGTGGCACCATCCTGTAGAAGCACTGTAGTACTTCCAGAGGGCTAAGATGGAACAGACACCATTTTGTCTAATGGTAAAACTTGAAATCTAGGGCTCCTTCTGTTTGCTTTCTGCTTGTTTAAAGCAGTGTATAACTGTAGCATTATGTTTAGGGCTTTTGGACCTTTTAAAGCTTTGCCCCTTGCAGTGCCCAAAGTGCATCAGGACATCCTCAGCTTAGCTGGGTCATGTTTCAGGCAGTGTGTTGTGGTGCATTCTTGTGTGTGCATAGCAGAAGTACACTCAGTGGTAGGAGAGGTGAGCAGTGCCTCTTGTGCTAAAGAAACACCATTAGTGGCTGAGTTTCGTTTTCTTTGTGCAGTATGATTGAAGTATATCTTGGAACTACTGACTTAGCAATGGTTAAGAAGCAGGAGGAAGTTGATTGGAATGTACTTTAAAAACAAGCCCCAGTGGCATTAAAGGCAGGTCAGTTCTCTGTTAGAGTAGCAGTCACGTCCTAGAGGTGCCTACCTTCAGCTCCTGTTCTTGCTGGGTGGGTAGGTCAGGAAAGCTGGGTTTTACAGTTATTTATGGTTTGAAAAAACAAAACAAACCTTTTTGAATTAAAAGCTTAGCTATGCAGTGGAACAACAGGATATTATTCCTAAATAATTAAAAGGAGTCTGTAAGATTACATCTCAGTGTAACTCCTGAATTTAAACTATTTGTGTATATGCTTTCTTGCAAGCTTTCACTGTAAACTAGACAAATACCTTGAGCAAAAACCCATCTGAGAGGGAGACGAGGCAGAGCTGTTTCCAAGCCTTCACTTCACCCATCTGGTGACTCACCTAGTACAGATCATACATCTGAAAGTGTTTTACTTCCTTTAGGGCAAGTGCCACCAAATGGAATTTGGCAATAGCAATTTCAAGCCCTGAGGTCTGAGCTATCCTTGGTAGTGAGGTAGATCTTGGTGTGGAGTGTAAGTTGCCCCTAAAAGGATTAATTAAAAACAGAAAAGTGTGTAACATGCTCAGGTTTGATATTTGGTGGACATGTAAAGATAGCTGAGAAGGCAAAGGGAAGGTGCACAACAGTAGCATCCATTATGGAATATATAAAAAGCCAGCCATTTTTAAATTTTATACCTGAGAGTTGAATTCAGCCCTGAGTTACCAAAAGTGCTTGTTTCAGGGAGCTTTGTGGTGGCTCGTGCAAGGCCTGCTTTTTAGTTGTCATGAAATCCCAAATGGATGTAAATTGCGTGGGCTTTCTCCTTACGTTCACTGCCCCCTTTGCTATACCACCAAATCTTTTTTAGCCAGCTTAATGCTTAAAATACATTCAACCACAAACTAGCCATCAGCAGGTTTAGTCAGGTGAGGTGAGATTGGTCACAAGAAGCCCCTTCTTGTGCTGTGTCACTAACCTGGTTGGCATGTATTAACTTTGCTCAAGGGTGTCAGCCCCTCCCTGGGTGGCCACAGCCCTAGCTGGCATTTGGTGTGTCCTGTCTGTGCCTTGTCCAGCCATAGCTGCAGGGCACAGTCTGTGATCAGCAAGTGGAGGTTTGTTCAGCAGTCAGCTGGAGTCACCCTCTTTGTGAGGGGTTTGCAGGGAGCCCGCGTGGCTGCTGCCCTGGAGCCACGCTGGCTCCTGGAACCCCTTGGTGTGGGAAGTGGCAACAAGCTTTTGGGCAGTGGCTGCCATTCTCTCTGGGAAGGGGAAGTTGGGGACAGCTCTTACGGTGCTTTTGGTCCCGCTCAACTGTGGCATGCTTGTGGTAGATTCTGTAACTTTCTCTGTACCTTGTCTGCGTGTTTTTCTCTATCTTCTGCATTTGCCTTTGTGCCAAAATGCTGCTATTGCCAAGAAAAAAAAACAAACAAAAATTTTTTGCTTTTCAACTGTCTCTCCCTTTGATAATCTGTAACTGCTGTGTCTTGGATTTTTTTTTTTGAATATTATTTACAGTACTTTATATGGTTTTAATGTGCTTTTAATGCAAATGCTGTTCTTCTGTTTGTTCTAAAGGTCTGTAAGAATATATTTCCGAGTTTTCAGCTCTTTCTTAACAGATGGACTTGGAACAGTCTTTACCCCTATCAGCTTTATGATATGCTCCTTGGGGTGATGTTAGCCAGCAATGTTTTGTTGTAAAATATTTCCCATTTCAGGCTCGTGTTTTCACAATAATGCATTTCTGTCCCTATCAGCAGTAGGAAGTTCGTAAAGGAAAGACTGCCTAGGGAAACTCATACTTGCACAGCAATAAAAGGCAAGTCATGAGATCTTTTGCTGTAGTTACTTGACCTGTGAGAGATTAAGAAATCAAATATAAGCGATAGTATGAAAAACTGGCAAATGCAATACAAAGTAGAGGTACTAGGACTTTTGCTTTAATGCCACATAAATATATAGTGTATATTGTATAGGCATGCAATCTGAAAAGTTAAAATCCTCCTATGGATGTGCCTTAAGTGTTTTCAGGGAGAAATATTCAGAGCAAAGCCCTTAACAGTAGACCCCTAAACAAGTACTGTTGTATATAGCGAGCAATATACATGAGGAAGTTCTTTAGCTGACTGGGACAGCTAGGAAAGAGTGGCTGTTTCCTCTAAATGTCATGTAAAGTAAATTAAATTTTGAACTAAATTATCTGAGCCACATTTGCAAAAGGATCTTAAGTGTCTGTACAAGTATAAGGAATATTTTTTAATGTATCCAATATTATTTGTACACAATTCAACTTTTGTGTCTGAAAAAATACAAATATATATTTCTGTTTAGGAATAAGCTTCTTGTTCATAAACATTGCCTCTATTGTTCAGAAGCATTACCTCTTCACCCTTCTGCATACACTGAACATGCCTTACTTGTGAAAATGATTTAGCTCAGAGCAATACTGTTTGCTGTGCAAACAAACATCTTCATGAAATCCTCTACTTGGTCACTTCTTTTCATTATTACTCACCTTTGGGTTTTGTTCTTGTTTTAATTTGGTCTGGTTTAAGCATTAAATTACGGAAGATAACAGCAAACAAATTCTGTGACATGACATTCAGTTTGAGGTGCCTTCATTTTAAACCACTGAACATTTACAAACATATCCCACTCTTTTCCCTGCCAAAAGTAAAAAAACAAAAAGGAAAACAGTCTTAATTCAGGATGCACCACCAAATTGGGATGAAAGCTATTTCCTCTACTAGCGTGCCTTGAATATTGTCTAACCTGTTTAGAGGAGCCGTGGTGGTGTGTATAGCAGGACATGGCACATGATACTGACCCCTTTTATTGGAGTATTGTTCAGCTGCAGAGAGATCTGATGGAAGATTGATTTTTCTCTGGAACACTTACAATACAAACTTAAGAACCAGAGCCAGTATTTTTGGAAGCTGAGGAGAGTGTACGGGTTGCCCCATTAGAACCAGGGTTCAGTGCCCAGTGAATCATCCCTCAATAACAAGCCAGGAATCTGTTAGGATAAGTGCTTGACTGTTCCCAGTCCATCATGTTCCTTTTCAGTGTTCTTATCAGGATTTGAGTGGCTTTGGCATAAAGGAAAGGAGAATGCTAAAGGATCAGCTATTTGAAGAAAATTTGGAAAGAAAAAGGCCTGATGGGAAGGTTATTTGTTCTTAAGAGTAGGAGATGCAGCTGACCTGATGGAGTTTCACTGAAAAATCCTGAAAAACATTTTGAGGACTGAGAAGGATATATCCAAAATAACAATGTGCTGAGTTTGTGCTCGTGGCTGGATCCTGCTAAGAACACTTTTTCTGGGGAGTAACGAGGCTCCCAACTCTTCCTCTCTCTAGCTTTCAGACCTGTAGACTTGTGCCACTGGAATATTTGTTGTTTGTATGTGTATATTCCAAAGGGTGATATGAATTTTTCTGGGCACTTTAAGAGCTTTATTGAATGTTTTTGTGTCTTAGAAAAATAGTATTAAGTTTGTGTGAAGGAGTTGGATTGTTTTTTCTTTTAATTGCAGAATTAAAATGTCTGTTTTTTTGAGAAGTGGAATCTGAGTAATACTATTTTGAGATTGTTTCCCTCAGAGTAAAGGAGGGACTGAGCATACAATAAGTTCAGTGACAGATAATGTTCAAGTGAGATGATTTAGTGCTCAGAAAGGCTTCATGTCTCCACTGTATAGTCCCTTTGAAGACTTTGATTTATGCAGTTGTTTTCAACCTGTTTTTGTTTTGGGTGTGTGTGTCTCTGAATTATGTAACACGTGGTTTCCCTGTTGCTGTGAAATTGAGATATTTTTTGTTCAACTGTGTGAAATGTTCAAGGGAATAAATTCCAAACAAACTTCAGGTTTCTGAGTTTTTCTTTGTCCTCCCCCTTGTCCCTCCTCTGGTTCCAGGTGAGGGATGCTGCAGGGGATACAGAATTGGGGGACAGTGGAATGAATAGATCTAGCAAGCTCAAACACAACAGCCATTTGGGGAGCTCCATGGCATGTGCCATCTGTCGCTGCAAAGTATTACTTTTCAGGTTCTTTCTGGATTATGGTGGGGTTTTTTTCAATTTTGCTTCTACACTGTGGTTAGCTCGGAGTGCAGGGCACACATTGCACAGACAGCATGACTTTGCTGTAGAAAACCTGCTGAGGACCTCCTTGCTAGGTATTCTACTGCTTTGGCAAAGCTGACTTTGGGTACATGTGCTCTCAGCATTGTGGTTTCACAGATTTTGGTGTCTTTAGGAGGTGGTTTTGTGTGCTTTGCTGCAGGCCGGAGGTCTTTGTCTCACTCTGTGAGCAAGGCAGTCACAGCCACGGGGGAACAGGGACACGTAGTGTGACAGATAAGAGTCTTGACAGGCTCTGGTTCCTCCTCTTGCTGTAGATCTGCTGCAGTGGGGGCATGTTTTGTTGTGATGAAAAGACAGAAAATGGGTAAATACTAAGTTTTGTAGCCAAATCCTGTGTCTCTTGTTCTAGCTGGACTGTTGTCTTTTCTGAGGAGAACTGCACACGAGGAGGTGACCTGCCTTCCTCAGGCCATTGAGAGCCTATTCTGTGATGTTCTCACCATGACAAACAGACCTGGATCATAGTTCTGAGCTTCATTTTCCTGTTCTCAAAAATATGTTGGGTTAGTCTACATTAGGGACTTGTTCTGTATTTTTTCCTCACATGCTTCTTGTGCTTCGTGCTCCACCAGCAGCAGCTAAAAGCTTGTAACAGCAGCTGACTTTTGAAAGTTTGATTGTGAACGATATTTGGCCAGAGTAGTTACATTAAATGGTAGTCCCAGAACTAAAACCACAAACCACTTCTGTCATGTCTGTAAAATTTCCTTCTTTGGAGGAAGGTAATTGCTTTATGCCTTTGCTTTATGCCTTTAATTTTTCATTGCTGTGTTAAGCAGTGCCAGTTTTGAGGTTAAGATGGGCCTTCAGTTCTGAGGAGGAGCCATCAGCATTCAGTGTAAGACATCATATGCTGGTGCATGAACTAGAAATGTCATTTTGATGTACCACTCAAACAGCCTCAGCTGTTCCTTGTCAGGAAAGCTGTTAACCCTGCAGCTACATATAAGCTCTCCAGAAATCAAACGTTTGCTTCATGAATTAAGAGGAAAAAAAAAAAAAAGGATGAAGGGAGGTGCATTTCCAGAGATCATCCCTATCAGAGTAGAAATCAGACTTTCTTGCTGTACCAGTGTAGGAAGCCATGTTTTCAGCTAAAACTTGGAGTAACCGAGTGCATCAGTGGTAGGAGAGACAATCCTCACCTCATTCTCTTTTAATTCCACACAAATACCTCATACTTTCTGTTTCTGTGCCTGTGGCTCTTTTCTAGTGTCATGACTTCTGTAACAGTGGTGAGAAAGTGGAAGGAGGTACTTCTAAAATAATGAGTGAATAAAAATGAATACAAATTAAAACAAGGGAGTTATAATTTTACCACCTGCTTGTGATCAGCAGCATAATATATTAAGGTGTGTAGTTGATGTATCTTAAAATGCAAGAAATAAGGTGAGAAAACCAAATTAAAAAAAACAACCAACCAAAAAAAAAAAAAAAAAAAAAAAAAAAAAAGCACCAAAACAAAAAGCCACAAAACCAAAACAAATAGAAATAATCTCAAGGGAAGGAGTAGATAATCCAGAGTCAACATCAAAGCTGTTCTCCTGCTTCTTTGAAGTGTATTTATGGAGGAAGGTGAATTAGTTGCTGAGCTGATCCTGACAATGTGGAGTTTAGCTTGGGCTTTCCAAGCAAAACTGGGCAGATGATCTTTAAGGATGAGATGGCACTGCTGCACTCTGTTTAGTTGCTTACATCTTCTCTCAAAAATGTATGTTTAGTCTGACATTTCTTATGTTTGCTGTCATCCCAGAAGGCCATGTTTGCTTTTTTAGGAAAATTTTGTAATCCTCCTTTCTGCTGTTCTAGACGTTTATCTGATGGCTTGAGGGTAGAGGTGTTTAAAAATAGGAATTTTTTACCCAAGAGATGTTTCGAATACTTTCAGGCTGACGTGAAAACACATCAGAAGTGATGTGTAAATTATTTTTGATCAGTAGTAAGTCTTTTGGAAGCTTTCTTTCTGGAAATCTGCCAGATTTTTAATATAACTAGCTACATATATAATTACAAGAATTTTCCTAGTTCTAGGAAAAAAAATTCCACTAAGGTGTGAAGCTCTGGATTGCTTGGAATATTCAGTTGCTTTACAAGTGGCACAAGAGTATGTGATATAAATGTAGATAATAGAAAAGTCTGCAACAGAATGGGGGAGCAGATGTTGAAACTTTTTGGAGTTATGTGGATCTTTTACTTAAAGCAAGTATTCCCTACTTTATTTTCCTGTAACTGCCAGCCTAAGATCTCAGCCTGTTCCATTTGCAGCACCTGATAATCTTGACATAAATGGGAGAAATTAGGTAAAGACGTGCTTAGTATCTAAATATATTCTGAGATCCAGTGATTATGGAAATCTGTAGGATGTTGCCGCAGAAGAGTTATAATGGTTATTAGCTCAGTAGTTGAAAGAAGATAGCTGTTCACAGGTGGTGTTTTGCATCTGATCACAAATTGGACAGGAACCTGGAAACATCACATTTTTATTATAAAATTGCATGATAAAATTTTAAGTTTCTTTAATGATCAAAATATTGTCCATTATCCCAGGTGGAACTAGGAGTGCCAGTTTCTATTAAAAATAAGCAAAATTTGTACTGAAAGATTCATAGAATGAATCATAGAATGGTTTGGGTTGGAAGGGACCTTAAAGATCGTTCAGTTTCAACCCCTTGCCCTTGACCAGGGGCACTTTCCACTAGACCAAATGGCTCAAAGTCCTGTCCAGCCTCACCTTGGACACCTCCAGGGGTGGGGCGTCCACATCTTTGGGCAATCTGTTCCCGTGCTTCATCACCCTCACAGTAAAGAATTTTTTCCTGATATCCAATCTAAACCTACCTTCTTTCAGTTTAAAGCCATTCTCCATTTTCTTATCACTCCATGCCCTTGTACAAAGTCTCTCTTCAGCTCTCTTGCTGGCCCCCTTTAGGTACTGACAGGCTGCTCTAAGGTCTCCACAGAGGCTTCTCTTCTCCAGGCTGAGCAACCCCAACTCTCTCAGCCTTTCCTCATAGGAGAAATGTTTCATCCCTCTAATCATCTTCGTGGCATCCTCTGGACTTGCTCCAGTAGATCCATGTCCTTCTTACATTGGGGCCCCCAGAGCTGGATGCAGCACTCAGGTGGGGTCTCACCAGAGCAGAGCAGAGGGACAGAATCCCCTCCCTTGCCCTGCAGCCCACGGTGCTTTGGATGCAGCTCAGGACACGTTTGGCATTCTGGGCTGGGAGTGCACATTGCTAGGTCATGTTGAGCTTCTTGTCCACCAACACCCCAAGTCCTTCTCAAACCTTCTGCATTGGGTGGTTCTTCATCCCCCTAGTCCCTGCCTTTGCCTTCTGTGATTTGAGCCACGTGCCTGGAGCACTTGCCAGCAAAGATTCCACTGCTACTTTTAGGTGGAAATACCCTTGGTTTGGCTTGGTGTGATTGGCACAGTGGGAATCACCTGATCCCTGACAGTGAAATGAGAGATTGCAGAGATCTGCTACATGAGTGGCAAGAAGTAGATGCTACAACAAATAAACTGTACAAAGGGTTATGTAGTATGAAAGATAGCAGAGGCTCTCTTTGTAACAACATAAAAGGTGTTACACTTTGGATTATAACTGGACAATCAATCTTAAATAGCAATTTCTAAGTTACTTAACAAAAATTAAGAGAATTTCCACTCAAAAAGTGGAAAACCACATCAACCAAAGTCATGATGATTTTAGGATCTAGTATGTCCTTTTCTCTTTCTTCCTTTTTCTCCCTGCCAGTCCCTCGATGTGCCTCATCCCAGGTGGTTCTTTGAGGTACCGTACCTTGAATTGCTTCCAGAACAAAATTTTTGCCTGCAAAGTAATGTTATTTTATCCTCTTCAGCTTTCCCACACTCATCTTCTTTCAGAGAATGGAAATGAGGCCAGGCAACATATGACAGAGCTGATCAAAATACCAGAGAGAGCTCTGACATCCTAGATGATACCAGCAAAATGGAGAATGATTGGTAATAGGTTACTGCCTTACCAGTGCTCCTGAGTGATTCACAGGCTTCAAGTCCCTGCATAACTTATATTGTATCTCTAGTACTGGAAACATGTTTGGGCAGCAGTAAAAGTGAATTCTGTACAAACAAAGATTTTTCTGCCAGAAGAGATGTAATAAGGAATATAGAGCTTAGCAGTGTTCCCTGGGGCTTGGATTAGGTGACCTAATACCTCCTTTCCCCTGATTCTCTTCTCCACCCACCAGTGACAACACTGGCTGCTTTCCAGGAGTCAAAAATAGCCGTATTCCTGGGTTATTCTATACCTCTGCTGTAAGGAAGACAACTTTTCTGTGTTGTTAAACCATATATTGAACTCCTAACCTTCATTACATAAAGCTGCTCATTCATGCATGTGCATGTGGGGAACACTATTTCTCCAACATAACTTACAGTATAAGTTAGATGAATTTCTGTTTGTTTCCAAGACATAAATACAAGTTACAGATGACCTTGATCTTAAACTGGCTAATTATATTCACTTCTGGTTGCTTCCACTAAAACCAGAGAAAGGTCAGACCAATGCAATTGCCAGCTGTTTCTAAGCTCTGCCCTACTGATGCAGTAAGCAACTGTTTTGTCAGTGTCTGCTTTGGGAATTCTAGAAGTCTGTTTTAACCAAAGTAATGGGGGGAGTGAGGGAAAGCGTTGCAACACCCATAAGACAAATGTGTAAGTTTTCATTCAATAGCCAGTCCTGTTAATTTCCACTATTATGAAGAGAACGAGCTTCCACATTTACTGAGAGTATCTGAGAATGGAGAACTTAATTCTAGCTGGACGTTGTGGAATGTGTGGAGGAGGACTTACACCTTCATATGTTTGTTTCTGGGATGTCTGTTCCAGAATCCCTTGAGTATTTTAGCTGTCAGCTGTTCTTATACACATTATAATGGTTTTGGGGGGATTTTTGGGGAGCTTTCTGCTCTTCATTGGTTAGGGCACCATCTCACTGATTTTTATTTCATGTGCTGTTGAGTTAAGTAATGCTGTAAAACTTCTTGGTCAGCACTAGGAGTGGTTCTTTGATAACTCTACTGGGTACTTCTGCATCAGAGGATTTTTTGATAAAACGCCTTTCTGTCTGTACAGCTCAATCTCCCCATTTCTCTGTTTAGGTCCCCAGTTTGCTGGGAAGAATTTCTAGACTGATGTGGTGGGGACTGAGCCTGACATGGTAGCAGAGGTCTTGAGAATATTGGTTGCTTATCAGTTTAAGGACAGTTTTATTGATCAAGTCCAGCATAAGCCAGTTTGCATTTACAATTCCCTGAGCTTTGACTCAGTACAGCACATCTTCTAGAAAGCTTGGTTACTATTTACTGTTAGGATTGGTACACGTGCATTACAGGAGAATTTCAGGAGGGCTCTCTTCAGGTTTGAGCACATTTTGATGGCTATGCATGGATACTGGGTATCTTGCTTGTGAATAGACTTTGTTTTTCTTATCATACTGTCCTCTTTGAATTCAGGCCTTTTATATTTAGCAGAGTGTGTTATGGATCAAACGGGAAACTTGAGGAAATTCAAGATGTAATGGCTTCTTAGTACAGCTGAGTAATTCAAACTTCCCGAGGGCTTGGGAGTACTCTAGGATAGTAAGAGAGAAAGTTGAGGCATTGTATCAAAATAACATTGACATTTGATGAGTGCTAGTCATGGTTTAACCCCAGCTGGCAACTAAGTACCACACAGCTGCTTGCTCGCTCACCCCCAGCAGCCCTGGTGGGGAGCAGAGTCAGAAAGAAAGTAAAACTTGTGGATTGAGATAAGAACAATTTGATAATTGAAGCAAAATAAAATAATAATAATAATAATAATAATAATAATAATAGTAATGAAAATGAGAGGAATAACCCCAAAAAATTGATGCACAATGCAATTTGTTCACCACCCACTGACTGATTCCCAACTAATCCCTGAGCAGCTATCAGTCCCTCCTGGCCAGCTCCCCCCAGTTTATGTTCTGGCCATGACATTCTATGTATGGAATATCCCTTTGGCCATTTGGGGTCAGCTGCCCTGACCATGCTCCCTTCCAGCCTCTTGTGCACCTGCTCGCTGGCAGAGCATGAGATGCTGACAAGTCCTTGACTCAGAGTAAGCGCTGCTTAGCAATAGCCAAAACATGAGTGTGTCACCAGTGTTGTATCACGCTAAACCCGAAACACAGCATGGTACCAGCTACTAGGAAGAAAATTAACTCTATCCCAGCCCAAAACGGGGATACTATTAAGTATTTAAATTCAAATAAATGAGTCAAACACGGTTAGAAGGGAAAAAGGGATTTTACCTTGGTATTTGTTTTAAGGATCCTTAGGTGCACACGGCCAGGTCATGTGCACCGAGATGTACCCCACCGAGTCTATCCCCAAAGATCGGGTGTGTCATTATAGGTGTTACTAATTAGCAGATCTCTCAAAGATTCCCCAATGAGAGGTTCAAGTGAGCCCCTCTCCCCAAGGAGCCTTCCCCTGGATGGTTCTATCTTAGTTTACAGAATGTGTTCTGGAGAGGACCTTGGGCTCTGGGGCACACTGATCCCTAACTACGAAGCTTCTAAAGTGTTTAATCTCTCAGCTTGACAAACAAGTCCAAGAATGTAGGCAAAAAGCACTGAGAATACAGGAGTTGTAAAAAGGTATAACAGGGGTATAAAAGAAAAGGCAAAAAATCATCATGGCATCAGAGGTGTTGCATTGCCCCTTTTGTCTTTGAGGACATGCTTACCCAAATTCAGGGCATCCTACCAGGAAATGTGCAGTTCTGCAGTTTGTGATGTGAGGCTGTGCAAACAAGCACTGACAAGAATGCACCAGATCTGCTGGGCTCTTTCCAGGGGTTTCCTGGAGAAATTTTCTTAAAGGGAAGATAAATGTAAAAGGGCAGGTGAATCCAGACTTAAAACTTTGAACTTCTTACTAACCCTTAAAAAATCCACTCCATTTGGCACCTTTCTGAAGCCAGTTTAGAGTTGCCGTGTACATGGTTTATGTATCTGTTACTGTGCAGCACAGAAATTGTTAACAGTGTCCAGATAGTAATTTTTGAGAGGTTAAGGAAAGGATTTCAGAAGCAATCAGTTGCACTTATTTCAATGGAATGTCTTAATTGGCTTGCTGTTTGAATGTGTGCAGCATCTAACAATGAGCCTCGATACCAAGATTTCCTTTCTATTGTGCTCACAGTGCTGGGCACTTCCTTACATCCAAGTGTTTTTTCTTGACTTAAAGTGAAGTTGAGAGTGAAGTGCTTGGTGTTGTGGATTCTGGAGCCTGTTTTTGGCACTGCCACCAGACTGTTGTGAGATTGCCTTGCTGGTATTTAATCTCTGTGTCTGGACCTGTGCAGTGACTCTACAGTACTTACCTACTTCCAAAATAGGTTTGTTTTAGTAGGCTAGTACTTGTAAAGCATTTTGAGGCCCTTGGATGAGAAGTGGAGTTGGAATACAATCAGGCAGTTAATGCAACTGAAGTGGGTGAGGGTGAAACTTCCAGGAAAATCCTGAAACTCAGTGTGACATGAACACAGATGAAAAATGAGAAGCCTAAAAATACTGCTGGATCTCACTTGCTGCCTTCTCTATACCTCAGTGATAATGTTTGCTGAATTGATAGCACACTTCAGAAACCTTACCCCAAAAGGTATTTCTTAGAAATTAATGACAAGGGAATATGAGGACTTCCAGCATTTTAAACTCAGAGCTCACTGCATCACTTTTAAACTCCCTTGGAAAAGTTCCCATCTCCCTTTTCAGTACTTGGTCATAGGCAGTCTGCTGCTGTTTTTATAGGGGTTGCTTTATCTGACACAGCTGTGTTCTCAAACAATTGTGTGGAGGTAGAAGTAATTGAAGTGTTTGGAAAAGACAAGTGAAAACAAACAGGTAGAGTGTTTCACATTACCACAAAACCACAAGCTCCGGGAAATCCATAATGAAGATTTTCCTGAGAGTGTATTAATTCCTTCCCCCTTTTGCATATGTTTCAAAGTAGACTCCTTTATTTGAATTTCCATAACTCCCCAGGGCCACAGCTAAGTCTGTCCAAAATACTGGACAAGCGATGGCATGTAACTTAGATATTAAGATTGGAAGCTAAGAAAAGCAAATCTAAAGAGGTACTGCATGATTATTGAAAAATAGCTTCTAGTAAAATAGACAGGTATTTTCCCTTTGGGAAGAGTTCATTGTTCTCAGATTCCCAGTTCTCTCCTGCATCTTCAGCATGGAAGTGTTGTGTCAGGGAGTAACCTTGGCAGGATTTCATTGAGGCCATGGGAGCAAGGTAATAGTGTAGGTGAATTGAGATAGGATCCTCTCTCAAGAGGAGCTGCTCGAGCCTTCCAGGAATTGCCAGAGTTGCTGGAATAGGACACGCTCATGCAGGCAAGGAGTGGTGGTTCTGTTAGGAACGTTATCTCTGATCCTACACTTATTTCAGGAGGCAAGCTCTGTCAAAGCTGGGATAAATAAAGGGCTCTGGCAGCTTTCATGCACCAGCTAAGCAGCCTGTCCTGTTAAGAAAAACAGTTCCCTTCAGATGATCTATGTAATGTTCATGGCCCACTGACTCTTCCAAAGTAAAGTCAGATTTAAAATATGTCCTATTTTGGATGTTGTTTGTGGGTTTTTAGCTGCTCAGTTGACTGTACAAGAAGCTACTCTCTGGGTAGTAACACAGCTTTTTTTTCTGGTAAGTGCAGCCACATCAGCCCTTTTTCTCTCACTTGTGAATGGTTGCTGACTTTTGTCTCTGTGGGCCCAGATGCAGTGACCAAGTAGGAGCTCAGGTACTGGCTGAGTGCACTCTGTAGCTGTCTTCTGCCAGCAAGCTACAAAACAGTCAGGGGAATACAGTAGATTGACTGGAGAGAGGCAGCTTTCCCCTCCAGAGGAACTTCAAGTCTGCAAGAACTGCATTGGAATAGACTTTGCCCATGCATTTAGCACCATATATATATGAGGGAGAAATGAGAGTAGGCAATCTCTCAGTCTTATTTATATTTTTATTGTACTATTTTTATGGTTTTTTTTCTTGTAGCATCAAATTAGTTGGTGTGAATTTTATAGCATAAAGTGGGGAAATTGTCCATCGTCTGAACACTTCAGTGATACCTGTGTCTCACACTTATTTCATCTCACATAAGTTTGTGCAGTGCTTTTCCTTCTGGCAGCCGATGGCTTCACGGTGCAGAGAGTTGGCTATCAGTAGCATTTCTCTTGTTTCATATTTGGTAATAAGCTGGACCGTGGCTTTGCGGACAGCCAGGTGGGCTAAATGCGTGGCATCTTTTAGAAACAGGCATCTTTTAGAAACAAAACTAATAGGTGAAGTAGGTTAAATGGTCCATGTAGTGCAAATTCCTAGAAATCCCATGCTTAGATTGGTAATCAGGGGAGTTTCTGTATTATATCCTCTGATGCAGAGCTGTTTTCTTGGCAGAGTGAAGTGGAGGGATGTGACCATTCTTGCATCTCAAGTGTATGGATATATAAATGAATTAGAGGAAATACTGGAAGTGCCCTTCCAACTCTGAGACTTTGAAGCACGGAGTGCTTGTCAAGCTCACAGGACATCTTGGCTTGAGCACATCTTTTTGCATTAAAGTTCAGGCTGATTTTCCATCTTTTAAGATTTTTAGCACAGTTGCACTGAGTCACTCCCACTTAGAGCTTGTGCTGTAATAGAATTTGTTTGATTCTCTGTGTACCAGTCACGCTGGGTCTTTGTGATGAGAAGGGCAGTGATGATTTGTGTTTTGAAAAACTTACCTGAAGGATCATGTGTGTTCATGAAATGCAGATAAACAGATGTCAGCTTGATTTTCAGTCCTTTTCTACCTTACAGTGTTTGCTGCCAGACTTTCTCCCCACACTAGATATTGGAGTACTGAAACAACCTTTTTTTTAAGAACTCTATTCCATTTAATTTAATTATATGGTGATTATTTTTTGCTTGGTTGGTTGGTTTGGGTTTTTTTTTTGCTTTGAAAAGGCTGACAAAAAGCCCCTAAAATAGTTAGAAAACAAAAGGAGTGAAATAATGTCAGATGGATAAAAGTTCTTGCTCTTTGGTTTTCAGAGTTCTTTTTCTTCTTGCGAACTTTGTAGCTATGTCAGGGTTTGCATCAGAAGAGAATAAGTTAAAAACAGCTTGTGGAAAGATGTTCCTGTTAAAGCAGCTGAGCTTGCTGACAGCTCTGTGTGTATAAAGAGTTCTGACTAGTACAAACCCTTTTTTAATTTTATCATTATTTCAGTATATTCCTTGTTTGTTTTCCCTGACCTTGGTGTTACTGTGTTACCCAGAGTCCAATGTTTCTTCACTGTCAGCCAAAGTGGCAGAGCAAAATTCGAGGTCAGTTCCCCTGTTACTGTGAACTCAGGGCTGGGGAATGTAACACGGATTGCAAAAATAGATTTGGCCGAGTTGGTATCACCGTCAAGAGAGAGAATGAAATGAAATGTGAATCCCAGTGAAAAAGGCAGTCCAGTTCCTCTAAACTTTGCAAATCAAAGCACAACAGGAGACTTAGCAGCAGCAAATGGTGGAGACCACAGTATCCCTGGAAATGCAAGGCGGTGTTCCCACCTGCCACCTGACCAAGCTTATTTGTTTATACCATGAAGAAGCTCTGTAGTTCCAGCAAAAAGCATGACAGCCACTTGCCCACATCACAGAAGGATTAAATCGTACTAACAAAGAGAGAAAAACACTTCTGGCAGTCGTCTTTGAGATTTCATCTTTCAGGAGGGGGGCTGGAAATAGATGCCACTAATTATGTAAAGACCTGTGTAATTTTGTGTGAAATACAAAGGTGGTACTGAGTGAGTGGCTGTCCTGAAAAAAAACCTGTTAGGAATAAAGTGAGAAACTACAAAGGCTGAAGAAAGGAAACAAAAACTGTCTTGGAGGTTAAAATGTGTGAGGATAAAGTAAATGTTGCCAAAGCTCATGCTGGCTTAGACTTCACAAAGGAAAGCAAAGCAAAGAGCTCTATTTCTTAAGCATATAAGTAAAAGCAAGGTAAGGGAAAGTAGAAGTGAGTTCATAGTGAAGATGGAGCTGACATAAAATGCAATTTTATGTGTAGTCAATCAGACATGGGAGCAAAAGAGTGTGCAGCAAGATTGGGAAATGAGGACTAATACAGTGAAGCAAATAGTCTTTGTCTCAGAAGAGTGGAAGAGGTGTAAAATGAAATTGTGAGCTTTGTGGTAACCATCTGTGATGAAATCAAGCTATCCTGATGTACTTTGACTGTCTAATTCGGGCAGTACTATGTGACCACTGGGTAACAGAAGTATGTCCTGCAGATAAAAAAACTAAAAAGAAAACAAAACTAACAAAAAACTTTAAAAGCTGATCTGAACAAGTACATATCAGTTAAACAGTAGGTATAACACTTTTTAAGGAATAACTAAAACCTGCTAGTTCTGCAAGGGAAGTCCTTTGACCTCATGCAGGTAAGTGCTATAAAATGTGACATGGCTTCACCAGAGACTGTGCTGGACTGGTTTGACAGCTTTTGTCAAACTGATACCTCCATGAGGGAAACTGTAGTGCATTTAAACTGTCTGGACTTGAGTAAAGCACAGGAATGCTGACACATGGAAATAATTATTGGAACTGGATAAAATGGGGGAGTAGTACATGAAGTGTGAGTAACTAAGAAGTTGGCCTGAATTAGAGATGAGAGGTTTTATTAAAGAAGGAAATAATGGGGTTGGATGTCACCTACAGACTGTGCAGTGTCCCAAAAAGTGATCTAGGGACTGATCTTTGTAATACTGTCACTAAGGTTACCGGCCCAAAAAAAAAAAAAAAGGAAAATATTTGCTAATGCAATTCAGTGCTGAGGCAGCATTTCAAACCCTCATCAATGCAGAGGAGGACAGGCACATCGTTCACTAAGAACTGCAAAATGTTGCCAGCTGTAAGATTAAACTTAGCAATGTAATAATGGAAAGTACCAGCTCATGCACTGAGAAGATGTTGAGAATTTTGGC
Source organism: Corvus moneduloides (assembly GCF_009650955.1). NCBI lineage: Eukaryota > Metazoa > Chordata > Aves > Passeriformes > Corvidae > Corvus > Corvus moneduloides. The sequence continues at coordinate 4,900,487 of NC_045479.1, forward strand.
TACCAACAGAGTGCTTATCAGTTGAAACAAAGAAGGAGAAAGATCTAAACATCGTAAGCCACCGGTATTATGTGGCATATAAATAGGCAGGTGTGTTCTCAGCATGAATCAGATGAGAGATTTGTGGCAGGGTTGTTTGTTACACTGATAAGGCCTCATCTGGAAAGCCACGTTCAGCTTTAATCACTCAGGTTCTGGAAAGATTAATCCAAACTGGGACAGGTGCAGAGACCTAGGGGATGATCAGTGCACTGAAGAGCTTATCTTGTGAGAAGAAGGTTGGCTTGTTCAGCAAAGCAAAACAAAAGCATGGAAATAATGGGCTCTGTGAATAGTAAGCTGGGTAAGGGGTCAGCAGAGGCATGCTATTCAAGCTAAAATATTACAATTTAAAAAATAAATGGATGAAAGCAGGATAGAATAGAATTCATTGAGTGCTACTGTGAGTGAAGCTTCTCAGTACTTTTCTCCAACTGTCTTGTTCACATATCCTTGCAATTTTTTGGGATTTCTGGGATTTTTGCTTGCCTGTCTCTCTGAGCTTTTTCCCTGTGATTAATTTCATTACAAATTCTGATTAAAAAGTAAATCAATTCAAGTCTATAAAAAGTTTTAAAACTTGCTCCAAATGGGCCTTTTCAATTCCTTCCCTCATCTTTAAGTAGTAACAGTATTGTCTTGCTCCTTCACTCTGTAGATTTCCCTTGGCTGGTAACAGTTTTAACATGCAGCAGGATTGCCCCACAGCATTCCTGCTGTGTCTCAGATAATACATCCAGCCTGTGCCCAGGCCTTCCTCACTACTTACCACATAGACTTCATTGTATCTCTAACTTTTGCAGCTAAAATGACCCTATTTCCTCTCTCAACTAGGACATTTAACATTCTTTTTAGCATTTATTAGCCAAAACCACTAAGATTCCCTTTTGCAGTCTGGCTTCCCAGTAGTGGCGAACAGGATAATGACATAAGGTATTCTCTCTTTATTTACCTCCCTCTGCCTCGTGCCCCTTTTCTCCCAATCGCTCAGTTTTCTCAGAAGTGTGCAGTTCTGCCTGTTGCATTTACTGTTTATTCCCTGGCTCGCTCTTAGGTTCGAACGTGAACGGGCTGGAGGAGCCCAGCCTGGCCAAGCGGCTGCGCGGCACTCCCGAGCGCATCGAGCTGGAGAACTACCGGCTCTCCCTGCAGCGGGAGGAGGAGCTGGAAGAGGTTCCCGAGGAGACGCTGGCAGAGCACAACCTGAGCAGCGTGCTGGACAAAGGGACAGAAGAGGATGTGCCCAGCAGGTGAGCACACATCGCCCAGCAGCTTTTTCTACACTCATCCCAGCTGACTTTGCCTGCCTTTCCCTTTTCTTTAACTATTTACTGTGTTGCCCTTTCTAAAGCTTTTGAAACACACGGGTATTTCATCTTGTAGTTTCTGTTCTAAATAGCTTCTTACTGTTAGAAGACACCTATAGCACCATAATACCATGAGATTAAGTTCTAAATTGGAAGGGATTTTTTAATTTACTTTTTCAATTGTATCAAAGGTAAGTGAGTCTCTTGAGCAAACAGAACATGCATTTGCATGTGTATCGGGTTGGGTTTGTAACCAGGCAGAAACACCAATTTAGTTGTAGTAGTTTGGTCCAAAATACTCATTACTGTTTACTTTCTGTGAGATAAGAATTAGGAGAAACGCAAAGCAGGCACCAAACTTGAAAGAATATAAAGAAGTTTATTAACTGACCTAAAAGAGGGGGGGAAAAAAATCATACCACACCTTCAGAACACTTCTCCTCCCCCCACCTTTTTCCCTTCTCCCACTGGCAATGTAAAAAGACAACCCTTGAGATGTTCAGTCTATCACTTCCATAATAACCTTGTTCAGTCCATTTAGGAAGAGGAGTCTCTCTTGCCCATGCTGTGAAAACATTATCACAACGAGACAGCTGCCTGGGTTGGTTCTCTGCTCGCATGTGAGTCCCTTCCCCTGACTTGCAGCTTTTCCCACAACTGCTTTCGAGGGTCCACTCTTGAAGTTTTTAGGGTACAATATTAAGGTTGAGCCGTTCAGAAACAAGAGTTTTCTTCACCCATCTCTGGGAGCATTTCATCTCTAAGAACAGAGGCCCTTCTCCTTCCCTGGGAGTAAAGGGTCCTCCTCATCTTCATCTCTAGGACTATCTCTGGGAGCATCTCTAGGACCTGAGGTCTTCTCCTTTTCCATTTGGAGCAAAAGTCCTCATTGCTTCCATCTCTCCCTGTTCAAACTTCTCATGAAATTACAGCTGCTTCAGCATCTGCCCATCTCAGCGCAGGTGCTTTTGCTCACAAGTACAAGTTGAACACTCCACCGCCCATGCCTTCATGAAATTACAATGGGTACTCTGATACATCATAGCTTTACAACAGAATTTCAGCTTTAAGCATCTCCTCTTTCTCTTCCCTCAGGTTTTCAGCTCTTCACAGCACTAAAAGGGTTAATCTCACCCAGACCTTGCAGCTGGAATTTCACTTATCGCTGTTGGCCACATGATCTTTGCCGGACAGCTGGGCAGCTTCAGCTGAATCTTGGCCACACTGGAGAGGGGGAGCCGAGCCGCTCTGTCTGCACACAGCAGGGCTGGGGGGGGGGGGGGGGGTTCCGCAGGTGGAACAGGGCCCATCAGCTCCAGGGTGGCCATGGCCCGGCCTGGCCTGGCCCGAGCAGGGCCTGGGCTGAGCCCACTGACCCCCACACGGGGCCCGCAGCCACCTGTCCCAGCACAGAAATGAGAGAGAGCTGTGGGCAGGCTTTGTCTGTTCTTAAGTGTGCATCACAGAGGCGGTCACAACTTTAAGTGGCTTAGAGAATTGTCCATATTCAAACTGGCCAGCTGATAGGTTCTGTCAGGTCCCAGAGGAAGCTGTAAGCACCCCTTAGCCAGGACATCCCTTCCGGGACTATGCTTGCTAACCCATGACAACATGGAAGGGGGTTCCAAAGTTATGTTCTTTTCTGTATGTTTTGCATTGCAATTCAAAACCATGTTTGGTTTCCAGATTCAGGCTTGGCACACATGTAATCCTGACTGAATGCTGGTGCAATGCCTGAGAGGTATTAGTGGGAAACAATAGCTATGGCTGTTGAAAAATATGTTGTACCTTCATGATAATAAAATGAAGGTATATAAATGTGTTGTACCTTCATGAATTTCTCTTTATCTGCAAAAAATCTGTGCAAGCACACCAGGACCCACATCCATGCGGGTAGAGATACTGGAAACAATTGTTGCAAGAATCATTGAGAGGAAATCCTTGAGGAAGAATGCTCCTGAACTTTACAGTCAGTCACACACTTTTGCAGAGTCTTGATCTCTTAGTACAATTTCTCATCTACTTGTCTTTGTAGCAGTAGCAGCCCTTACCTTTTCAGCTCTGAGTCTGTCCAGTAGCCTTGAAATAAACTCAGAAAACGCTGGTATTTGTTTCCTGAAACTTAGATCCTGCAATCATGTTCTGTGTATGCATTACCTGCAGATACAGATCTGTGTGAGAAGTTGAATAATCTTGGTCTATTTGTGAGAGGTGCAAACTATATTTTCTTAACTCAGTCTTCCCTTAGTTACCTGCTCAGGTTTAGGAATTATATCAACTATGGCAGTATAAGCATTGATGATATCAGGGGGTTCTAGTCCTTACATGTTTCTAGCTCTAAAACAAAAGTATGGACCTATTGACTGTTGTTATTCTTTGTCTTGATTTCAGTAAATCAGGACACAATAGACCTGCTCAATAAATGGCAGTAGACTTACTAGGCCAAGAGTTAGTTTAAGAAAAAGTGGAGTTTTGGCATGAAGCTGATGGTCATCTCCAGGAGGTGTTTTGTGAGATTCTGGAGGTGGAGGGCAGTACACTATTAGGTTACCAAATTTGATTTTGTCTTGTAGGGTGTTACATTTATTTCCCTTTGTCCTACATCCACACCCGTAACTTGTTATCAATATGAGTATTTCGGTCTATAGGAGACTGTGCTGCATAATTTCACATGTGAGAAGCAGTGTGGGCAACTCACATTCTGTCATAGGGAGAAAAGAGAAAATACATCAAATTCCCTGTCAGTTTGACCTGGAAGTTTATGTTCCAAATCCAAATACTGCAAGCAGCTTACTTAGAGAATGGACAAGGCTATGTGGGCCCAATATCAGAGAGAGCAGAGGGAGAATTTTCTAGGTGATGTAGCTATTGGATATTCTCTGTCCAGCTATATCCACTCCATGGAATGTCGCAGAAAGACTGCAAAAAGAAGTCTGACTACTTTTTCAGCAACAAAAAAAAAGTTTTGACTCCTGCAACAAGCCAACCAAGGTCCTGATTTAATCATCTTCACTGTCTTGGTGCAGCGCTGCAGGGTTAGGAGCAGGCAGAGGGGATGGGGAACTCTTTGTTCTTACAAATACAAAGGATGGGTTGGGCTTTCAGGGTTCACTGAGATGGCTGATGGAAATCAGGCAGAGACCTCACATTTTGGTGCACAGCTTCCCATCACACACACACTGAAGAGAAAGGTTATGGGAAACAGTATTCAAAGTAGAATTTTTCAAAAGAGAGTCAATCTTATTTAAGCTTCAGTAAGAAAAAAGATCGATTAGGCAACTAAACCCAGACTACACAGTAGTATGAGGTGTGGGAAACCTTTTATATGCCATATTCATTGCCTTTAAGTTGCAGTAAGCCCCAGATTGCCATGTCTAGTTTTGGTGTCGTGCCCTGTGGCCTTTCAAAGGAGTGTCATAGGACAGCTTGTGCTGTGTAGGTCTGTACGGCAAGGGAGGAGAAGAGATTCATTGCCACAGCTTAGGTTTCAGTTCCTCTCCTCAGCACTAAATCTGAAGAGATACTCAACTGCTTATGCAAATTCTATAGAGCAACCTACCTTGGTCTTTGATTTCTGCTTTATAGAATTAATTCCTGTGGCACAGAGTTTCCATGTTGAAACTATACCAGGCTCACTATACCAGGCCATCTCTCACTGCTGTCTTTCAGCTTCTCATTTCTCAGTGTTCAAAGGTCAAACAAAAGCCAAGTGATAAAATAAAAGCCAAAGAAGGTAAAGTGAGCTATGTGGTGAGGAATTTGTGTCGTCACTCCTCCATGAGATAAGCCAGCTGGTCGAACAGCTCATCCTGTTCAGCACCCATGGCAACAATTTAAACTTTATTGACAGCACACCAAGCCCCCAGCATGCAGCACCTGTCAGGTTTATTTCCATACCAAGGGGTGGGAAAGCAAATCAGGGAGAAGGGGAGCATCACTTTTTATCTTTGTGACAATATCTGCATAGAGCCTTTGGAGTATGCTTTGGTTTCCATGCACCAAGTCCATGGCTTGCAGCAGCATTTGTGTTCCGTATTCCACATGGGAAAATCAAGCAGCATGTTAAAAAGAACTGTTGAGTCTATGCTGTGAAAAAGTGGGTTGTAATTTGAGCAAAATAATGTTGTTTGTATGCAGAACAGTGAGGAGAATTTGAAGATCCTATGTTCAGAAGTGTGTGACAATCAGAGCATGAACAAAGTGTTTTCCTTATTAGGTTCGCTATCAAAAACAGGCTCTCAGACAAGCAGATGAATAAAATTATGTAAATATCATACTGCATCTGTACAAGTTACAGATCTACATGAAGTGTAAGCTTCATTACTTTCCACTTGCTGGTTTTCCCTTTCATTGTCTTTATGGAATGGGTTCTGCCAAAGGCTGTTAGCCAGTGATACTGAGCATAAGGAGGTAGCAGAAATACTGTTCTCAGGTTATTCACCCAAACTTTAATTATTCTCAAACAGTTTTCTCCTTCAGTCAGATGAATTGGGCCTTTTAAGATTTCTAGGGGAAGCATCCAACAGTTGCTCTACTAAATGCAGTTCTGTTATGACAATGATCTATTAAGGTAAAACAAAGCTAGAGCACCTTTTCACCCTGCAGAGAGGATCTGTGAGTGTGTTGTAGTTTTCATTCATTTTCCAGTGACAAATGCAACCATCTTTCTCCCCAGTCCCTGTAGGTATTCTGGCATGTCAGAGTGAGCTGGATTACATATCATTGGATAAGTGGTTACACTTCTTGCCCCTGCTGCGTATGCTGAGGAACTGTTAGAATTAAACAGAGATGACTTCTAAAAGGCACTAATGATTTATTGCTTTGCATGGTTTAGACTTTGCTGTGGGAATAATAAGCTCATTATTGTAATTATCTTTGCACTGCTTCCTACAGTTTCCTGCCACCATGTACACTGTGTACTTAACTGGATACATATTTCTGTCTGTGATGCAGAAAAGTGAGGAATTTTGTAAATTTTTTTTCTCCATCTCTGCTTAGTTCACATGCTGTATCCTTTGCCTGATGTGTTTTGTATTCTTTCTACTCCCAAAGCCTTCTCTGGTTCACAGGAGCAAGTGCCAAAATCATCTTAGCTATCTTAGCAGTAGCTGCCATATCAAAAGATGTGGCCTTCTGCACTCTGACACTGTGAAGAACTCTTGCACCAGTTTATCCAGAGCAGTGTGATATGAAGAAAATAGTTTCTTTCTGTTGTATTCAATTGTCTAGAACTGTAACAATAAATGCTGCAGAAATGTTTGGACTTGGCTTCACAGGCACTTTTCTGCTGCCTCACCTTCTTTAAAAGAAACAGGACAAGGACCATACTGCAGCCCACAGGTGATGCTGTCACTAGAAGGCCTATGAAATATTGAAAGCTGAAAATTAGTTATGTTTCAGGCTTATGTGTGTTGAAATGACTTGATAGTGATCTAAGACTGATCAAGAAAACATTGACTTCATAATCTTTAATACTATTATTTATTGTTAGCAATAAAATGTTTATTTTTTTTCTAAAACCTTACAGTAGTTCAGAATCTGAGATGGAGGAGGAAGATGAGGAGGAAGATGATGAACTACTGCTGCCTCAGCAACCCCCTTCAGACTTGGGTGGTGTGCCATGGAAAGAGGCCGTGCGTATCCATGCCCTCCTGAAGGGAAAGAGTGAAGAAGAGATTGAGGCTGAGCAAAATCATGAGATCGAGTACAAATATGATGATGATGAGGAGGAATACGAAGAGGAAGAAGATGAGGAGTCAAGTGAAGGTTAGCTTGGCTTGTCCTTTCTGTCTGCTAGCCAGCAGGGAAAAATGAGTATTTTCCATGCAGATTGAGAAAGATTTGCCTTGGAAAACTTTACTTCTTTTACTTCTTTGTTGCTCTGATTTTTGAGGGGGTTATTTTCAAGGAAAGCTTGAAGTGGATCATTCTGGATACTGAAGGACTTTGCCACAGGACAGTTTAGAGTACTAGTACCAACACAATATGCTTCCCTACAGCTTGCCAGCATGTCAATGCACAGCTTAGTGCTGCTGTATTGGTTTATGGTTGGTTTTTATTATTATTTGGAATTAGATTTGAATGTGCCCTTTGTTCTTTGACAGCAGGAACTGGAAGCATTGTATTTGCAGTGTTTTCAGTTTGAGAGTGCCTCACTAAGGGGCCTGTCACTGTCAGCAGGATGTTCCACAAGAAGGTGCTTGTAGCTCTCTTTGGTTAAAAGATGGCCTTGAGAAATAAGGGAGTTCAGGTAGTTCCCATTTTAGCTTTGAAAGATTTCTGTGGAAAATCTTAGGGAAAGACTCCTTCCCCTGTGTTTGTCTCAGTCATCAAAACGCAAAGTTTGTGCTCAGAATAGACATGTTTCCAGTGTTTCACCACCATGCCAAATTTTTCACTGCTCTTGTCTTTGTCTTTATACTCACATTTCCTTTTTGTGGAGACTTGTAGGCTCCAAAGAGCTTTTTCGTAAAGGTCTTTGGCTGCCTACTGCAAGCAGAGGTCCAGTTTTGTGAGTCTTTGTGGCAGTGTCATTGATGAGCTCAGCAGGCTCTTTGGCTACTTTCTCAATGTAGGAGCTGAATGTTCATGAGTGAAGTCTGTGGAAATCAAGACTTCTTTATAAGTATGGTAACATGCATGTCGTGTGTTCAGTCTGCTGAGCTGTGGTGCTCTTGGACGGATGTTGTTTCATTCCAGCAGTTTTCCTGTCAGGCACTTTGGATACAGCGGGAGTACGGGGAGTTGCTGCATTTCCAGACAGTCTCTCTTTCTGATCCTGTCCTCTCTGTTTCTCTCTTTCCCTCTCTCCATGGCTTGTGTGTGTACACGCGTGTCTGGTGTTAAATGTGGATGTGTGCTTCCCTCTGCTGTAGAGGGGGAGTATAACCCTTGGGAGAGAGAGCTGCAGCAAGGCCTCTGGCTTCAACATCTCTCAGATGAAGAGGACTCGGGTACACAGAAAGGTACCCGTACACCATCTCCACTTCCACTTCCCCAAAGGAGCAGGGAATGTATTAAAGAGCAGGTCCCACATGAAGAGTTTCTGTGTTTTATTTAATTGCGTTACCAGCTCCCTCAAAACCGATTCAGTAGCTGTTGTTCATCTCGTGGTTCAAGTGCCATAAATCAGATCTGTCATTGCCACTGTTTTAGGCAGGTGATAAAGCTGCTGAGTACCTCAGGATGTCTAGAAAACCTGGACAATTTGCTACTGTAATTTGCATGAGCAGTGACCCCCAGGTAATAAGGAGTTCCAGATTTGTTCTATACATGCAGACTGCTTGCACCTGTGCATTATCTCAGACACATGGGACACATCAGAAGTACTGCCTTTAGACTGCTTGTGCCAGTAAATTTGCTTTTTTTGTTGTCCTCTGTGTGTGTCTGTCTGTGGGGAGAGTCTGGAAGGCAACTAATCAAGCTACAGCAATCCCTCAAGATTCTTCAAACAGTTACATAATGGTCATAAAATTAATCAGACATTCAAATCTAACTGGTTGTGTCATTTTCCATGATGCATTTTCTTGCAGTTTATTTTTAATAGTTGGGTTTTTTTGTAACACTTGGTCCTAATAGCTTGTTAATCTCTGATTCCCTCCCTGTGGTTCATTAGAGCCAGAATACATAAGAGGAAAATCCAAGTGCCTTTCTGCATGTAAGGGGGCATATGCAGTTGTCAGACTGCATATTTTGCAGTTTATTATTGTAATAACAGTAGCTTAGCTTCCAACTAACTTTTTTTTTTCTCAAGAGAAAAAAAAGTGGAAGTGTTATAATTTTTTTGCCATTTAACTCTTCTGTGATAAGAATGAGAAGTATTAGTAAGGTGGCTGAAGGGCATCCCTGGAGAAGTTCCCCCTGTTGCAGTTGCTAGAGTGCTTCAGACCTGACTCTTAAGGAGCTGGTTTGCAGGTGGCTCCTTATTCCAATGAAGTGAAAACATTGAGCCAGCCCACAGCTTATAAAGTGCTGGTGGGTGCTACAATGGCAATGGAGGAAAGCTACCATTCCAAATCTAAGTGCAATTAATGTTCAGCTTCCTGCAAAGCTTAGCAGACAGTCCTGAGGAAAGGCTGTGCCAGGTGTTGTTTGACGTTCTCAAGCACTTAGACATTAAAGAAGTGTTAGGTTTGCCTCTAAGCCAAGCAGCAGCCCTTCATGTCTGGCTGTGCTGCTCATTATTTGTTGGAGAAGGTGAGAGGGACGGGACAGGCTCAGGCCTCGGTGCAGAGGCTTGTGGAGAAACTAAAGGTGTGTATGTTACAGTGGTCTAAATCCCAGAGCAATCCATTTTAAAACATGTAGATCACGTGGGACCTGCTCTTTCCGAGCCTTGCTGAGTGACTCTGTACTTCTCAGCCATTGCTGGCAAACCTAAACCCTTTAACACAAAACTTTGTGTGGCGATGCAAACGCTAACTCTACTCATCCTGGGGCCTGCATGCGAGTGCTTTGGTACGGAGCGGGAACAGCCCGGGTTCCTGTCCCTGCAGGATGTCCAGTGCCGCTGGTAGCCCATGTGGTTGTGCCAATTGATACAAAAACTCTCTGTGAGGCAAAAGAGACATAAAGCTGCAGAATACTTGGCTACGTTGTGAATCCTGCTCTGCATTTGAGTTTGTGCCTCTGAGCCCTTTTCCCTTTAATAACCGTCTGCTGATTCTGTCCTTCCTGCAGTTCCTTCTGCCTGTTTCTTCTGCGGTTTTAATGCCAAATCTCACACGTAGTCATTCCTGAAACGGAAATCCCAAACACTTTGTCATGTCTGGGGAAAACATGGCTGGGAGAGAGGAACTTGTTAAAATGAGACAGCAGGAAATAATGAGCGCAAGCTCTAAATGCTGCTAATGTGTCTTGTTTCCTTCAAACACTCGAGCACCGTATGAAAATCTAACTGCTTTTGAGGTTCTAAAGAGCTGCAGCAGTGCTTTGCCCTACTCAGTGGTAATACAGTTGTGAAAATTGACTTCCTGCTTTATAAAGTAAGTGGGCATTTTCCTTCCAGGTTAAGACATTTTCTTTGGAAGACCCTCCTGCAGACAGTGAACAGGTGAACACCTGTCCATTTTATTATGGATAAATGAATTATGAGTTACTGTCCCAGAGCAGACAGCAATAGAGACAGGGTCTATAAATTTAATACCTCAGAGTAAGTGCTCCCAAGGCAGCTATTCTGCAAAAGTTAAACAAGCTCATCAATGGCTTTAGGTGCCCATTGTTCTCTTTGACATTCCATAAGTAGCTAAGCTTTGTGTAGGCAGGGGTTTGAGGAGTAATGCAATTTCTCTTAAACAGAGTAATTTGTGCGACAGGAATTCCCTGCTGGGGAGCTGTTAAGTCACAACCAAAATGCTGTTACCCTTCAGAAAAGTATTCTCCCTTTGAGCAAGTCAGTACAAAAGAGCCAGGAGTAAACAAAGAGGTGTTTTAGGTGCTAAAATTAGCATGTGCCCATGTGTTCATATGCACATACATATATGAAACTCTCCAATCCATCATGTTACTTAATTCACAAAGAAGTGTGTACCCAGCCTAGAAAGAAGTATCTAACCCAGTAGTGGGGAATGAAAAACCTTTTGTCTTGGTGCATCAATCAGATGGAGATTGTCCCTCCCCTTCAGCAGCAATACATCTTTGGCAGTAATCATAATGAATGGGCTGAAGGAGCTGGAAATTTCTGCTAAATTGGTATTTACATACCATGTACTGTCGGACACCCAGAGAACGTCTTTCATTTCAGGGAAGCTTCTTGCAGCAGACATGATCTCTAAAGATGGTTTTAGTAGCATCCCTCTGCCTTTGGAATGGCGTTATTCAGCTTTGATGGGAAGCCTGAGGAGCGCTGTATTGGTGTATGCGTGCACACACAATGCTGAGCTTTTTCTGTCTGTCTTGCAAACTGACCTTAGCCAATAATATTTTCTTTTCTTATTTCCTTTCCTATGATGTGCTACCTTTCCTTTCCACTGTTCTCCCATCTTTTCCTCCCTGCCCTTCATACACCCCGCCTGCAACCTGTTATGCCATTGCCCTCCTCCTGCTAGCTGGAAACCTTAGGCTGCAGCAGATTGTAAATCCGGTTGATCCTCTGGAGATCCTGGCAGATGTGCACTGGACACACATCCGTGAAAAAGAGGAGGAGGAAAAAATGGTCTCAGCCTCAAAGTCCTCCACCTCCAGAGGTAATCTCCCCCAAGTCCCACACCATCAGTTCTTGGATCACAGTTGCAGCTGTTTAACTCTGTTGCTTCTGCGCCCTTCAAGAGCAGTGACTTCAGCAGGGGCAGCAGTGATTGAAAGGAACTACTTTCAAATTGCACTGAAATTACACTTGGTTAAACATTTTGCTTTTCAGGTCAGTGTGTGTTTAAAATTGCTGCTTTCTGAGCTCCGTGACTCTGTGACTTCTGACCTATTTGTCTGCCTGCTTTGAGTCCATAGCATTTGTCCTCACCACACACAATTTGGTAGTGCTGGCAATCAGCCCTCTGTAACTGACTAGGGATGCCAGTGGTAGTAGTCTCGTGCTTTTTGTGTCAGTGAGGACTCTACACTTTTTAGGGAAAACTGAGGGGCTGCGTTGTGTAGCTACTAGAACAAAGATTGAACAGGGTCAGCTTCTGTATGGAGCATATTTCTCTGCAGCTTCTTTTTCAAGTATGTAACTGCCTCTGGTATTAGCAGGGAATGGTGGGAGTCAAAGGGCTTGCAAATCTGATCAGTGGGGGTTTGACTCGCTGTGTGTAAGATTTGACAGTGTATCTACCTTGAATGTGAGATGCAAGCTGTCAGTTACTCAAAGGAAAACTCTGGAGGGGGAAAATGCCTATAGTCTAGATCTCATGTGAGCAGCTTCCAGCAGTCCCTGCTGACCTTGTTCTAGGCTGTGTTACAGCGTGTTTTAAGGTAAGTATGTCATAAGTGCTTTACCTGTGGGTTTAAATAAAACTCCACCATGCAGTCGATGAGCAGTGGTCTTCTCTCAGTCTGCAGCTACGGTGACAGAATTGTAGAGGGAGTATATATGCTGTGAGAAGGGGTGACTTTCACAGCAAATGTGAAATTAGGTTAAAAAGTCTGCAGCTCTACCTCATGATACTTGATTCTCTTCTATTCCAGATAATCATCTTTTCCTTATAGTTTTAGATGTTTGGTGTAGTTTGTTTTTTTAATCCTGGTCTAGCTTGATACACAATTGCAGATCAGTTTGGCTGTACTTTTATTTGCAGTTTGTAGAATGCACTGGGACTTTCTGGTGTGAAATCAGCTCCCTACAAATTAGAGATGGGTATTTTGTTCCCACTGCGGCCACAGAAATAGGCTGTGTCCAACTGTGTGAAACTTACAGTATTTCTAGAGTGCTTGATTATTGTTTAAAAAACACGGAGTAAAAAATGTTAACATGGTTTCTTAACTTTACAACAATTAAGGTTACTTGTGCTTCTGCTTGGGGGTCTGTGTCACTCTGGTTTCCAATTTTTTATTTTAATTTGTATTTTATAATCCTTACTTTTCTGTGGCATACTGTTACAGTTGCCAGCAACAGGTGATCTTTCCAAAATTGATTTTGTGGCCTTTCCAAATTCCTTCGGGAAGGGAGTCAGTATTTCCTTTCTGTCCCCTGAAACTGGGCCAAGCTAGGACTATCCTGATTTGTGATTAACTTCTTCTATTGCTGTAGGTGTGTGCAGGTATGATCAGCAGTTTGGGTATTTAAAAGGCTGTTGTCGATATGTGTTTGTGGCCACACTCTTAAGTTTTCAACTTCAGTTCAATAGGCAGATTGTTCCTGTCTGAGGAGCTGTATTCTGTGATCCGAGGTGTTTGGAGAGCCCACTGGCAGCAGCAGTGATGAGGTTTGATGTGACAGCCTGGGACAGTGTCACAGTTCCCTGGAGTCCCTCTCATTTTGCTTTGGGAGCTGCTCTTCACCTGCTGGCGTGGGCCCCTGGGCAGCACAGCTTCTGGGACACCTGAGACCCCTCTCATTGCTCAGCTCTTCCTTCTCTCAGTCTCCCTCCTCTGCACAGTTTCTAGGGGAGCACAGTAGCAGCAACCTGCTGTTCAGATGGAGTGTTCTTCTCACTGTGCCACACATGTTTCCTCTGACATTACAGATTCAAAAGGAAGATTAGGCCCCTGACATCTGTGTGTTATCTTGATTTAATTCTCAAGCCTGGAGCTGGTTGTTTGAAATTTCATAGGTTTTATTCCTGTATTTGCTACTGAAAAGTTTCCCTCTGTCACTCTTCTGTTTTAGACACTGACTGATGGTCTAATTTTGGTTTCTTACAATTTATTGTTTTTTAAATTCAGCATCCGACCTTCCCTCCGTACGCCATGAGGCGGTACAGGCGTGGCTGGAGACGGTCCCTGGAGGTAGTTTGGTGATGTTCTATGTATTCCAATGCACAATAACCCTGCCCGTCTCTTCTCCGTGCCTTCAGCAGCTGAGCTGGTACCTTAACCCTGGAACTTACGGCCCTGTCGCTACTGCATGAGTGGACGTGGAGGGGGGAAGGGGAGTGTGCATGTCCGCCTTGCTCAGGCAGCCCCTTCTCGCATGAACTCCACACTCATCGTAACCCCTCTGAAGGCAGGCCAAAGACAGCTCATCCTGGGTGGAATCATGGAGGAGGGATCTAGCTGAGTGCTTTGATTTGCTTTGTAAACTGAAGATGGGACCGGTTTTTCTTCCCCCAGCCCCTAGAGTAAAGGAACATGGGGCTTTCTTGCAGTTGAAAGCTTAAGTGCCAGAGAGTGCTTAAAGCAAGTGCACTTCTCTGTAGCAGCTGCAAACTGTAGTTATGTGGTGAAGAAAACGGGAAAGAAGAATAAGTCGAAGCTAAGGTCTTTAGGAATAGTGGTTGTTGTGTCTCCTTTGACCTGGCATTCACGTTATTCAGGAAAGCCTCAAGAATGTTGAAGGGTGGCAGAGCTCAGCTGATTCTTTTTGTGTGGTCCTCTAAGCTCTCTTACAAACTGATGAGCCTGAAGATTCTGGGATGACAGTGAGGGAGTACATTGTGTAAAGCTGTGAAGGTGTCTAAATCAGTGGAAGAGTCTGTGCTAGGTAGTTGACCTACAGCTGAGTTGCTTTGGCACATCAGAATAGCCAGCTTGCCTTTTAAACTTCGCTTCTGCTGCTGCTTTGGCAAGTCAGCAGTGTTTACAAGATGTCTGCACACGATGCAGGCTGCTCACAGCTGCCAGCTAATACGAACCAAGTGCTGATCCCAGTTTCTGGCTGCCGTAGTGTGTAACTTCCGAGTTACTGTGTGACAGCTTTTGGCCTCTTGCTCCTTACCCTAACTGCATATATGTATATGCACAGTATATGTATAATATAACCAGCCACCTGCAAGCTTTCCGTGTCCCTCAGAAGGGGATCCACCCTTGCACCAAGTTGTTACTTATTGATGCATCTGTAATCTTCCATTGAGTTTTTGTGTATCAACCTATTTAAAACCTGATTTTCTCCTCTCTCTCCAACACAATCTGTGTGTGTCACGTTCATTCATGGTTTCCGGATCTGAAGACCCACACATACATAATTGTGGATTCAGATATTCTTAACATCAATCATGTTTTTTGCAAGTTTTGATTAAGATTACTCACATTTGCTGTTACCATAAAGCCATTCCATGACATTATCATTTCCAGAATAACATAAGCTATTGCGTACCTAAGCAGCAATCAAACTGGAGTATGGTTTGATTTTGTTCAGTAGATTTATAAATGCTCCTGTGGGCAGTCCAGCCTTTGCCACATGATTAAGTTTTCCTGTGCTTGGCATTGGTGAGGGTCTGGATTTGATAATCCTCTGATGTAAAGGAATAGGCCCGTACGTGATCACACGAGTGGAACTGCCTTTTCAGAGTAGCTGACAAAATAAACTAGTCCATACATTTCTGTCTGAATAATACTACAGAGCATGAAAAAAAGAAAGTTCTCAGGTTGAAGGAAGAAGACAAACCACCTGCTGAAGGCTGTTTTGAAATAAGCAAACACCCTTATTAAGGGAGAGGCTGCAAGACCTCAGTTTTAGGGAGGGTTAGTTTGTTTTCAAGATTGTCTTAATTAGCAGTGATAGAAATAGTTCCAAGAGTCACTAGTAAAAAACCAAAGGATCAGATCCTGCTCCCTGACTCGGGAGGAAGCTGGCCCACCATGGTTCATTCCCACATGGCTTAACTTGTGCCATCCAGAATCAGGGGGCTGCATTTGGGCTGGAAACAGCCTCCAGCCCTCCCCTGGGAATTCACTGCTGGGAGCTGTGCCTGGTGCCCTCCTCAGGAGGACAGTGTGACACTGCATGTTCAGGCCTAGAGACTTGCACCACTTGGGTTACTGGTACAGGTGCAATCAAGGTAGTTATAAACATCTCTTATCATTGGTATAGAGCTGTATCCTATGTGTAAAATTGGCAAATTGCCTCATAAGACATGCTGGCTGTGTACACATTTGCAGCAGGGTGTACAACAGAGTTAAATGTCTGCATGTTGTTGAATGTGAATTGATAACTCGCTGCACACTTTTAAAATTGTAGTTCACTGATGCTACTGTGGAAACAAAAACTGGAAGTGCTCGCTTTTTTTAATATATAAGTTATGTTTGATGAAAATGTTTAACCAAAAAAAACCCAAAAAAGGCAGCAAATCATCCATTGCACAGGTTTTTTTTAAAGTATCATTTAATTATGAAATTTATACACCACACTTTGGTCTTGTCTCTCCTCCTGTAATTAAATCCTGTCACAAGCAGTAGTGTCAGATGTCATAGTTCTCAGAGTTACAAATTCAAGAGTCCCTTCTTTATTTTGACCCAGCAAATCAAATTGTGGTCTGTAAATGAAAAAAAGAGTTTTGAATATGTAATTTTAATTACTTAAAAGTATCTCAATTAATGATCTGTGACAGAAAAAAGGTTTTATATATGTCATTTTAATTACTTGAAAGTATCTCAATTTGTGCGCTAGTCGCTTGTACAGCATTTGCATTTTCTTAGACCTTATTACCAAAGACTGCTGTAGCTGCACAGAGTTAAACAGTTTCCAAGTGTAATAATGGTCAGTCCCATACCTAGACTCCGTCTTTTACTTACACCCTCAAAGCCTGTTTCAAGATGAACAGTCCTGGTTAATTGTGAGGTTTCAGTTTTGACCTAATACACACATGCTATCAAGTGGTGGTAATTTTCTGGTGTGGTAAAGAAAAAACCAAAATCTTCCTGGGAGAACAGTAACCTTTATTCTGGTTTGAGGTCCTCCCAGTCCCCTTCTTGTTTAATTTTTTATAACATCTGTTGCTCAGAAAAGCCCTGGCAGCTTTCACTGCAAGTGCCTTTGGAGACTCCCCAAGGGCAGGCGTTCCTTGATTCGGTGGAGTCTGCAAGTGTCACTTCACCATAGATGTCTCTCCAGGTGACACGTCAGGATTTCTTGTTTTGACAGTAATTAATAAACATCTCCAGTATAAACTGTTGGTACAGTTCTATATTGAACGTTTTCACTGTGTAGTGTTTGTTTTCTTTTCTTTTTTTTTCCTCAATATTTGAATATATTCTAGCTCCATGTGAGGAGGATGATGTGGAGGATGAGCTGGGCACAGAGCCTGCAGACACAGAAGGGCAGGCAGGTGAAGAGGGAGACACGGGTGCAGAGCTGGACGATGGTAGGGTACCACTGTGCCGCCTTTAAACCTGTTGTGTGAACAGAACTGTGTTGGCAATGAACACTTTGCATGAGGGTACTTAAACCTGGTCTTATTTTTAGAGGTGTGGGAGTTTGTTTCAAATATTCGAGAGGCAGCCAGGAGTGAGGGACAAAAAGAAAGAGAAGAACCTCAGTGTCCTGGATTATGTAATGAATTTCTCATGTCCTCTCACCACGTGTCTTGTGTCTGTATTCACTGCTGATCCTGATGAATAACAAAAATAGAATTAAACTTGTGAAAGTTCCATAATACTGCATCAGAATCCTTCCCTTGCTATTGTAAAATTAACTGCATATGGCAGAAAACACTGAAAATTTTCCAGAGAACTGATAAGGCAGGACTTCAGTTGCTGGTTTAACTCTTGGTACTAACAGTCCAATCATTTACTGCTTACATTTACTGCTTAAATGACTAATTGTCACACCGAGAAAGGAGTGAACATTTAGGTGTTCAGGTTATGAAAGTGGTTAGCACCACATGAATAGGAAATATTATGTCCTGATGGACTTGTATCCAGGTTCTCTTGGTTTTTTCCCACCCATCCATGGTCAGATGACATCGCGTCTGATGCAGAGGCGGAGTTTCGCTTACGTCGGGGACACGTAGAAGGGCCAGAGCTAAAAGTCTCTGAGGATGAAGAAGATGAAGAAGAAGAAGCAGAAGGTGCTTCTCACAGTGTGACAGAAGGTAATCACTTTCTCTTCAGTGCTTGAATGATGTTAATTGCATTTGAGATAGTCTATACAGTTATGGGGTTTAGGAGAAGAGAGTCTCTTGGATTTGAACCATCTCAGTATTCTCAGTGGCAAGGTCTGTGCTTGCATTAACATTTTGAGAAGAATGTTCTGAATCCATTAATTACAGCTTTGTAAAATGTGAGAGCGCTTCTAACTTCTTTTTTCTTGTAGAAGTTGTTACATTAAAAAGCTTGTACTATTTTGGACATTTAAAAAGTTATGTCTGTGTTACAGATGTGCATCCAGAATTTGTAAAAAGCCGAGATATTTGTCACTACTCTCTGTGTATAACATTTAAAAAAAGTAGAATATTAATGGTCTTACGTGTTTTTGGAACATTTTTCCTTTCCCTAGATCCATGCAAGCCATCCATCCCTATCCAGCCCCCTAGTGACAGTGTTCTTCCTCTGTCTCCAGCTGCTAGTCCCAAAGCAAAACAAGCAGAGGTAAGAAAGGGAGTCTTTGACATTTTCTACTTAGCACCTGTAGTTCAATGAAAGAGTTTGTTGGATAACCTAATGAGGGCTGACATCAGTGGGCTCTCCTTCTTTCCTGTCTCTAATATTTATGTTGATCTTGAAATCTCACTTCATTTAGGCTTAAAATATAACGTATACTATCTTTTTTTCCTATCTTCAGAGTGTAGTGGCTTTATCACAGCCACAAAGCCCCAGGAAGAATTACACAGGGCATTTTAATTTCAGTGAGCAGTTAACAACAGGGAAATGTGACAAATGAGGGGAGCCATAAGGAAGGTGTTTCCTGTTTAGCCTGGTCTGGCTGTCTTTTATGTACCAACAGCAGATTCTGTACAGTTGTAGTTGAAAATTACAGTAGTGACCAAAGCAGTACCTCTTTATTCCAGAGTTCAACATAGCTCAGCTTAAGGATGTGAGGCATGTCAGTGTTGTACTGTCATATTGGCAGCCCTGGGAGGCAGCTTGCAAGTCTACTGCAGTGTCTAAGAGCTGGAAGTACATGATCCTTAAAATGTTCAATTCAAGTTTTCCCTTCCAAATGTTTTGGGGTTTTGGTTTTTTTTTAAGGAATTGCTAAAATATTATCTTGGAGAGTTTTGGCATAGACCCACTTTTACAGTGGGCTGGGTGTGGTTTGCTGACAGCAATTGCTGACAACATTCACTTTCCATTAAAAAAAAGTTTGGTTTTTTATGTCCATCTAATGATTCTATCAGACGCAGTTATTGTTTAGCAGGCAGATGTTAGGACAAGGCCTAAATGCAGTTCTCAAGACCTGTGTGTTTAATGTGTCATACAAACACACAGTGGGGGAGGCTTATGCTCTGATGGTCGTGTGTCTGCATTCCAAAGAAAACTGGAGCAGAAGATGCTGTTGGAACACCAGAACTCAGTCAGAGGAGTCTGCTGCCAAAGGGTTAAATTGTCAAACAATGAGCTGTGCTCTTGAGTAAAAGGGCAGTCTGGATGCAGGAGAGGAAAACCAAAATTTCTCAGCTTATTAAGGGACAAGGTAATTGCAGCCTAATTTACTCTTAACAGAGAAAACATGGCAGCAGGTGCTCCTCAGCAGCAAAGTGCCATACGAGTGGGAGCTGGGGAGACTTGGATCAAATCTGTCAGAGGTAAGGGACCACCGCAATACACAGAGTTGGAGATTCAAAGGGAGAGAGAGAAAAGATAGAAATAGACTTACGGATTTTAATTTAGTGGTTTTTCTTCAAAAAATCCAATTTGCCTTGTCATCTACCAAGCACAGTTTACAATGGGGCAGAAAAGCACACCACACTGTTGAGAAATCCTAAGTGATGTTCAATGCCTGCTGATGGGATGCCATACGTGGGTTTTTTCATACTTTGATACTTAGATGGTTTCCTTATTTCTAGATTTGTTAAAAGCAAAAAAAAAAAAAAAAAAAAAAAAAAGAAACGTATTCTGGTGTGCCCAGTGACTATTAATATTTCCCTTTTTCATTTTTTTGTAGGATGTAGAAGATCCCCTGGCCGAAGTGTGCCGTGCAATAAAGTCCCCAGAGCCACGCTTTTTTCCTGAGCCTTTTGTTCTTGAGGAAAGTCCAAAGGATGAAATTCCCAAAGACAGGAAAGTTAAGAGCCCTTTGGTGCCACCTTCTCCAGTGTTGTCCCAGCCGGTTGCATCACCAGAGGCCATTGCACCCCCATCACTAGCAGAGTCTCAGCCAGGAGCCCCAGCACTGGCTTCATCCCCAGTGTCTCCTCAACTGCCTATCTGTTCCCAGCCTTTGCCTTCTGCTGAAACAGCCATTCCATCCCCAGTGGAGCCTCCAGTATGTTTCCAACCTGTCCCAGCCTTAACGTCTACTCCTTTGGCCAAACTGGCCCTTAGGGGCCAGGATGGTGAGGTGGAAAAACTGGGGAGCCCTACTACTGCAGAAGAAGCCCTGAAACGGAGCAGCCTTGTGGAAGAGTTCTGGATGAAGAGTGCTGAAATCCGGAGGAGCTTAGGGCTCACCCCCGTGGACAGAAACAAGCGCTCAGAGAGTAACTTCACTGTGTCTGCTCTGGAGACAACTCCTCAGAAGACTTTCAATAGCAGGAATATTTCAGGGGATGAAAGGATCCCTCCTGTGAAACCCCAGCCTGCCCCAAGAAGACAGGGACTGTCCAAGTTAGAAAACGAGCAGATTTCTCTGCTCACTCCGAAGTCTCCATCAGAAAAAGAGCTAAGGATTTCCAGTGAAGTACGGGGGGATGTATCCAGCAGTTCTGGGCTTGGCCTTCAGGAGAGCTCATCTAACATGAGAACTATGGCTAGCCAGAGCTTCAACACTTCCGACTCCACCATGCTGACTCCTCCATCGAGCCCGCCCCCACCACCTCCTCAGAATGAGGAACCAGCCACGCTGCGTAGAAAGAGGTACCAAGCACTCTGGCAGAACGAGGTCGAAGCCAGGTCACCTCCAACACCAGCATCAACACCTCCTGCTCCTCGACACCAGGAGCCTGCCCCTCCTGCCAAGGAGTCCCCCCCGGCCAAGAGAGACGACGTGCGGAAGTCGTTTGCAGAGAGCGTGGATGAGATTCCGTTCGCTGATGATGTGGAGGACACGTATGATGACAGAACAGAGGACTCAAGCCTTCACGAGAAGTTCTTTACACCTCCTACCAGTAGGCCAAGGCCAGAGAAACCACATCTTTTGCCCTTGGTCAAAGAAAATGGTGGTCCACCCTCACTGGAAGGAGGGGGTCACCAAAAGAAGAGAGTGTTCCCTGACATTTCTGTGGAGGCCAAGGAGCTTGCTGAAGAAAGAATGAGAGCCAGAGAGAAGTCTGTCAAGAGCCAGGTGCTCCGTGATGCCATGGCTAAACAATTGTGTAAGATGAAAGATATGGAGATGGCTGCTGCTGCTGGGGCCACAAGGGCACGAAAGGCATCTTCCATGCCCTTGAAGACCAAAGAGCTGTTCTATGACTCTCCAAAGCATTTGGCCTTGAAATTAGCAGAGGGATCCGCACGAAAACATAATTCTGCTACTGAGAAGTTCTCCACTCCTCCTGCTGATATGGCTGGACCTGAAGGGTCTGTCAGCTCTTCAGAAGGCTCCAGTGGGAAGAGTAAGAAAAGAAGTTCTCTCTTCTCCCCTCGTAAGAACAAAAAGGAGAAGAAATCCAAAAATGATAGCAGACTTTCTGACAAATCTAGTGGTGGGACAGAGGAAGCAACAAAGCCTAGGTCGTTATGGAAGTCTGTTTTCTCTGGCTATAAGAAAGACAAGAAGAAAAAGGCTGATGAGAAATCCTGCCCAAGTACTCCCTCAAGTAATGCCACTGTGGATTCTGGCAAGCACAAGGCCTCTCCATTGATTACAGCTGCAGGTATAACAGATATGTGCCTCTGCACTGTGTGCTTTTCCTACTTTTCCAAAGTATCCTTCAAAGTAGTTTTGGTTTGCTTTGTCATTCAGCTGCTTTGCTGAATGCTGCTGCTCCCCAGTGTCAAACGGGCAGAGCAGGGTAAGTGCAAGGGACTGGATTTGTGCGTCTGTGTATTGACAGAATCCACTGAAAAAAAAATGGAACCCTAACTAAGAGTTCAACTCTCAATGTGTACAAGGCACATCTTTTTTCTGCCTTACATTTGAGAAACAATTTTTTGTTGGGATTTGTGGCATTTCATCCCTATTTTAAATCTGATCTTCATGTTTCCTTTGGCTGGTCTCTTTTCTTTCTTTCCACCTGGCTCCATGGTGGTTGAAGACTTGAGAGATGCCGTTACTCCTGTTCTCAGCAATCTGATGGCTGTCTGCTGATCTCTGAAGGAGGGATTTTGCAGCCTCCTGTAAATCTTTCCCATGTCCACCAGTTGCAGGCCGAGATGTTTAATGGCAGCTTGGGATACAGCAAAGAAGTTACCCCTAAATGCGATTGAAAGCGAACACGTTACATTTCTCTGGCATTGTACAAACAGCCAAAATAGAGCCAGCTGCTGTCCTTCCAAGTGCTGTATCTGTGCTAAGAGCATTGATACAGTACAAAGAGAGAACCATGACCATTTCTGACAGCATTTGAAGTAAGTGATGCTCTCTTAAAACAAAGCTCATACTTGTGCTGGTCATTTTGTGGAGCAGGGCTTCTTTGGTCCCTCACAGGCAAAACAACTTGAGACTGACATGAAAGGACTGAGTATTTTTCGTACTCAAACAGCCTTCAACCGAGCTCTGAAGAGTTTACAGAAAGGATCATTACCACTTCTCTAACTTCCCTTTTTTATTCCCGACTTTGCAGATTTACAGCTCCGTCAGCACCTGAGTTTCTCAGAGGACTCCGACCTCTCCAGTGACGATATTCTGGAACGCTCCTCCCAGAAATCCAAACGAGAGGTACGTAGGTGGGAAATGCCTTTTAGATGGATCTAGCACCGTTCAGATCACAGACTCAGAGAATCCCATCAGAAACTTGGGTGATTAATGTTGTTGTTTTTACTCTTTCTCCCAGGGAGCAGGTTTTCCTGTAAGTCTGCTGACTGTCCTATCTAAAATAAGATGGTTTCACTTGTTTTCATGATTACAAGCTACTCTCTACTGTTATAAGGAGGATCCATTGTCTCACTGTCCCATTAGTGTACTGGGCACTGCAAGGAGACGGACTGGCGTGTAGTCTCCTGGGTATTCCTTTTTCCCCTTTTAAAAAATGGGATTTTGTTTCCCCTTTTCCAGTCAGTGGGAACTCCACCCGACTGTCACAGCTTCTCAAATATGATGGATTGTGGCTTAGGCCCTTTCTCTGCCAATTCCTTCAGAACCTGTGCACCTTCAGATGCCTTAGATGTTCTCAAATGTGACTTTCTCCTACACGGGCAGTTCTTCATTCTCCCAGCCCCTTCTATGACTGGGATGGTGTGGCTGGAGCCACTTGCTGGTGAAAATCAAGGCAATAAAGTTAGAGTACTTCAGCCTTTTCTATATCTTGGATAACCAGATTTCCAGTTTCCTTCTGGAGAGGGCCTGTGTTTTCCCTAGTATTCCTTTATCAGTGACATACCTACAGAAGCTTTCCTTGTTGCCATTGATGTCCCTGGGCAGATTTAATTTATCAGGGCCTTAGCTGTCCTAACCTGATCCCTGGCTGCTTGGAGAATTTCTCTGTATTCCTCCCAGGCTACCTGTCCTTGCTTCTACCCTCTGTAGACTTCTTTTCCTGTTTGAGTTTGTCCAGGAGCCCCTTGTTCATCCACACAGACCTCCCAGCATTTTTGCCTGACTTCCTGTTTGTTGGGATGCATTGCTTCTGAGGTTGGAGGAGGCAATCCTTGAATATTAACCAGCTCTCCTGGGCCCCTCCTCTCTCCAGGGCTTTATCCCATGGCACTCTACTAAGCAGATCCATGAAGAAGCCAAAGTCTGCTCTCCTGAAGTCCAGGGTAGGGAGCTCACTGTGCACCCTCCTTACTGGCCTAAAGATCTATTATAAGGATTTAGTTTAATTGCACACATTTTTATGTGGAAAATACATGGTGAAAGCAAAGTTTCAAAGCTAGCTGTTTTTCAGCTATTTGATTCAATTTTAGAATGTCACTATTAAAGCAAAAACAAGGGAATAATTTAAGGAATTGTTTGCTCAGAGTAATGAAGAACCCTATTTTCATTCCTGGGAGCCTCTAAGCCCTGCTAGACAGAATTGACAAGGTTTGGAGGAGTAAGTAGAGATTGTACTGACCCCACAGAACACTAAGGCTCTTCTGGTACACCAAAATGAAAACTGTGTTCCCACTGTTCTTTCCTGATGGTGCCTGGTACACATGTTAAAAAAGCTCAAGAAGAAGAGAGCATCTGGGAGGGCAATGTGACAGGCACAGGCCTGTTCCTCCTGTCTCAAACCTGTCGTCCCATGTGCACAAATCGGTCTCAGATGCCGAGTTAATCCTTGGCTGAGATGGCAAAGGTGTGGCAGTACTGCAAATTGAAGTGTCATATGAAATGTTTTCTAAGTATATGTAGTAGAATGAACTAGAATAGCTAATGAATTTAAGGCTGGTGGAAGAAATTGATGAACTAAATAGGAATTTTCTGTATTTACTTATCTCTCTTTTAATCTCTTTCCCTAGTTGGTCTAGATCTCATCTGAGAGGAAGATTATTCTGTTTTTATTTTATTCCCTTTTTTCTCTCCCCCTTCCATTCCCCCTTGCATGCCCTCAAGGCGTTTCATGAGAAATTCTGCATTTTCCAAGAGATGCAGAAGAATGAGGTACCTGGGGCCAGCAGAGGACATACCCAATACCTGGGGTTCAGATAAGAGTTAGAGTTACTGCTCTGCCCTCGGAGCTCCTTCCAGAGGAGGCAAGGATGCAGTAATGTCCTTGTTTGCAGGCTTTGGACTGCCTTGATGGTAATTTTGTTTCTATGCTGAGCCACTTAGATTTAAAATGGCTCTTGCAGAAAGAAAGATCACATCTCTAAGCACTGGAGGGGATGGTAGGTGACAGTGGCAGATGCCTGGAATCCTCATACTGAAAGTATCTCACAAGCTCTGCCGAGGGTATGGGGGTAGTGTCTCATTTTCCCTCAATTGCTGTTACTGGAGTTACATTAAGAGTTTATTTACTCAGCCTCTGCTGAGTTTTCTTAAGACTAGTTTTGAGAATGTGTTTATTTAGAGGACATGGATGGGAAAACTCGACTTAGCTTGTTTTGTTGCATCCTGTCTAAGGATGTAGAATATATATGCAAACACTGGAATGCCTTGTTGTCAAAAGAAATGTAACCAAACTTCGAGTCTGACCAAGCTGGGTTTGTACTGATTTGGGGCAGGAGTTGTATTTTTTAAGTTATAAACTGCCTGCTACTTATTATGGGTGAGAGCTGACTTACTGTGTGCTTCTTAACTTTTATGTGAACCCCTTCTCCAAACTGAAATCCTGTTCGTGCTGCTTTTTTGCTAATGTAGTGAGCTTGCTTCCCAGACAGCCTGCTCTGTTTAGCCTGTTCTTTGTGATCAGCAGTGAATTAATTCAGTGTTGTTTAAGGTGGTGTCTTTGAAGAGAAGCATCTTGTAAAGCATTCCTGCCCCGTGGGTGTTGTGTTTGTAGGTGTATGTCACTGTGTGTGTGTTTGTCATTGTTCCTGTACTGCTGTGGTGGTGTGCTCACATCTGTTTTACCACCACAGGTAGCTTGCTTTTTCCTGGAGCGTGCAAACGTGCTGGTGGTGTTCTCTGGCTTCTCATTTGTGACTGGTTTTAGTTAATTGAATGTGAAAGTGCAAAATGCTGTCTGTTTGCCCAGAGTGGCACAATGCCTTCTGGACTTCATGACATGAAGGGAAATTTACCTCTCTTATTAGCAAATAAAGCTAAGTGCTTTACTTGCCTTATATTTCGGTACAGGGTAGCATAGAATGTCCTTGGCTAGAGAAAGTAGTGATTTCCCCCTCCTTTTCCTGCTCCTTTCCCCCTCCAATTTTAGCTCCTCAAGATCTTTGGAGGCTCTCCTTTTAGGCAAGGAGATTCCATTACTGCAGGAGACACAACCCACTCTGAGCCCATCTGGTGTTTCTTAGTTCACGAAGCAGTGAATAATATTTATGATGTTGGTTACATGTAAATTATAATTTCTATGAAATAGAGATAATTTAAAACTATGGAATAAACACAACTCCTAGGAGAGATTGTAAATCAGAATGTAAGTGGAGAGTTGTGTGACAGAGTAAATACATGGTTGGCTGAGCCACTTCAAACTAAATATGCTCCAGAAATAAGCCATTATTCCAAATCTTAAGCCGGAATTCTGTACTCATACGGGCAGAAAAAGGCCAAATAATTCCTCTGGAAAAAGGTATTTCCAAGTTGACTGTATCTTCAGGGAGGCTGCCAAAACTAATTGCCTTCAGAAAAGTGCTAGAAACTTGATTTTGTAGCCAGAAGTTCCATTGTGCTTCATCAGTCTGGGTCACGTTCAGCATTTGCACAATTTTGTTTCTTGTAAAAACCACTTTGTTTTATTACTGTGCATCTGTTTTCAATGTTGAACTGATTTTGCTTCATTTTGTACGTTTCTTTTTTATTTTTTTCCCTTTACCATTCCCCCTTTAAAGTCGATCTATGTACCACACGCCTTGGCATTCAAGAGATCATACTCGTCAAAGGTAGTGTCTCCATTCCCACTAGCTGGCCATTGTTGCATTGCATGTCCCCCTCTCCATTAACCCATTGAATCCATAGCTCCCCATCACATGTGCACTAACATCAACACTGACTGTGCATGCCTGAGATGTTAGCAGACATGGGCAGCAAGTTCTTTGTAGAGGATATGTCCCAAAAATGCATTAAGCTCCGAAATGTCTGGTTGGAATGCATGCGTTTATCAGTGCACCACTGTACCGTGATGTGGATGATCTGTGAGCTTCAGAACAAATTGGTTTCCAAGGCACTTAAATATGTTTGCATATTCTTCTTTTTTGATACTTAGAATGTGAGGTCAAAGGAATCATCACACTTTAATCAGCAGCTTTCAAAATTGCTGGGTTCCCTCAAATCTTAGTGGAATTCTGTATCAAGCTAAAATCAAGGCAGAAGTTGCTGCTTTCTGAAATTCTTATTGTCTTGTCTTTACAGTCACAACAGTGTTACAGGGGATAGGAAGGCCACATGCTCTGTCACTTTACCTTCTGATTTGAGTACAATTGTGGATTTTGTGCTTTAAAAAAAGAAAGAGTAAGGCATGAGCTTCTTGAAGCTTTAACAATGGTGCTTGCCAATGACCTACCTGAGGGATTTTTAATTAAACTGTAATCCTGCCTGAAACTCTGTTCACTGAGAACCATCAACAGAGGCAGACTGACCAACGTGGCAGTACAATAACTAGATAAAGCAAATTTCAGGGTGGCCTGACATAACATTCTGTTCTTGAAATTGACCATCTACGGAGGAGATCTCCTTCCAGAAGTGGAAGACACATGTTTACAGCAGTCCCTTAAGGCTTACATACATGTACATGAGAAAAGAGGCTTTTTCTTCGCTGTAGTTTACTTAGTGCAGTTGTGAAGTTTTTTTGACACTCTCAAAACTTTTTGAGAGAAAGCCTTTCTAGGCTACAATATATCCAACTAATGTATCTGGTAAGATCGTAAACCAAATTTCAGTAGTGTTAGAAAGACGTATTCTTAAACTAGTTTCACTGACAGAAGAGTAAATACCTTTCTATTTCTATAAACATAGCTTTTCCCCTTTTGGATGGCTTCTGGTGGTGTAATATTCTACACTAGCCTATAATAATTTCTTAGCTTACACTGCTGTCACTGTACATGTAGACAAGCCTTTATCCTCTTTTGAAATGAAATCAAGGGGACCCCATCAAGATGAACCCTCTCTATGGTACTGACTGATTTATCTAAATCCATTTGGCTAAATTTATTGAGAAATGAAAGTTACTGAGAATAAAAACTGATTTGATCTTTGGGAAGATGTTTCATATAGTGGTGGAAGGCAGGGGTGGGATGTTATATAAAATCACAGCTTTGCAGCTGGCTTAAATGCTTCTTCACTCCTGATTTGATCCTGAAATTGTTGCTCACTGCACTGTGAACACCTTTGCCTACAGAAGCTTGACTTTTGACACAACCATGGCAAAGACAGAACACCTCCCTTCTGTGATTTTTGGAAGAGAAAATGGTCATCCCTGCCCCCATATCTCTGAGCATGTAAATAAGATCTGCTGCTGTTTTTCCTTCCTTCAGAGGGCCTACACAGAAGAGGAGCTGAATGCCAAGCTGACGCGGCGAGTGCAGAAAGCTGCCCGCAGACAAGCCAAGCAGGAGGAGCTAAAGAGGTTACACAGAGCTCAGGTAGCGTCTCACAAGCCTCTTGTCATGGCACACACTCACCTCTGTGTGAAAGCACCCTGATCCTGACATTCCTCTGAGGGTGTCAGAACAGAATCCTCTCTTTCTACGGGAGTGTTCCTGCTCCTGCCCCCTCTTTCAAATTTCATGTCATGCCACAGAGAAGTGAAGAATGGCAGGAACCTATCATGAGAGTTTTACAGGGAGAAAAATAATGCCTGTAACACCTTTATAGCTGGAGATGCACTGAAAGGAACAGTGATACACAGATAATGCCTGATGGAGCTTCACCTATCATTGATTGCTTTGCTAGTTTATGCTGGTGGGTGAAGTGTTATCAAATGAACCTTTAATTACCAGAGAATCTGCTGGAAAACTGTTAACATCATCTATAGGTGATGGGATTTGTCAAAAACTCAGGGCAGGGGCTCAGTTGACTGAATAGCATCACCTTTCAGTTCAGTGTTCAGGAAGGTGATAGGAGTTGTAGCAAATGAGTGAATATCAAGGTGTTTGCAAATTTAGGGGTTAGGATGTAACAGGGTGAGGAGTATGTTGTCACCAGAATCTGTGATGCTTGCTGTTGAAGCAGGGTATTATTGTTGAATACAAATACTTGGTTTTGAAAAGGCAAATTTGACTGAAGTCTCTTAGTGCTGGATGTGTGCTGCAGATAGAGCAAGAGAATTGCTTTGGTGAGGTTCTGCTCCATTCTCCTCTGAACAGATTATCCAGCGGCAGTTGGAACAAGTGGAAGAGAAGCAGAGGCAACTTGAGGAGAGGGGAGTTGCTGTGGAGAAGGCCCTTCGAGGAGAAGCAGGTATCCATCACAACTTGGTTTGGTTTTCCATGTTTTCTTATCAAGTGCTTGTGCAGTAATCCATAGCTGTTTGGATTTTAGAGGCCATTGGACCATTATAGCCTAGAGACTGAGCCCAGTGTGAATCCGTTCTCCCTTTTCTGCTCTCTTTTTGAGGCCTTGTTTTTCCTATGTTTCTTCTAATTCTGCAGCTTCCCTGTTGGCAGAGACTTAGTTCACTTACCTTTATTTGAGGTGTAGGAGGTAATTCTCCAGCTACTAATAATGGCTGACTGTTTCTGCATACCACTGGATCCTACAGCTAGAAAATTGCAGAGGTTTCCTAGCCACCATTCACACAAAGTTGTCACAGTAAGACAACCCTGTTTGCCTGTTAAGGAAATAATTGTGAAACTGTGTGTGCTTTCTCTATTGTGTTGGATTATCAAGGTAGTGTCCTTAAAAGGGACCATCACAGAACATCTTCCTCACTGCACAGCCCATCACACTGGCTACTTCTGACAAAGTTGTGCAGAGCAGAAATGCACACGTGTCCTGAAAGGTATCCATGTCAAGCTGCTGGAGAAATGTTGTGTGTACTTAAATTAAATGAGTATCATCTGATCTGGCAAGCATACGAGTGGAGGAATACCTGGTTCAGATAATGCTGATAGTAGTATAATGATTTGGAAAAAAAATCCTCAATTTGCAAGGAGTCAAATATCCAACAGGCAAATGCAGTGTGCGTGTACCTGACAAGGCCAGGATTATGTACCTGATTACAAGGGGCAGAGTTCAGAAATGGCAAGAGTGGAACAAGTGTTTGGAAAATGTTTGCTTGTTGCTTGAAGAGCCACATCTACGCCTCTGAAAATGGAGCTTGGTTAAGCAGTGAGGGTGCACCCGAGAAAAAGTAAGTTGTGACTTCCTGCCAATTACTACTCAGCCAGAATTAGGTATGTCTGGTGCTCTGTAAGGGTGTGCCAAAGAAGCAGGACTGAGTGCTTACCAAAGCAAATAGGCACTACAGGTGTGAAGAACAATCTTGAGGACTTCAATATGTTTATGATCAGGCTTTTTCATTTGTGGGATCAAAAAAATAGCCTTGTGCAAACCCCTGTGTTTGCGGAGCTGCCTCCTTCTTTATGCTGTGTGTTCCTGTGTGGCCCCACTCTGTTCTCTGGCCTGCCAGTTACTGCACTTACTAAACCCACCTCCATTGTTTCTGATGGTTCTTTTCATTTTCCTTCTTTTCATCTGGAAGTCCATCTTGATTATTGAGCTGCTGAATGACTTTCATGTAAGACATACCAGCACAAGTGGAAAATCTTAGCAGCTGAGAAAATATTATTCATGATAGAGTTTTCTCACTGAAGAATCACAAAATGCCTAGAGCACATTCAGAGAGGACAGAATATCACCAAGAGTAAGATAGTATAATGGGAGACTGCAGAATTAAACCTTTGGAAAAATAGCTTCTCACTCCCAGCTCTCCCAAATGGAAGAAGTCTGAGATGAGCTTGTGTATTTGTGAATTTCCTAGCAGAGCTGTGAAATTGTGGGTCCTGCTTTGCAAAAGGGATCTTTTCTTCAGGAAGTCTCTAGGGTGTGCCTTGCTCTTGCTAAATGTTTCTATCAACAGGTCATACATTATCTTTGCAGAAGCTTAACTCTGGCATAAAGAATTTACCATCCTCAACTCTTCCCCTTATTTCAGGAGATCAGCCAGAAACACATTCGTTGGGGTGGAAAAAAAACCCCAACCATATTCTAATCTGTGTTGACTGAAACACAAGATTATAAATCAATTCCGTGCTTCACCCCTTCAGGTACTCTTGCATGGCCATAGAATCATTTAGGTTGGAAAAGAACTTTAAGGTCATGAGTCCAACCATGAACCCAACACTGCCAAGCCCACCACTAAACCACGTTCCTAAAATGCCACATCCACACCTCTTTTAAATACCTGCAGGGTGGGGACTCCACTCCTGCCCTGGGCAACCTGTTGCAGGGCTTGACAAACCTTTCCATGAAGAAGTGTTTCCTAATATCCAATCTAAACCTGCCCTGGTACAACTGTAGGCCATTTCCTCTTGTTGTGTTGCTTGTTACCTGGGAGAAGAGACTGACCCCCATCTGGCTACAACCTCCTTTCCAGAGGTTTAGAGAGCAATAAGGTTTCCCCTCAGCTTTCTCTTTTCCAGACATTTTACATATGTTTGCAATAAAGTAACTGAATTCCTTCTTTTTGAGATCTGTGGCATCACATTCCTTAAATACAGTTAATTTCTGCCTGCAATATCCACTAATTATTCGAGAGGGAAGCATCATTTTTCTGTCATCTGCATTGTGACCTAACGGTGACCACTACATTCAGCAAGGGCTGCTGTGTAAAGGTGAGGAGTCCTGCTCTTGTCTCTGATCAGTCTCTCCCCTAATGAAACCATGAAAACAAAAGTTCAAAAAGGGAAATGCAGTGTGTAAAGTGGTGTTGCCATCCAAAAAAAAAAAAAAAATCTCTTTATGAGGTTGTACAAGGAGAAAAAATGGGGGAGCTTGCGAGGTATGTCTGCTGTGCACTTAGTTTGTCCACATAAATAGAGAAGGATTGCAGTACAGCATCAAAATAATGGCTTTTCCATAGACAGCAGCCAGTATTAACTGTTCAGGGACAATGTATTAGGCTCCATAATGAGTGGGTTTTTTAGGTTCCCTCCCTGTAGGGAAAGAAAAAATCACTTATTGGTTAGCATTTAAATATGAGGTTTGGGTAATGTTAATGGTAGTTTCTTACTACTTAAAAATCCAGGCAGAGGAAACACAATTCTGTAACTTGCAATGATTCTTTTCTTTTTCTGTTACAGAAAAAGACAGACAAGACCATCTGAACTACTTCTCTATGTAGTTTATCATCTTCTAGCATATTGCTTTAGTCATCTTTCCTGTCTGTAAAGAATTGCAAATTTTTCTTTTGTAGAGGTCTTCCACTAACTTTAATTCCTCAGATCTCTCAGCTCTGGACCACTTTCCATTTGTAGAAAAAAAGGGTTTTTCAGTTTGACTGGTAAGAACAAAACCAGTTCTCTAGATAAAAATTTCTTTACTTAGAATAGTTTTGTTTCTACTTTCTATCCACTTTGCATCATCCTTAATATGTTACTGGCAAGTAACTTACACTGAGAAGACTCTCAATAAATTCTTCACAGTGATGCCCTGCTGTCTTCCTGAGAGGTTATAGCTTTAGATCCTAGCAATAGATAGAGGCAGCTCAATATTCTTTCCAGGAATTTCACACATTATCTGCTGTTTGTGAAGTTGGAATACTTACAGGGTGGTACTTGCTCTTCAACTAATCAAACTCAGAAATGTTTTGGATGTCACCATCAACTTTAATTCTGACAAAATAATTGTACCTTGTTGGCCACCTCCTTGTCTTTTCCTTTTTAAAATTAGCTCAGCCTCAGGCATGGCACAGTTGGTCTTTTATTCTTTCAAAAGCTGAATGCTCAGTCTAACATTTCATTTCTGATTCAGAAAATCTCACAACCTATGATTACTTAATTGCCTTAATATGTTCTCTGTGATTATCTTTGAAAATCTCAGCCTTTGATAGTTGCATTCATAGCAAGAATGAATGATTAGGAGGGTAAACTCTATTTCAAGTGGCAGTGTAAGCTCTGTTCCAGGGGCAAGTTTGTCATACACAGGTGGCCTAAGCTACTGTCATTCCTTGTTTTCCTTCCCTCCCTCCCCCCTTCCTATTGCACCATGGTATTTCACTACAGTGGTAAAGTAGGATCTCAGTGAAGAATTTTCTCAGTTTTTTGTGGTGTCCCAAGAGACACCTTGGATGAGTTAATTAATGTAATATAATATTACTAATGCAACAGTACTTTGTATTATAGTGCATTCGCCTGTTTGGACATGCTAATGACTTTAATTTCCTCTGTGAATTTTTCTTTTTTTCAATTATTAACTTAAAGAGATGTCAAATCAGAAATTTCCAGAACCTTTCTTTTATTCCCTTTAGCATAAACCTTGACAGTTGTTTTTAAGAGCTTGGAAAACATCTACTGTCAGATCAATACTGAAAAGTTTAAGAGCCCCCTCTTTACATCAAATGAATCCTATGCAGTGAGAAATATTGCTCTCAGTGTTTCCATCTGTCTCCTCCCAACGAAATGTTCCACAGTGCTAGACTCATGGTGCACTTGTCTCTAGCAGCTGTGGAAATGCACATCTCTGTCCTGAAAGCTGCTGTGCAGTTCTTGCCTGGCACAGAGACTGCATTAGCAGGAGCACACAATCCCATCTTCCTACGCCTGAGTGTTTGCCATTCATGTGGGCACTCACTCAGTGCCTTCCACCTGTGTGCCATACACCATCCTCCACTCACCCACCTCCAAGAAATCAACCCTTACGCCTTTCCTGTAGCTGTCCTAAGAAATTACACTGTTTCCTTCTGACATATTGCTCAGCTCCAAAGCAACGGGATTAATTCTGCTTTTCTCAGCAAGAACAGGAGAGACATCAGTGACAGGTACTGCTGCAAACACAAATAGGTGAAGTGTCTCTGTGTAAACTTCTTGATTTTTCCCCTCGGGAGTCCTTGCCTGCCTGCTGGAAATTTTCTCTTCATCTTCCCAATATATATGTTTGTGATATATTTGTGTGTGTGTGTACATATATGTATATCTACAGAGAAAGACAGACGTATAGTGTTTGTATATATGTGTGTGCCCACGTGTAGCTGCCTGTCTCCTGTTTGCCCTTTTTTTTGTTTCTATGTCTCTCTCATATATTGCTTTGATTGTATGGGGCTAGGGTGGGTATCTGACTCAATAACTCTGTCTTCACCAATTCCTTGTTGTAGACTATTGGGGAGAGTCTTATTACAGTGACCTCATCGACTTGCATCTGGGTGGTATGTATGGCTGAACCTCCTGCTGACACTAACCCTGCTGACACTCCTCCCCACCCCTCCCTTCACCTACTTCTCCCATCCTTGGCTCACAAACAAGAAGAAACAGCCCTTGCACATGACTGATGATAGCAGAACCCCTTTTCCAGCTCAGGAGGAGGAGATCCTGGCATGTTCCACAAACCATGTGTAAGGCTCCCTCTTCTATTTTTCACAGTGCTGATTTTTTTTTTTTTCAAAATTCGCTTACTGTTTTCACTCCAGCCACCTTCCCAGTTAGCAGTGGAAGGTCATTCTGGTTTTTTGCTTCTCCTTTGAAACGTACAACTTATCACTGAAATTTTCTTTAGGAAAGAATTTTAAGGGGGACAGCAAGAGCAAACAGCACTGTCAAGGATTAGTCATGCTATTGCCTCCGTCTTGCCCTTCTGAGGATCATTTTTTTCCTTCCAAAAAAGCCAGAGTGTGTTGTTGATCTAACAAAATGAAAATGCTCCCTCAAGGGACTTTGAAAACACTTGCAGATGACAGATATCTTCTTTCTTGTTTTGTCTTACTATAAGGTTAGAAAAGAATCTGCTGTTAAGAATTCCAGTCATTTTTGCTGGAATCTGCTGTTAGTTTCCAAGCAGTCCGGTTTGCATCATTACACAGCTATTAAGCTGCTTGCTATGCTATTGCTTTAATACCCCATTTAGTGCTAAACACACATTACAGTGTTTAGTTCTCATTTTCACTTGCGAATCTGGTCATCGCTCTATACCATGGTTCTGCCTTTGCTTTAATTAATGTTACTTCCCGAGTCCCTTAGTAGGTGATTAACTTTTGTTTAGCATTTGCCTATTTTGAAAATTAAAATTTCCTTTGCTAGTTTAACCACCCAAAATCTGTTCTTATGAAGTGAACACATCTGTCTGTCAGCAGGTCCAGGAGAAAGCAAACTCTGTTCAGTTGCCTTGTTATCTGAGGGTCTCGTTTAGTTTCTTTCAGAGTATGAACTTGCTCATTCTAAGTTGTGTTTTTTTGAGGGACTGCACTGCAGACCAGCTCTGCAGAGGGAGAGATCCACACTCTCTAGGCCTGATCCAAGACACATCACTGGAAGTCTTCCCTGATTTCATTGTGTTCTGCATTTGATCCTTCAAACACAATCTTTCCCGGGTTTTTAACTGCCATTTTTTTTCTCCTGCTCCAGGGAGGTTGTCCCACATAATATCTACCTGTACCTATCTGTTGTGAATTACTCATGGCACAATAGACTTTTATTGAAGAACATCCACCTGAGTTAAGAATATCCACCCAAGTGCAAGTTTCAGAATGGAAAACTTTCCTTCTTAGTCAACCTAATTTGTTGCCCAGTTCCCCTGTGCTAATTTTGATGTGATAGTCCTCTGCTAGCCCTGTGCTTCACTCATTGTTCAGTCCCTCTGGCATTCTTTCCTGGGGTATCTCCTGCAGAGAGACTTTGAAACCCTCTTCATGGTTTTATCCACCAGGGCTGGCCCATACCCATATGTGCATAGAGTAGGAGCTGTAAAAGGGTTGATGCTGAATTACACTTAACAGACCCTTATCCCTATTTAATGCTATCTCTACTACACCTCTCCCTCCTCCTGCCTCTGCTCCTAATGCCTCTTTAGAGACAGCGATCCCATCCAAATCACTAATAGTGGCTTTAAGAAAAGCAAAATAATCTTCACTTAAAGGGACACTGTCACTTCAAAAAATTGTTGTGTTGCAGAAAAATCTTAATTGGAAATGGAATTCACTGTTTATCTCTCTGCGTGTTTGCTTTTTCTGTTTCTCTGAGCTCAGTCACCTCAGAGTGGTCATTTTTGAACAGGCTGCTTTTATTCATATGGTGACTCAGTCACTTGGGCTTCCAACAGTCAAGAGTCAATATTCACGTGTTTTTAAAAACAGTTGGTACATCTTAAAACTCTATCAAATTTCTGGTCACCTCAAAAATACTGTTTTCAAAACAAATTTTAAAAAACTATGTCGGGCAGTATCCCTTTAAATGCAGTGAGCCAGTATAGCCTGGAGTACGTGGCTTTATAGTATTATTTTATTGCCTCTGTAATTTGCTTTATATTTGCTTTTGGGGCTGCCAGAACACTTTTGCCAGAACGGATACATTGCTGTGGTGATACTTGTCACCTCAAGCAGCAGATACAGAGCTCAGCTTCGAGATTAACATGTCTGTGCAGGATGTGCATCTGGGTGGAGTGCCATTAAAATCCCTGGAGGTCCTGCTGAGCACTGCAAGCAGCTTGGATTCTATTGGCAACCCGTGTCTCTGAGGCATGGGCATGACTCTAGTCATGCTGTCCTAGAAGATTAACAAAACTTGCAAAGTACTTGGGAAAGTTATCTGTAAACTGGTAATATTTAGTTGTTACAGATTGCGCAACAACTTCTGCAAGGAGAGCGGTAACTTCTGCCATCCTGGTCAACTTGCATTGTGTAGGATTACAGATTGCTGACTTAACTAGCTCCCTTGCTCTGCTCAGATGTCATAATCCTCTCTTCCTGTTCTGAAATGTTTTGTACCGTTGCTGTAACGCAGATGTTTCATTTCACGCTACAGATGGTCGCATTTCAATTCTGAGTAATTATTCCTGTGTGTATATTGTGTGCATGGTGTTGTTAAAAGAACATTGCAAAAGTTGCAAAGTCAACTGAAATGAAGACTTTATATTATGTTGATATATCAACAGATTAAAAACCTTCGGATCCACCACAGACAGCGGTCTCATGTCCTTATGGAATAACTGGTAGCAACACTAGGTTGTCATCTTCTCTGTAGATCCTTATGGAGAGGAAAGGGGACACAATCAGTGATTTTATAGCTGTTTGTTGGCAGCTGTGGAATAGTGAGACTTGAAAATATGGATTCTGAGCCAGACAGTGGAAGATTGCAGTGGTCTGGTGGATATATACTCTTTGTCCTTTTATTCCTTCTTTTCAGACAGTCCTTGTCCTGATCCTGTCTTACTTCATCCAGAGCTCCTTACCCCACTTCCACTGTCATTCTCAGTCCCAGTTTCTCCTTCTCAGGCATTTAATTTTAATCTTGACAAAGAAATCCTAGAATTCTACCCCTCAGACCTCCTATTCCTCTCCACTAGCTACTCCTGCTCTGGTCTTCCCACTGACACAGTCTCCACAGTCTAAATCCCAGCCTTTGGACTTCTTCCAAAAATTTTTTGGGCTCTGCTCCCTCTTCTGCCCAGCATTATTTGTCTGGAAAATGTTAGGTCCTGCCCTCTTCTCAAGTCTGCCTTCTCCTTTCACCCCTTCCCCTTTTTTCCCCTCTCCTTTGTTTGTTCTCCATTAGTCACCTTGCCTCCTTAGTCCCAGCCTCCCAACCCACTGACTCCTTGTCCCAGTTTGCTCCTTGTCTGCCTCTGGAAAGTACCTCCGTTATTTCCTCTTCATTCAAGTGAGCAGCTTCCTTTTCCTTGCACCCAACAGGGAATCATTAAGTAAACAGCCACACACTCCCATCTTGCTTTGTTCTTGGCAGGGGTATGCCAAGAGAGGCAAGAAGGATGTAGGGAAGAGAGCTGGTCCATTTGATAGTGTTGATTTCAGACTCATGTTCTCCCTTCTTGACAAGAGCCTTACGAACATCAGGTAAACAGGGCAGGGAAGTGCAATTGTTTGGGTTTTTAAAAATCTTTGTACTCTGTTTAAAGCACATTCTACAACAACTTCACTTTTTATTAACGTTTTTAAAATATTTGAGCTTACTACGTCCTTTAAAGTCCTGCAGGTCTGACTCTGCAAGGCTGGAGTCTGATATATTCAAGAGGGATCCGTCCTATTTCTTGTGATTGGCAAACACAGCTCTCCTGGAAGGGGAGTGGAGTTGTAAGACAAATACTGTTTTCGCAGTCTGCACCTGTTTTTGAATTGGTAGCATGTTTTCTTTGCTGTGAATTTTGAGCAGGAAAGAGCACTTGATAAGCAGAACTTGTTAAGTACCAGTACTTGTTAGGCAATTGCCATTTACCTGCTTCTTTCTGCACACCAAGACAACAGTCTTGGGAGACAGGGTCAGTGCAGGACTGTATTCATTCTGATTGCATTTCGAAGTGCCTCAAGGTCTAGTAGGAGCAGAAGACTTCTGTGGAGTCATTTGTGTGTGTGTTCTGCTCCAACTATTGCTTTCCCTATTTTTTTCCTTCCCTTCCCTGCCTTCCCCCACCCCCTTCTGCTGGATAAATAAAAGTGGTTCAGTTTGCATGACAATCCATGCAGTCTGTGAGTTTTCCCCAGGTTTCTTCTAGTGGTTGTGCTTTTTAGAGGATATTGAGTTTGACCCAGATTTAATAAACTGTTCAGTCAGACGTGCTGAGTGATGTGCTTGTGGGATATTTGTCAGAATCCTTGCTCTCAACCTGCAGTTCTGTGGATGCTATTCTCCAAGAGTTGGCTTTCTGAATCCTTGGTTTTTAACAATGCTGCTGTTGAACAACTTCACCAAACAGTAAAGTCGGAATGCTTTATTTTTCAGTACTTGGGTTTCTGACCATAACCTGATTTTTTTTAAGGGTGGAAAAGAGGACATTTACTATGATCAGTGCAGTTTGACTTACTGATCTCTTTTGGACTGATCCATATTTTAAGCAGTGATTTTAAAATTAGAGCTTTTAGTATTCCTGATAAGTGAGGGATGAAGTTTGTTAGTAGAGTAAGTTTCCAAAGTGTCACGCTTTTAGCTTGTGAGGGCAAGTGCCACACAACGATTCAGTAGAACTGAGACTGGCCTCAGAGCTGGATTTCCTGGCCAGTGTTGCTGTTTTCCAAACCACCATGATTAGTCAACAGTATAGAAATCAAAATCTTTGGATGCAAAGCTTGCCAAGGTTGTGATACCACTTGGTCTGTGGTATATCTGTTCAAGTAAATTTAACTTGAAATGATTCACCACTTCTTAGAAATCATCACAGCTGTCATATCAAAAAACAGGGGCAAACAGTGAAGGGGATCAGTGTGAGCTGTAGCTGGGGATAATGGGGTCTGCCACCCCAAACTTTGTGCTGTGCTCTCTTCCCTCTGATCGATCATTTTGACCACTGTGCTTCTGATTGTGAAGAAGTAATATGGAGTGAGAGAGGAAAAGGACAAAACCAAGAAGAATTGCTCTTTAATCAACAGGTAAATAAAGATTAGAAAAGAATGCAACAGTCCAGTGTAGCTTCTGTAACAAAGAGCAGTGTACAGTGAAAATGAAGGTGTATTTTCATAGTGGCAATACAATTTCTGGTCCTTGTTTTGAAGAGGCTTTTGAAGCTATGGTATTTATTCTTGACCTGGCTCTTGGTTTCCACAACTGTAGCAAAGTTTGCAATCTCTCAAGAGTACTGTGACAAACAAGGTCATTCTTTTGGCTTTTTTACACAGAAGCAAGGTAATTGCAGTCACTTTATAGATGGGATGTGCAAGGCAGAGCTTCTGCCTCTCAAGACTGTTCAGTGTGCTCAGGAACTGGGGCATGCTCCTTTCCTTAACGAGCTGCAGCTCCTGCCTCCAAACCATGCTCCAGCTTGCCGGCAGCTTGGACTGCTGAGCTCTGCTGCCACACACAAGAAGAGCTGGCCTGTGGCATTAAAAGGGAGCAGCTCGTGACTAACACAGTCTGTTGGCAGCTCTATCCCTCTGGTGAGGAAAAATGGTAATTTTCTCTCCAGAAGCTATAGCCACACCTTAGACTTGCTGGCAGCATAAGGGGGAACCTAAGAAGGGAATTGTCACAGAAATGGTTCTTCTCTTGCCCTTCAGCTCATTCCAAACAAACTGCATCAGCAGGTGTTGCTGCTGCCAGCAGCACTCTTTTTTGTTGTGGATGAAGACCTGTGTCAGTATATTGGTGGTGAAGGAGACTTAAACAGGAAGGGGGTTAGGTTTGTTGAGTTTTTTTTAATTTGCACAACGAGTGGGTTTTTTCCTCTCTGGCCCTGGCACCACATCCAGAAAAATTGTCTTGCAGTGATGATCCTATTTATAATTTAATGAGACTAGGAGGTGGTGATTTCTCTTCTCTAAACAACACTATAATAATACTATTTACTGTAGGATTGGTAATAGCTTTTGGAGCACTAAGCCATGAAATAAGGTTAGGAGAACCATGGGAAGTAAGTTTTCAGGTTGCACTTTGTTCTTGCTGTTAAGAACCTCCAATACATAAGGAACACTTTCTAAAGCCTTGCTGATCATCCTGTTTTAGACAGCAGTTGTTTCCAAAGTAATTGTAATGATCATTACCTGTATTCACTGATGTAATTAACTGTAATTTACATCTAGAGTAGCTGCAAAGGATCTTAGTTGCAAAGGTTATGTTTATTATCTTACTAAAAAAACATGTTGACTTTTCTAGTAGCAGGACTAGTGTAGATACCATGGACTTTGTAACTTGATTCAAGGACAGATTTTCTTTAGACAGAAGTGGGAAGATAACTAAGAGCAAGGGAGGAAAATACAGTTGTGGGGAGTGAGCTCCATATTAGTCAGGTGCTGTGTAATCCCTGGGGCTTTTTACTGGAGATCAAGGATGGGATCCTCTCCTAGTATCAGACCACTTGCTCACTGATGACAAAAGCTAGTAGTTTGTGGCCATTTTACAATTAGATGAATGACATTTTCACATACTGGGTATTTATTTTCAGCTCAAATACGGAAAACTGGAAGTTCCTCACCAAGTCTCTATGTCCATGGCTTGAAATTTGTCAAACCCCAGTTCTGAATGAAATCCCAAACCCTGAAAGAAGCAGATTTTTCTGTACAGTTAAATCTCCATCTCCCAACCACCTTCAAAATAGTGGTTAGACCAAGTTAGAGTATTAAAGCTTATACAGAAGAATTAATTTGGAATAAGATAGGATGGGAAATAAAAAATGCTTAACACATGCACTAAAAGCTCTGCTTTGTGTGGAAGCATATTCTTCACCATAACTTTGTGGTCTGGGGTTTTTCTTGTTTGTTTTTGCTTTTGTAACCTGGTCTCTGTGAAATGGCAGTTGTAGGAAAAAAATCCTTAGTATTTTTCTATTTTAAATGAAGAAATTGGAAAATTCAGAACAACTGTAATTTATCTTCTGGTACTGTCTCAACTATTGTTGGTACAATGCTTCATTTGT
The DNA here is from genome assembly GCF_009650955.1 of Corvus moneduloides. NCBI lineage: Eukaryota > Metazoa > Chordata > Aves > Passeriformes > Corvidae > Corvus > Corvus moneduloides. The sequence goes on from NC_045479.1 coordinate 4,941,443, forward strand.
AACTGCCCTATGGCCATCTGTGGCACCTCTCCTAATGTTGCCCCTTCCTGCTTCCAGTGCAGAGGTTTCTTCTTCTGAGAAAGCCATGCTGCTCAGTCACGGGCTCTGAAGCTGGTGTGCTCTCCCTCTAGCTCCAGTGTGTCCTCCATGTGCTGGTCTAGTTCTGTGATGGTCCCTTCTAAAGCCTTCCCAGTTCACTGGTACTCTAATTGTGTAGAGCTTTCTCTGAACCACAAACGTCAAACTCTGCTGACTTCTCCAAAATGAGTGTTATTCTTATCATACTGTTGTTGTGGAGTTTATGCCTTTTCCCAAGACAGAAATGCCTCCTTTTTATAAATGCAGCTGTGCCCTGAGCCCAGTAAGTGTTCCACTCTGGTAGCTCTGACATTTCAGAGTTCATCATCTCCCTGGTGCATGTTCTCCTGTAACTATTAGTGACATTGGTTACTGCCTACTGTTTATCTCTGTAATGTTAAGTACAGCTGAAAAGCAAGTTCTTGGTGTTAAAACAGCTGAACCTTTTGAGAGATGAGAAATGTTTGTCCTTCAATGGCTGATGGAAAAGATGATTAAGATTCAGTAAGTCACCAATACTAACAGGACTTGTAAGCTTTAAAATGCTTTGTGGAATGAAAACATCAAGGGAGAGCTTTAAATTTACTGGTTTAACTCTGCAAAGTCCTCACTCGGTCACTGCCCCTGCAGACCCTGATGTGAATCACTTTATAGGTGTAAAAGCCTTTTCCCCTCTAAGGACAAGAATCCAGTGGGGTACATGTGTACTCACCATACTTGGCACAGCAGATCCTGGCAGGCTGGTTCCACGGTAATCAGATTCTCCCTGTGATGTTCCCTGTCTGAAGACATTCTATTCCGTTATAAAGGACACTTTTACCATCAGTGGATGCTGCCACGGTGATAAGAGCATGGTCCTGATAGAGCTTTAAGGTAGGGTGGCTGCTTACAGCTGGTGTCTTATGCATGCAGGTGAGACTTACTGTAACCCTGCTTGAAATCTGACATTTATCAGCAAAAGTTAAATACGTGTCTGACTCATCCTGACTTCTGGGTCACGATTAAAGACCTTGCAACTGAAAACTGTTCCTTAGGAAAAGTGCAGTAACAGTAACCTCCTGCCTGGTATTTGTACAGCTCAGTAAGAGTTCACCAGTACCTCAGTCTACCTCTTACCTGTTATCTGTGCTTATTAGGGACATTATTCATCTGTAGACTGTGTCCCTTGTTTCTGCTTCTCCATTTCTTGTATTTTTTCTTTTCTTTTCTTCTTGTGTTTCCTTTCTTTCTCACTCTTATGCTTTTTGTCCTTTGCTTGTCTTTTATTTCACCCCTTTCCTCCTCTTCCGTTCCACTTCCAACTTCCTCTTCCTCTCCTGCCTCTTCCTCTTCCTCGTTTGGTCCTATTGAAGTTGAGCCCAATGCCGGGACACCACGTCGTAGACCTCTCTCCTTCTGCCCTTGCTGTGCCCATGAAGGTAACGTAACCTCACACACCCCGTGTCCTCCCTGACCACAGCTGGGTTGTCATAGCAGCACTAGCCAGCTAGTGACCACAAGGCCCCCAGCCTTTTTTCTTGCTGTGTCCCCAAACCAACCTTGTCTGTAGCTACCTGGTAACCAGCTTCTCTGAGCCTGTGGCAAGTTGTTAAAGGTACAGTATCCCTTTTGCTAGTCCCAGCTGTGCAAGAGAAGGTGCAGTGACTGGGAGGGACAATGGGCAGCAGCTCTGGGACCAGAAATGTCACACTCAAAAGTTTCTATTTTCATTTGGTGGCTTCAATTTCTCTATTCCTCCTGAAAGATGTTTGGAAGTTGGGATAAGGGATTACAATCTGTTTCCTTAAATATGGCCTTTTAATTAGCCTATAGGGATTAAAGGAATACTGTGTCTTTATAAGGACTGATTTGAAAAGCATCCTTGAACTTTAAAAACCAACAGACCTTAAGTAAGACTAGTTTTCCCTCATCTGTCTTGCTGAGTGCATTCTTTAACTATCCCAAATGGAGTTTGCTGTAGAGTTTCCATTGCCAAGGCATGGGGAAGGGGTTGTTTGTGTGTTCATGGTGTAATTTTGCTAACCACTTATCTGCTTTCCATGGTGCTCCCTCACATCAGTTGTCAGTGCTCCCTTTCCAATCCTCCCATTTTTCCTCTACTCATTGGCTGTTTAAATATACTTACGTATTCCATAGGTCAGTAGCGTTGTGTTTTTGGCTTTATCTTAGAGGCATTTGTTTTCTATACATCCTGGCATCGGAAAGGAAGGGGAGACTTCCCAGTGTTTTCATGGCGCCACAGCACTGGACATCTGCATGTACAGTCTCCCTCTCCTGTCGCCACGTGGGCATATTGTGCAGAGATGCTCAGAAAGGAATGCTTGGAACTGAGCAACACACTGGTATAAAGTCCACGGAGCCGGGGGCTCTTAGGGTGGTACAGCCAGGTCTGGTATTCCCCAAGGGGCTGGTATGACACCTTTGCAAAGGCAGGTGAAAGGCAGCCCAAGCTGCAGCTTCCTAGGAGTTGTAGGCTCTCCGTTGTGTAGCTCCAGGGCAGCGCTTCTCTGACATGCTGAGGATGAGGCAGGGCACGGGTCGGAATTAAGTCGCCATTAATGTGGTATTTGTGATGTGTCTGTGTCATAGAGTTTGAATAGTAAGCTTGCTGCTTGATTATTTGAGCATTAGCTGGGCTATGTGAGAGTTTTTGTTCTTGATGTAGAGATCATGTATCCATAATACCAGAGACAGGGATGTTAGTTACCTTGGGATGCCTAGGTTACGTGCAGTGCAAGCTGATGGGATGCAGCAACCCAAAAGTGCTGTTGAGCTTGATTTGAGGCCTTGCTCTGCTTCCACACAGGCAGGAGCATTGCTACTGGCCTTGATGGGGTCTGATGTAAATCACAGCAATCATATGCAGGTGGTTCAGTGTGGAATAAGTGGCCCAGACCAAGAGCTTGCCAGGAGGAGCCTCCTTGGTAAGTTCCTGTGTTTGATAAATACCAACAGAAGGCTTTGGGAACAGCATTCTGCGTTTATTCTACGTGACTCCTGACAGACACAAGATTCACCAGTGGACTGTTGAGTAAGTTTAGGAGTTCGTTCTAAAATAGAAGGACCAGCTAAGAGTTCTGTACTAGGTGGTGAAGGCCCAAGGTTTCTTTATTCTGCTTTCATATTAGCAAATGTGTTTGGGGGTTCTTCTTCTTTCTAGCACTGGTATGCAGTACAGCAGAATTAGTTTCTGTGTTCACTGTGCAGGGGGATCTTCAAGATGAATAGATATATGTGGCTAGGAGGAGCAGTCAGAAAAGTTTTATTCAACTGTTGGAAGAAGAAGAGACAAGATGTTAATTTTGGCTAGTAAAAGAAAAACTTGAGGACATGCAATTGAAGAAAATAAAGGTAAAACACATGGAGTGGCAATTGAATCCTTTTCTGATGAGCATATGTTTAAGTAGCTGGCATGAGCGTTTATAAAACTCTTCTAATGAAAGAAAAGTTAAATACTTGTAGAAATTGGGGCTTTCCGCAGAAAGAGTGAGGAAGAAACAAGTAATCACAAGGATATCAGAAACAAAAAAAAAAGTAGGCTCCAAAGAGAAGAGAATTGTTTTGGAGGTGGCTTCCACTCAACTGTGTGCTGTAGGCAAACTGAACGGACCCGGCTTGGGAGTGCTCTGGCAGCATCTTGCTCGGCTTTCTTTGCACATTTTGCCCCATTGTTGTTTTTGCAGTTTGGGCTTGTAAGGATTGCAGGGCATACCTGAAAATTTACCAGGTTTCTTTCTTGGCAGGCATGGGTAAGAAGGATGACCCAAAGCTGATGCAGGAGTGGTTCAAGCTGGTGCAGGAGAAGAATGCCTTGGTTCGCTACGAGTCTGAACTGATGATATTGTGAGTGAATGTGGAAAAAAGGGGGATTTTGTTATAAACAGTAGTGGAAGATCTGTCAATATTGTCATCCCTGTAAGGGCAGGAGGTCAGCAACCTCTTAGGCTGATTCGTGGCTGAGACAGGAATTCAAGTACATTTCAGAGGAGTGGTAGAAGAAGGAATAATAGTGGTAAGGGATGAAAGTCCCAATTATTTGTGCACATGCAGAAGTACAGGTATGTGAGCCCTTCCCATGCTGTTCTTGTATAAAACACATCCTGTTTATGAAAGTGTTTTTGAGCAATGCAGAAATAATGTGTGACTCCTTCTGGTTTTAGTGAAGTTGGCTTCTAAGCATAGCCAAAAGTATTTAATTCAGTCACCTTTGCCATGTGGCCCTCTTTTCTGCCTGTAGTGAGACCCCAGAGCCTCTCACGTGGTCTCAGATGGTAAAGCTGTTTTCCTGTTAATGAAATTGGGAGTTTTTTCTGTTGCCATTGTGCAAATTCACTGAAATTCGTTTTGGAGTGTGTCAGCTCACCTCAGTAAAGTGGAAGCTGATGGCCTTAGTGGCAGAAAAGTCCCAAGGTGCTGTTTGCAATGGCCTGACATGTCCTTAAGTAATAAGTAATTTGTTAATAAGTAACTTTGGTTTTAGAATGGGAAGTAGCAGGGGATATACATAGAGGTATTGCAGATTTATTTGCTCTTTGACTCTGCTCTGTATTTAGTTCACTCCTCTTTTGGCATTGCACTTCCTAGCTGAAGGCAAAGAACCCGAAATGTTAAAAGCACAATTAAATCTTTTAAAAACACAGTTATATGTCTTATTTAAGAGTTGCTCCAAACCAGATTGATAAAATGCACAGCAGATATCTCGAGAGGGAGCAGAAACTGAGAATGAATATGAAGCAACGTATGCAGTATTTTAATATACCTGGAACTTGGATTTCTGCTCTTTCCCTTTCAGTGCTCGGGAGCTAGAACTGGAAGACAGGCAGAGTCGACTGCAGCAGGAACTCCGTGAGAGGATGGCAGTAGAAGGTGCGAGCAAAAGGGAATATTTCATGGATTTTATGTGTGTATTTCTAGCCTCGTGTATGCTGATAGTTTTTGATATCTCTGTAGATCATCTGAAGACAGATGAGGAGCTCTCGGAGGAGAAGAGGATCCTGAACGAAATGCTCGAAGTAGTGGAGCAGAGAGATTCTCTTGTGGCTCTCCTTGAGGAGCAGCGGCTTCGAGAAAAAGAAGAAGACAAGGACCTGGAGGCAGTCATGCTTTCCAAAGGTTTTAGCTTGAACTGGTCCTGAGCTTAACACATTTACCTCTGCTGGTCTGTGTTGTCCAGTTGGCCTACCCTGTGTTTGCCAGAATTACATGGATAGGAAGATGTTGAAGGGGAAACCTCCGAAGGGTCCAACAGCATGCAGGGATTTGGTTTGAAGTACTCAGAAGCCTTTTGATAAGTGTGTTGGTTCCAGAAGCTTAAGTTTTACATGTCTGCAAGCCAAGTTGAAGAAAAGAGTTGAGACTGTGGAGTCTCCTTGAGGTCCTGTACGATGGACCGTATTTTTGTGTGTGTGGCAGGAGGGAGGGGGGAATAATCCATGTGTGGGGAAGGAGGTTAAGGGAAGAAGTACCCTTAACTACACTGGATTTAAGGCAGTCCGTTCCTTTCCCGTTTTTCTACACCAGTTTTAATAAAAGGGAGGGAAGTGGCAACCCTCTCTGAAAAACCACAGCAGCCTGTAGCAGTGGAGTCAGCTGTCTGAGAGAGCTCCAGGAGCCCAGGGCAACACCTTCTTTGCTTTAGTCTTCCTCCCCACCAAAGAAATCTGCAGTTGATCCCTTATTCATGGATATGAAGAAATGCAAGACAGAGAAGATACTGCTATGTGTGATGGAACTCTCTGCCTCTTGGTTTTTGGAGAGAAGTGGGCATCAGTGGACTCTTTCCCTACCTTAGCCTCCTAAATCTTCTTGTGGGGAACAAGGGGAGCAGAAGAGAGAGGGAAGATGCCCATCTGCTTTGCTACACACTGGAGAGACAGCTACTGCTGGCCTTAGTCTTCATGGCCACAGCTCAGAGGCTGGTGGGCTTCCATGTTCTGTTTTTATTGTGACTGTTTTGACACTGGAAAATACTGCTGTGGGACAGTGGTAAGTGTGTGCTGGGGCAGGGGTGTTCCCAGGCAGCATTCCCTGGTTATTAGGCCCCTAAAAGGGAGAAGCCCTTAAGTGACTGAACCACCATTAAGACTTTTCAGTGTTTTTATTTTATTTTTTTTTTCCTCTGTATTTTGTTTTTGCACATTGGAAACGAAGCTTAAGACCTGCCTGGGCCCTCAGTCACTTTGACCCTTTTATGTCAATTAACTTATTTTTTTAATACTTGAAAGAAGATTCATTTTTGTATCTTTTAGGAAAAAAATGGACGAGTGATGGGTGTGTGTGCCTGCTGCATCCTACAACTTCCACTTCAAAATTACTGGACATTGTTACCTGTGGCTATTTATTAGTGTTCTTATTAATAATTTGATTGTTACACATATTTGATTGTGGAGGGAGTGTTTTAACTCTGTTAGAGAAAGACACTACTGCAGATTGGTCCTGCTTCACAGCAAGGGCAGCCTTTATGTACCCATGGATGCATCCTGCCCTAGGAGTTTTCCTTTATGAAAAAATCCTGTGCACTCATGGAGTTTAAGAATCTATTTGTGTTCTTAGCATCCTTTTCTTCCACATCCCAGATTCTCTCTTTCGGACTTACAAACCTATATTTATTTAAATTTTACATTTTTATAACAAGAAAGCCAAAACTATGAGGTAGAACTATCGCTTATGACTCTCTCTCACTGAAAGAGGGGATCCTCACACTCCTGGATACAGTTAGAGGGATTTCCATGAAAACAAAAATAGCCCATTTCCTGCTGCATCTGTTGGAAGAAGCTCCTTTTGGCCCAGTAAGTGAATCTGCTGCTTTTCAGCCAGGAGGGTCCTGACCACACAATAACCGATGAGCAGGATAAGCACTGAGCAGCTCAGCACCATTCCCTGTTGGACAGACTCCCTGGGCAAACCGTGTCCTTAACTTATCCTGCAGAGCTGAAACAGCACCGTGCACTGGGGATGCATCCCATCCTTCACATGATGGTGTTCAGAGGTTTTCCCTCCTTGGGATGCTGACTGTGCTCTTTTCCTGTTAAAGAAGTGCTAAGCCTGCTTCCTGATGTCTTTGAGAGCGTGTCCCACTCCCAAGCACGTTTGTACAGCGTACTGACTCTTCCAGCTTGAATTTACACTGCTGGCGCGAGGCACCCCAGCAGGGCTGAACATCCTTCAGTCTTTCGCCCCGGCACAGAAGTTTGCATGGTTTCTTGCTATTGGCTCTCTACTTCCTTCAGAGGGGTCTCCTGTAAGTCAAGGTCTATGATTTGAATTCACCTCTGACTTGGAAGAACACCCCAGGCTGAGGGAGAATGTGTAGGAGTGTCCGCGGGGACTCTGAGCAGTGCTGGTTGCTAACGGTGGAAACGTGTTTTCCACCCAAAGTGTTCTCCCTTTATTCCCCCTAGTGTTTTATGCTAAGGCATTACAAATTAAATCCAGATACTCGTGAAACCAAGCAGACAGGCAGCTGCAGTGCTACTTCACAACTCTGCACGTTAGCAAGTGGTACCTGCCATAGCAGCATCCCCGAGTGTTGGCTTTACCAACAGGATGTCCAACAAACAGAATTCCCCCCATTTGCCAGTGCAGGGGCCTGCTGCCCGAGTCAAATGGTAGTTGGCAATGGTAGTTTACAAAGTCTGCATTTGAGGGGCCAGTGGAAGCTGGAGCACAGGAGGAGGGAAGAAAGATGGATAGAAAGTTTACTGTAAATTGTCTTGTGCAGAGAATTGACCTCAGTCCATTTTATAGTGCACTCGGTATAATGGACCACATCTAACTTGTAATAAAAGGTCATTGAATGTGAGCTGTAGAACAGAAAAAAGTCCTGAGGAAGAAATACCAGATGGTTCCTTTTCCCTTTCATGCTGGGGGACATTGGCCAGATCTTTGCAATGCTGAAGAGTGATACCACTTGAGGGTGTAGTACCTTACTGCACAGAAAACCCACATATTCTAACCCTAAACTCTTTGGGTTGTGCTGAAATCCTCCAGCAGCAAGAATGAAAACGAAGAGCTAACATCGCACACACAAATTGATTAAAAATACACAAAAGGGAATGTTAAAAGGCCTTTTTATATCAAAATGGTTGTAAAAGGCACAACTTGTATTTGCTGTTCAGTTGCACTTTAAGAATATGACTTGCATATCAGATAGTGGGTTTTTTTACTCTCTGAATATTTTTAATTCAAATTTTGTATTTTTGAAGCTGAAGAAGGCTCTTGTGAGCACAAGATTCCTTATTTGTATCCGAATCCCAGCAGGATGTTCTAGCTCTTTGCGCTGCCCACGTGGGCAGCAGCAGTGACCCAGCCGTGTGCATTCAGTGACATGTGTCCATTTCACGTGTGAGGAGAGCAAAGAGACCCTCAGCTCCCGAGACGTGGGCACGAAAGGGTGTCTGTCCACAGGTGACATGGTCCTGCCCCGGGGCTGGCCGCTTCATCCCCGCAGGAGGTGGGGAAGAGAGCCGGGCTTGGAACCTGCCCCGTGTTCGTTTTGAAATGGGCACACTGAGGATGGGGCAAAGCACTTCAGCCCCCTGCGGGGAAGGGAGGGGAATACCAACTCCTGGAAGGAAACGCCCAGGACGCAAATGGAGATGGGGGAGTGAGGACTGCCAGAACAACTAATCTGCTGTTTTCACAATACCTTTTTTTTTTTAACTGTTCTGTTCCTTTTAACCATATTCTCATTAAAAGTCACAGCTGCCTGTAAAATTCTGAGCTTCAGAGAACTAGTGTGTGGGGAGGTGATAAGACATTTCAGCTCCAACTTTCAGACATATTCCTTCTTTCAGTTAACCAATACCCCCTGGTCTCACTAGGGCATGTTATAAACGACATTGCTGAACATATTTTAGAGCAAACTGCAAGTTTTAAAAGTCTGTCCTTCTCTCGCCGTCTCTGCATTTTCTGTAAATATTTGTTTGTATGTAAAGGCACCAGTGGATCCTTGGGCTATCCCCACGGTCAAGAATCTGAGTTTTGTGCAACGCCTAGGCCTCTGTTAGAACACGGTGCTTGTGTAGAGCTAGTCATCACATTTGTGTGCACTCTGGTGGGTTTTAATATTTTTATACATCCTAATCCTGAACGTTATGAAGTATTCTAAGTGGTCTAGACAGCATGATCTAGAGCAGCCGGCAGTTCCCTTTTGTGAGCAGCTACACCTTGTTTGGTTAACATTCTTCTAAAATGAGTTTTCAATTAAGTGTTTACACCACACACCAGTGGAGGAGAGAGGTGTTGCATTGTAAAATCTCCCGTGTACAAACTGAAAAGCTGCAATGGGAATTTCAGTTGTCACTGTCTGCAAGAAAGAGAGCTCTAAAGCATACTAAAAACCAGCCTGTATATAGTTCACAGAAAAAGAGATCGCTGGCTTGTTGACCTCTGCAAAATAACAGAGATGAGAAGCCTTCCAAAAGCTCCTGCTTTTGGATTATTCAAGTACTTCTTGGCAGGTACTAGGCAGGGTAGCAGGCAGATGAGGATGTCACTAAAAGCAGATGTGAAGGGGAGGATGCCATGTTCTGATGGCATTGCAGTAATTTAAATACTTCTGTATCTGTGGGTGCATGCGTGTGTGTGTGAAGTCTAATCCAGGCAAAGGGAGTTGCTTTGGCATCTGCCCTTTTGTATGAAAGTGAACTCTGATATTCAGATTGTTCAAGGCTTTTACGGTTGGCATGTATGGAGCGTTAACAGAAAAGCGGATACCCTACCTGTACAAAACCAACTCTGTTCCAGCCTGTTTTCTTCTATTTGGTTGTGTTTTATTGTTTGTTTTTATGCACACTTGCTTCATTGGTGTTGAGATTTTAGCACCTCAGATGGCCAACTGAACTAAAAAAAAAAAAAATAAAGTCATTAATTATTTTTTCTTTTTTGTTGGTGGCGTTATCGTTTCTTTCCTCTGCTCTCACTCCCTTGGTTGATGATTAATGAGGAGCTGAGAGGAGGTGATCTAGAGGTAAATCTGGGTGTTAAAGGGCCTGGCTTCAGTTTCTCTTTTGCTGGCTCACTCTCAGCCACTCTGAATTATCTGATATCTTTATATCAATGATACACCCCCAGTGCATGTACATACTCTACATTGTTTCTTCAGATTCTCTGTGAAGAGCAGTTACATCCAAGAAGGGATGAAGATAATATAAACTGGATTGTAGAAACGAGGATTTCATTTCTGTAGCTGAAGCTCACTTCCTCAGCCTGCAGTACTAGCCTGAACATCTGATGCTGCTGTAGCAGCATTCAGTAAAATAATGGGAGAATTACATGAATGCCTCTGTGCTGACTTTTTTTTAAATTTTTTTTTTTTTTAAGAAGCAGAGGTTTCACACAGGATGTTGGGGGAAATCCCAGCTGGGGAAATCCCAAACAATGTGTTTTATTTTCTTGTTCACTCAACCATTCTCAAAACAAAGGATAAACCCTGGTGTTCCTATGGTGGTGTGATTAAAGGAAACCTATTACTGCAGCAGGAGGGATGACAGGCCTTGGATTTCCCCTTGCCTGGAGGCTGGGCTGGCAGGCCGTGCTGCAGGTGGCAGGAGTGACAGCACTTGCTGCCTCAATTGTGCAGCTCACTAGGGCAGCAGCTCGTTGGGTATGCTTCAAACCTTGTAATTCTTCCTGTTCTTTTGGTCTCTTGCTCCCAAATAGTAGTGGGAATAAAAATAGTAGTGGGAGAAAGCTGTGGTTACCCAGGGATGGAGGATCTCTCTGCTCTCCAAAGTCCAGCCCCCGAGGATTTCTCACTGGATGCCAAAAGAAAAATGGATGTCTGGAAAGCGACTGCTGGACTCTGGAACGCAGGAGGTTGGCTCCCATCCATCGCTTAGGAGACCAGTCTTGCAACACTTCCTCACGGGTACACTGCAAACTCGCTGGTCCTCAATCTCAATTAGGAACAAAGACATTCGGCTGTTTTATAAACTGTGGATGGAACAACAGGTCTAGGGAGAACTTTTATCTGTTGCTTGCTTGGGTGAAGACCTACGCTGGCCGTCCGAGATAAGTGCTCCTGCACAGATTAGCTACGCGTGACTAAGAAATTACACCAGAAAAGGATCTTCTAACAAGTAAACCCTGCCCCAGGAGCCCAGCCTGGTGGCAGCTGCTGCTTTCCTTTTCCCTTGATAATGAAAGTAGCCTTCAGGAGCCTCTGACCGTTTCCACAGGTGCTATTCCATGCCCACGAAGCTGCCCCACCCACCCTGCGCCGTTCCCCTTGGCGCAGAACCACAGCCCCTCCCCAGCCCTTTGCCTTGCGTGCAGAGGTGAGGAACAGCACGGAAGTTACCGAGGTGGGAGGGGGAGTGTGCCCTCGGGAGCGCAGGAAGGAGGATGTCCGTGGGTTCATTGAGAAGCGTGCAGAGCCTCTTTCTGGCAGCAGCAGATATATATTATCTTCTACAGCCCTCCTGGCTGCACTCGGCCTGGCTGAAGACAATGAATGTAACTTGTCAGGAACAACAACTATGGGAAAGTCATGCCTACAACCCCCTGCCATTCTGGCTTCCCTCATGTTTTACAGGGTTTTTTTTTTTGAAAAGTCCTCACCATCAGTGCTGTGACAGCAATTAGCAATTGCTGCCTACATTAGTATTTGAATTTTTAAGTCCTGCATGTCAGAGAATGTAAACCTAATCCTGTAAGGATTCTACCTGGCCACGCATCTCTTAAGAATTCCAGCAAGTCCTGAGTGTATCTTCCTGCTTTAAATCCTAAGCAGGAATGGAGCAGTTACCAGGAACATGATCCTATAGGTGGTAATGGGTGAAAGCAACAGTGCTGGCATGAGGCTGCATCTCCTCCTGGAGCCACAGGGAAGAAGGGGGCCTCATGCTTCATTTTGTAGATATTACTTGAGGGATGTGAGGAAGAGTTGCCTCCTTCCTTAGCCTGCACCCTTTTACACAGCACTCAAAATAAGGAAGGAAAAAAACCCTGCTCCAGAAATCAGCTCCAGACAAAGCACTATTTTGCCTTGGCACCTTGGGAACAGTGTGAATGCCTGTGGACACCAGGAAAGTGGATAAACTAGTATTTCCTAACCTGCTGAGTGTGTGGTGCTTTTCTGCATATCTCAGGTATGGGAATCATGTGGCTTTCTGTAAGCAAAAGATAACATCTCGTTTTTATTATTCACATTTTCTATACAAATATACAATCCATATTACTCAGATACCGGAAATAGAAAGGTATTAAAAAACCCACAGCGATTTCTCAAAAGAAAGAAATACACTTTGGACAGAAGGGACAGAGGGGGGCTGCTTGGGGCAGTGCTGACTTACCAAGACAAAGCTAAGTCTGAGGAAACAGAAACTTCTCTTCAGTTCCTTGAAATCACGTATTTGTGTGTCATTTTTCCCCCCAACACCCTTCCTAGCGGGAAGCCACCTGGTGGTGTGACTCAAAGCTAAATCAGAATTGCTTCAGGATCCCAGGACTTCAAAAAGCAGCCTAACATCAGGCACCCTTGGCACGCCCTGTGGGGCAATCCAAAGCTTGAGTGTGGCATTGGCACCGTGACTGGGCATGTTAGGAAGAAAAGTGTGACAGAAAGGACACCTGTACTGAATACCAGGTAAGCACTGCTTCAACAGAGCTATGTTGAAGTGTAAGGCTGTATTAAATAGGAATTAGTTGAAGTAGGACTGTATTGCTATACTTGAAAGGAGGTTGTAGCAAGGTGGGAACCGGCCTCTTCTCCCAGGCAGAAAGTGACAGAATGAGAGCACAAAGTCTTAAACTGCACCAGGCACGGTTCGAATTGGACATCAGGAGTTTCTTCCCAGAAAGGTGATCAGACATTGGAATGGGCTGCCCAGGGAGCTGGTGGAGTCGCTGTCCCTGGAGGTGTTTAAGGAAAGCCTGGGTGTGGTGCTCAGTGCCATGGGCTGGTTGATGTGGTGGTCTTTGGTCACAGGTTGGAGTCGATGACCTCAGAGGTCTTTTCCAACGTAACTGGTTCTGTGATTTTAAGCCCATAAAACGATCTTAAAGGAAAATTTGCATTTATTTGGCAGGGAGGGAAGTGGCTGTAGATGGGGCATGAGGAGCCAGCCTTTGGCTAACCAGCACCAGGTGGGGACCCATGACAATTCCAGCGCGACGATCGCTGCCGGCTCGGCCCGGGCGGATCCCGAGGCCCGGGCGGATCCCGAGGCCCGGGGCAATTCCCGAGCCCTCACGCGCGGCCCGCGCGGCCGTTGGCGGGCGCGTGCCGCCGTTGCCGCCCGCGAGGCGGGGCCGACTCGGCCCTCAAATACGGGCGGCCGCGCTCCGCTCCGGGTGAGTGGTGCGGGATCGCGCTCCGCTCCGGGTGAGTGCTGCCCGTGGGCCCCCCCCCCGGCCGTGGGAGCAGCTTGGCGGGGACACCGCGTTGGGCGGGAAGTTCGCGGGGTGAGCGAGGGCCGCGGCCCGGGAGCAGCCCGAGACTCGGTGCGGCGCGGGCCCGCCCGGGAAGCGGCGGTGGCCGTGGCGGTGTCGGGGCGAGTGCCGGGCCCGCTGGCTCCCGGGCCGCGGGGTGCAGCTCGCAGCCCCCCAGCCTGGGGGGAGGGGAGGGTGAAGTGACCCCGCGGGGGGCCGTGTGCGCGTTCTTCTTTCTCTCACGGGTGCTGGAAACTCCTCCACTTCCCGGCCGTTCTTCCCGGTTCCTTTCTGCCCGCCGAATCCGGCCTTGCCTTTCAGCGGTGCGGTTGTTTCTTCCTTTGCCGCTTCCTGCTCGGTCGCTGCCGCTGTCCCGCTCGTTCCTCCTCGCCTGTGCTGGGAGTGACCCCTCCGCTCCGCCACCGACTCCGGCCCCTCCGCTGCTTCCCCCGGCGGGATCGAGCCACTGCGCGCTTCCCCCTCTTCCCCGCCTCTGTCGCGAACCGTCCTCCCTCCCGCTCAGGTGGTATTTCATAAAACCACGAAAAGGTCTCTCGCCTTTGGACTACGTGGTAAAAGTGCAGCAGCATCTCGCCCTCGGTTTCTGGTGAGCGTTGTCAGGAGCGATTTTGGCCGGGCAGGGGAGAGGAAGGAGTTAGTCCTGAAGCGGCGACTCCAGAGGGACCCGCGCTTGCCTCAGCCTTCCAACAACAGAGGGATGTGGGAGTGGCAGCTCCAGGAAGAAAGCAAGGCAAGGAAGGATTTCTAATAATAGCGCCAGCATTTTTAGGAGGAGCAGGTGATTGATACGGATGAATCAACTCAGTGTGAGCTTTTATCCGCGCTTTGCCTTCCCCAGAGCTGTATGTCAGTGGCTGCCTGTTGAGGTGCTGAGCGCCTGTGGCTGCCCTTTGTTTCCCGTGAGCAGCGCTCACGTTCCCGTGACCACAAGGACGTGTTGGATTCAGGATGAGCGAAGGCTGGAGCAGGAGACTGGGTAGTGTATGAAGTGGAAGGGAACGGAGTGAGCAGGTCCCCTTCCTTAGAAGGGTGTTTCTGTAAGTTATGTGCTCTGGAGATGGTCTCTGTACCTTGGAGTGACAGTGGGTCTGAAACTGGTGGGTTTGGCGGGGGGATGATGTTCTTGTCTTCTTTTAAACGATGATATTTTGTAGCTTTAACTATAAAAAAAAAGAAGGTACAGTGCCTCAGAGTTATTTAAATCACTGAATTCAGAAAGTCAATGCTTATTTCAGAAGTGAGTGAAAAGTGGTGAACTTTTTCTTTATGTCTCTTGAGGCATCTGGGCCATAATCTTGTCATGAGATACTTGTTATCTGTTCAAAATGGTTAAAATGTTTGATGGAGGAAGGAGCAAAGTGGTTCCCCAACAGGAAATTATTTTTGAAAGTTTTGGTTTGGTTTTTTGGTAAAGGACTTTTTGCAAAAGTCCACATGGGGAAGAGTGGTTTTTATTCTGTTGTAACTTTTTATCACTAATCAGACCGAAACTGTTTTCACCTGCCTTTGGAAGCATAACGTCTTAAAAGGTGTTATTTAAAAAGAAGGGGGTTTCTGTGTGGTTCTTTTTTTTTTTTTCTCCCCCTTTCCTTTTCAGCCTATTTACATAAGTTTAGTCCTGTTCAGTGTCTTCTTTAGGATAACTTTGCACCACCTATTCCTGGAGATCTCCTCTGTGCCACTGGTGTTACACAAAAACACTGGGGGAATGCATTGTATAAAAAGTAGCATTCTAGCACTGTGTTATTTGCTTGGATTTCTGCAGCTTGTCTCTTCCCATTTTCTTGTCTTCCTTTTTAGGTCTCTTGTCTGTCATTACAGGTAACTGGCAGGGCTTAGGGACCTGCTGAGGCAAAACACTTCATTTGTGCCTGTGCAGAGTGTAACAGGTGATTGTAAAGCTTGTGGATAGGCTGCCCTGTACTAAGAAGGGTCAGTGTGAAAAATCTTCCCTTCTGATTTGTCAGCGCCTTCTTGTTTGCATCTGGTGACATTTGCTGAATTTAGGAAGAAAAAAATATGACTGATTTTTGGTTAGGTGGTTTTGTTGTGTTCCTGCCCTCCCAATTTCTTAAAACCAGATTAGGCCAGCTGAGACCGTGAGTTCAGCTCAGTTTCTCACCGTGCACAGGCAGCAGAACAGTGTGCAGCACTCCACCAGGGCTGCCTGTGCAAACCAGGAGTCTGTGCTCCTGGGGTTTGGGCATGCCTGTGCCCAGAACCAGGATGCAGCATCTCTGGATAATGTGAGGGCCTTGTAAAGGAGCTCAGTGTGGCTTTTTATTTCTGTTAGATCCTAAACCAGTAAGAACTATGGCATATAATTTGGGAATTATATGGGAGGGGTGCGTGTGTGTTCACTGAACACTCTCACCTGAGGTCAGTTATGCCATGCTTCCCTATATTTTTTTTTCTTGTGTAACAGGATGACAGAAGTTATCCACACTCAGCAGGAGTCTGAGGAGCTAACAGATCAAACAGATTTTTTTTTTTTCTGTAATAGAATGAAAATGTTTATAGTGGAAGCAGGCAGACACATAAATCAGTGACTGTCACCTTTGGAGGCCTTCCTGGAGCAGCCTGGTGCTTGGAAGGCATTGGATGGGGGAGAAGGGACTGTCTCTGATAACTCTGAACAGGTTTCTGCACCTGGTGCAAGGACTGCTGGTGTGACTGTGGACGAGCAGCCTCAAGGTGTTGGTTCCTTGATAGAGCAGCTCCTCTGGCTTCTGGCTACGAACTCTCCAGCAGGAAGGAGTCAGCGGTTTCTCTGCTGAGGGGAATTGTGTGCAGATAGGCAGGTTTCATTTTCGCTGCTTAGCAGTTCCTAGATGAGTGAAAGAGCAGAATTTACTATCAATTTTGGGTTGGTTTTTCGGGTTGTTTTTTTTTCCTCTAGGAGCCTTCTTCCTTTTTTTCTTGGCATGCTATGGCTTTTTGTCTGTGTCAGATTACAGAGTTTTGGGGGCTGGAATTACCTGCGTATCTGTGTGCTGTGCAAAGCCAAGTACATGCAAGTATTTCTAATTAGTGAGTGGAACGTGTGGCTTAGCCAAAGGTGCAAAACTCTTGGAAGTCTGAGCCCCTTTTAGTTTTCAATGGCTTCCCTTGGGGTTGGAAGAGGTTGCAGGGGGCTGAGTTTAGCTTTAATTGAAGCTTATCAGTTATGATTATAGTATGTGCATAGGTGGTCCCTTCCTTAGAGGTTTTACAAGTCTGATTTTTTTGACCCAGGCAAGATAGGAAGTATGTAGGGAAAGGAGGGGTAAAATGTAGAAAGAAATGTTGAGTCACACAGTATCCAATGGCATTCTTTAGGTTTGGTAGCAATCTGTTAAGCTTCTGTGACTGCCTCAATTTGTCCCAGATGTCTGTAGTGAACTGTCTCCTGGCATCCTGCTGTCACCCCATCTATCCTGGGAAGAGAACAGGACTCTCTAGAGCTGCCATTAGGCACCTCCTTGCACCTGGATGAGATGGCAGGGATTGTCTCCTGGGCGCTTTTTGAAGGAATTGCCCCGTGTAGAGCATAGGGCTGTGTTGATGCCACTTCCACACCCTTCCTGGCAACAGCTGCTCCAAGAATCCTTCAGCTCCCCTTGAGTAGCCCCATGGCTGGGAGCATTGTTAGCACTGCCTTGGGCACTTGGTAACTTCTGCTCTTGATGCAGTCTGCTGCTTTTCCTGCCTCTTTGCACCACTATGGCACTGCTTGGAGGTGCTTCTTGGCCCTGGTGGGCTTTGGCTGGGCTGCCTTGCTGGCAAACATGAGGAAAGAGCTGTACCCCTTCATGCATTATGGGAATTCTGCTCTTTCTCCCACGAGAGGACAGTGTCATTGTGGCTTTAAACTCCTCCTACCTCGGTAGCTTGCTCCCTACTTTCCTTTAAACTCTCAGAGCTTTTATTCAGCTTCACTGAAGCATGAGCAGGGGAATTGGACTGTGTGTGCAATCGTGGCACACATGGATGTTGGATTTTTGTTTAAATGTCTGCAAACCTGCTCTATTTCCTGGTAAAATGCTGTGACTGTGATCTTCGGCCAGTTTGTAGTGCTCTTACTGCTGTTTATGGAATGGGCAATACCCAGGTCTCTCAAACATTTTGGGTCATTTCCTTCATGTCCTTTCTACTTTCTTTGGTAAGTGTAGTTTCTGATTGACAGCTACACAAAACAAATCCACTTAGATCAGCAGTTGCTATATTTGGGGTTTATATGCTCTTCCTGTGTTTCAACATCAACCTGTTCCTCCTAAGGTAGAACTGAAAGTGACATGGTTTTGCTTTGTTTCATGCAGAGTCATGTGTTTTCTCCTAGAAAAAAAAACACTTTTTCACTGTGCTTGTAGACCTACAGCTAAGAGAGCCCATAGCTGTTGAGCAGAAGCAGCAACATGCTGAGGCATCTCCTGTTTGCCTGGCACTAGGAAATGTGTACTCTGGGAGGCACCTATTTGCAATTTTTCTGTCACAGCTCCCAAATGGCTCCTGCAGTGTTTCTTTGAGAGGGAGTATTTTCTTAGTTCTGTATCATTGTGAAAGGTGTTTAAAAGAGATGATGATTTCTTTTGTGCTTACTGTGTATGAGGTGCTGCTGTCAAACGGCTTTGATCAGGATTATGAATGCTGCTGTGAGTTACCATCATTTTTGGCTGCCTGGTTTGATGCACAGCTTTTTCTTTAAGGTTTTTGAGGATTTCTGGGCTCCTGTCATAAGAGATTCCTTCAAGATTATATTGTTTTCTTTTTTTTTTAATATTTTTGTACTGGCTTCATCACTTTAACTGTCATGGTGGGAATGGAGGTTGCTGTGCAGCACAGTGGGAGAAGGGAATCAAAGGATCCGTGTCAGACTTTCCTTCTGGGGATCGTCTCTGGCTGTGCTGGTGCACAGTTGTCTCATAAAAGTGAGGAGTGTAAGAGATGTTTACATCTCTGATACACTTGATGTTTAGGAGGGGGGGAGCCCGTTTAAAATTCACTTTCATGTTTTGGAAAAGCTGTCAAATATTGACACAGGGTTCTGGATGCTCTCAGGGCATATGAACGTGTGGCTATGAAGATTTGTCTTTGTATCCCTTCCTCTAGAAATGCTTTGGGTCTTTTTATGATGAATGTTCAGTCCGAGAGGCTCCACTGAAGTCATTCTGGGGAGTACCAGCAGTGAGAATTCCCTTGACAGTAAACTGTCCAGTGCACTGAACTGTTGCTTAGCTGCTCCTTGAGTGCCATCCTGGCTGTTGCATCCATCAGCACTCTTGTTTTACCTAAGCAGGGAGCTCCTGAAGTGCTGCTGAACTGTTGTTCCTTGGACATGTTATCTCCAATGGGCCACTCTGATCCAGTGTTTAAATGTCACACTGAAGCATCTTCACAGCTTCTCTTTGTTCCAGAAAGCAGTGCAGATATTCCTGGTGCTTACCAGTCTAGAAAGAGAGTTCTTGTCTACTCATATGGCCTGAAGGTAACCAAAGGCAGAGGGAATGCAGCTGTTAGGGGCCACCTGTATCCATACAGCTGACTTTTTGAATTCTTTTTTTAATTATTTCTGACCAGTTTCTGGTTTTGCTTATCTAACTTGCCAGTCAGGCAAAGGAAAGACAGATTTACATTCCTCTTTACTGTAAGTATCAGCTGTGAAATGCATCCAAGTTGCAAAATGACGTGGCATTCTTGATTTTCTGTCTGATGGGTGGTCCATGCTCATGCTGGCACAGAACGGTAGTACCTATGCAAAAACTAAAACCAGGAGGATTCTCTTGACCTGTAGGTGGCATGGCAGTTCTCGTATCCAGTCCTACTTTCTGAGGTGTTATGGCTGGCAGAGCCTGTCCAAGTAGCACTTGTGCCCCTCAGAGCACTGTTGCCAAGTGCTGAGACTGTGTCTGCTGCAGGAACTGAGCGCTTTGTTGCTGCTCCAGTGTAAAAGCAGCTTTTCTGGAGTGCAAGGGTCCAGTGCCCATGGCCCAGCTGGGGCATGCTCTAAAGCCAGAAGCAAGTCTTCTGTTTCTGTGGTTGGACGCTGTCACTTGCACATCCAGTGATGGCTGGAGTTTGTCCCAGTGCTGCCTGCTCTCAGTCTGGTTGTCCTTCCTTGGTAAGGTCAAAACACTGGAACTATGATTCCTCAGCCCTTCCTGCTTCTGTGATTTCCAAGAGGCAAATGTAAGAGCTGCTTGCACATGCTGTGCCTTTATAGCAGGGGTCTGTTGCAGCTGCTGGGCTGAAGTAGTCAGATTTTGAACAGGAAGCTAACCCTGTAAAGACCAGCAGTCTTGTGTGATAGTGGTGATGGTGCTTTTTTGTCAGGATTTGCTCTGCTCCCTCCAGCCAGGTCCTGAGGAAAGGTAAAAGTATTTTCCTAACCCTACCGAGAAGGTGAAGTGCAGGGTGAGGTTACCTGGCCAGAGTTCCTTTGTGCAACACCAGAGGGGAAAAACAGCCCAGTACCAGATCCAAGAAACTGCACTCTGACAGCCAAGATCCAAGTTCTGCCCTTGCCTCTTAGGCGTGGCTATGCCTGAAACGTGGGAGATGTGGAAATTCTGCTTGGGTCGAGCTGTAGTTAGCTGAATTAAAATTCCAGCTGCAGTCTTCCTGCTGACTCAGTTTAAGCACAGCTGTGTCTGTAGGCTGGCTTCTGAAGAATAAAGTGTTGTTATGCTGCCTCTGTCACTGATCTGATACAGAAACCACGCTGATGATAAGTTCCTGCCTATCTGTTTTTTTAAGAGCATTAGCAGTATGGCAGTGTTCCTTCACACTCATTCATGTGCTGTGTGTGGGCTGGTCACCAGAGCTTTTTGAGCCAAATGAGGAGAGTGGTTGTTGAGGGATTTGGATGTTTTTCTTCCTAGGAAGTCAAAGTACTGCCCTGGTAACCAGAAGATTGCTGCAATTCATGTCATCATGAAACAGCAAAAGACCTCCAGGAACTTAAATAAATTTCTATCAAAAAGGCAAACTGACACCTTCTTTTTAGAATTGTCTCTAATAAAGTTTTTCTTCCAAAGAGGAAGATAAACCCCTTTAAATAAAGTGTGCAATGTATTTCTAAGCCAGAATACACAGCTGAGAGTGCTTGGTGTAAAGGCTGAGATGATAATTCTGTACTAAAGCAGCATAAAGAAGCAAAGGTAAGAATGCTTCAGCTAAGGTAGTAGTAAGTATTCAGCATGTTTCAGTGTACATTTGCATCAAAGGGATGAGGAGTAAACGTGTTGGTGGTGGGTTTTGTTTTCCCTTGCTGGAGTGGTTGGTAGTGGCATTATTTGCATCCTAAAGAAGGATGCATCTGAAACTGAAAGGAAGAGACACAGAAGCTGAAAACCTCAAGCAGTCGGGTGGTTGTGCTTAGGAGTATCAGGGAGAGGTTGTCCTGGTTGGATTTTAAGTAGTCTCCTGGTTCCTGAGGAACAGGGCATCTTTCCTAAGCACCTGGCAAATAAACTGCAAGTGACTGGGGGAGGAGGTGTGTTCTGCTCTGGGCCACTGAGCTGCTGGCGTCTCCAAGTACGCTCCTCGTGGCTTGTCAGTTTTGCCAGTTCCAAAATGAGCTGTTGATGTTGTATCCTCCCTCAAAGGCAAATGGATGGAAAATACCCTTAGTTTGGAAGCAGTGTTCCCTGTGGTGGGAAAGTCCTGAGGCTCTCCAAGTATTAAACAGATGCACCAAACCGTGGCTTTAGGTTCACAGCTGTGTGTGTGTGTGCCTGCCTACGTGCCCAGAGGGTCTTGTTGAGCCCACCCTCCACCTGGCTTATACATTGCGATGTCCCTGTTCTCCCACCACCCTGCTTCTCCTTCCAAAGCCTAGAAACAAATTCTACTTTAGGAGTGCTGTGAGTCTCAAATGAAGCAAAATCTTGGAGCGTTCTAAACACTGTTACAGGCTGGCAAATCCTTTGCAGAGTAAGGAGCGATGGGGACAGGTTTCCTGCGGCAATGATAACATCCTATTTACTCACCTCTGCTGGTTTTGCACACCAACAAAATACCTTCCCTGGGCCGTTCAGTTCCTGTTGGGTTTATGGGCTAGAAGTGCATTGTGGAGTGATAGGGCTTTCTTTGGTGACTTTGTGGTGTTTGCTTACACTCATGACTTGAAGTGCTGCAGACAACAGTGGCACAGCTCAGAATATCCTCAAGGAAGGATTTTAAGTCTGTGATGCTGTTCCTGTTTCTTTATTTTCCAGTAGTGACTGGTTATGTAAAGTAGTTGTGCCTGTGGCAAGTTCTCATGAAGACAGTGAAATTGAGTGGTTATGGCTTAATATGTGGATTTAAAATGTCAGGACATGTCAAATACTTGGTTTCCCTGCCTGTAAAATGATGCCTTGCTCTGTAAAAAGCTCTGTAGCTCAGCAGTAAAATATCTGCCTACAAGACAGGTAAGTGCCAGCAGGTCGAGGAAGGGACAAATAGGCACGGTGTTATTTCTTCCAATAATGGTGTCATCCTGACTGCCACACCCAAAGTTCTTAACTTCCAGCTGCCACACAGGGAAAGCAATGCTCAGGTTGCAAGTCTTTGACTTCACCGTGACTGATCCTTTATTGTGGTTTCTGCTTTGGAGACTTTAATTGCTCCTGACTCAAACGTGAGACATAAACATCTTGACAGCTCACACAATAGGTCCATTGACTGGCTGGTGTTTGTATGGGAGGTGTCTGGGAATCCAGACACAGTATTAAAGGAGTCAGTCCTGCAGGCCTGTGGCTTCCCTGCTGAAAAGAGTGTTTTACTAAGCAGCCAGTGTCTGCTAGAGCTGAGAACAGTAACTCCCAGGCAGAGCTGTGAGGAGAGGTGAAGAATCTGAGGGGAAGTGATGGTAAGCAGAGGCACTGTTTGTGGGGCGGCTTCTTTTCTGAGCTGTCTTGAAGATGTAGCACACGTGTGGAGATGAAAACTGATTTGTAGGGTGGCTTAGCACTGCTGCTGCAGGGATTCTGGTATGGCAGCCCTGAGAGCTGTTGGGAGCTCCCCCCAGCAGACAACCACGGGCTCCTGGCCGATTCTTGCTGCCCTGCAGAGAGCTGCTGCTGACAGGCCTGCAGGGCGTGGAGACCAGCAGAACCCCAGGCTGGGTTTAGTGCTGGTGACACCTTGCATGCTCTGCAGCTGCACTGTTTGCATGTGTAGCTCCCCACCTGGGAAGGTAAATGCATGCTTGCAGTGCTTGCCCTTGCCATCCACAGTATGTGGCAATGGTATGGCAGGGAGGACTTAGTCTGGTCTCTCCAGCACAAGGGCCAGTGCTTCCTCTTTCTCCAGGGTGGCATGGCACCATCAGCAAGGGCTGTGGGAGCAGTGCAGTACGCTGTGTGAGCCTTTACCTTTCCATTACCCCTCACTGCGTGATGTGGGAAGAGTTGAGGTGTGGAGCAGAGGCGTGGAGTGCCAGCTGTCTTGCAGTCCTGCTTCTCCCTTTTTTCCACCCTGCAAACTTGCAGTGCCATCTCTACTTAAGGCCTGGAGTCAGGGGCTTCTGGCCCTGCTTGCTGTTGCCTCTAGTGTTGCCACCCCTCATTGGTGGACTGCAGATGGGAAAAGCTCCTCTGGTGAGGTCCTTGTGAGATTTAAAGGATAGCACAACTTGGGGATGAGAGGGAGAAACAGAAGATGGGACACCATCTCCTGAAGGAGCTGTGGGTTGGAGAGCAGTAAGTACCACCCCTCAGGATGTGCTCAGCCCATCTAAAGAGCTGTGATTGCCTTGGAAGAAGCATCCACAGAATTCACTTGTGAAAACTGCTGTGTATGGGTGGAGTGAGGTCTTTCCTACTGCACTGACAGGCTGCTGGTGGATGTGCTTCTCCAGCTGTGATTATGTTTTCTTACCATATGCCTCTCCACAGTCCTGCATCCCATACAGTGTTGAGTCCGAATGAACATGCCCTGCACTGACTCTGTAGAACTGATTTAAGGGTCTTAAACTTGTGCCTAAAGTACCCCCTTCATTTTTTTCTAAGAAAGAGAAAAAGAACAGGACTGAAAAACTGGCTGTAGTCTTATCTGTTGAACACTTCAAGGCGTTTAGTGATTTCTCAGAATCAGCTGTTAACACACAAAACTCATTTGTCTAATGAGTGAATAGAAGCAAAAATGAATAATGTATTAAAATTAGTTGGTATTTCAATTAAAATACCATATTCTGTAAAAATTCATTCCAAGATTTCAGCAGCCCTGAAGCAGCCTTAGCAAATGATCTAGTTTGACTCTGAATCTGAGTGCAGCTGGTGCTTGTACCCTTTATCCATCTTTTCTCCTTCTCCAACTAAAGATTCTTTTTACTCAGTATAAAGTAACCTTTTTCCCTCCACCAGAAAGAGTCTTAATTGGAATCTAAAACTACTAGGATTCTGAAGTCTTAATGATTAAGAAATTTGGGTGGTATTGGCACGATTACATTGGACTGTTTGGGCTTTGTTCTTTAGGGGACTTTTTTTTTTTGTTTGGGGTCTTTCTTTTTGTTTGGGTTTTTTTTGCTTTGGTTTTTGGGTTGGTGTTGTTTTTTTTTTTTTTTTTTTGAGATTCCATTAAGGAATTTGACTTCTCAGGAGGAACTTTGTGACTATCAAAGCCCTTTGCATTGATTCAAAGTAGTTATGTAAAACTTGAGGTTCCTGTAATTTCTAGTTAACTAAAATAAAAAATAGTTTGCTCTGTACTGTAGTAGTAGGAAGCCATTTTGTGGCGTGAGAGAAATCCTTTTTCCTCTTCTCTGGTGTGTTTTTGACCACCCAAGCAGAACTTTCTTAGCTGAGGGCAGGTATTGCCTTCAGGAGCATTCACTGCATGGGTGGTCAGTCTTTGATTTAGGAAATTCAGTTTGGGAAGTTGTCATGTTCAAGCTCTCTTGTCTCCAATTTTTACCATATTAGTACTTTGGAGTGTGGTGAAACTTTTTATTGTTCTTTTTATTTGTTTGTTTTATCTCTGCTCATGTGCAGGAGTAGACAAAAGTGCAGTTTGCAACTGTGGTGGTGGGTGATTTTGTTTTAATGTCTCTATTTCTGTGGACTTGGCCTGAGGAGTGTCTGTATTTACACAGAGCTGATTCGATCCGTGAGGGAAGAACCCACGTGTGTTGCAGGTTTCTTCTCCCTGCACAGCCACTGACATCTCCAGGTGCAGCAGGTACCTGGCTGGGCTGGAGCAGTGGTTGCCTCTTCATTTAATGCAGAGAGTGGGAAAATTGAATTGAAAAGAAATGTTTTGTCTAAAACCAGAATATGTGCAAACTGAGGCCTTACCTAACCTACAGAAATGCTGCTGGTGTGGACATCTCTTGAGGAGTTTGCACAAAGCCAAAGTCCTGCCACAGACTGCATTCTAAATCCCCACTTTCCTCTTAATCTCAGGGTTCTGCTTCGAGTTCTCAAACCTGAATTAACATATGTGTCTCTTCCAGCAAAGTCAAGCCCAGAAGAAGGGTCACCCTGACCTGTTTCAGAGCCCCTTCAGGTCCCAGAGAACAGGACAGAGGACTCTCCCCAGCCAGAACACTCCTTAGGTAGAGGTGAGTAGCAGCAATAGGGATTTGAATGGAACAGAGGAAAATGCAAAGCAGCAAGGGCTAAGCCGTGTGTGTTGTAGCTGTTAGTCTGGCATAACTCCATGGAAAGAAGAGCTCATGGTTGAGAGGCTTCCTGTGGGCTGTTGTGTGTTTCAGACATATTTGAGATTGTGTTTTGGTCTTGGACTTCTAAGAGCCTTTGAAAAGTTGGGAGATTCATGGTCTCTTGAAATATGACTGTGGTTTGCTTCAGAATTTGAATTTATTTCTGCTCTCACTTCCCTCTTTTATACCAGCACACTTAGTTATTTAAAAAACAGATGTGAGGGGTTGTTACTGTGAAATAGGGTCATTTATCACTAGCCCAGGTCTTTGATGGTTAGCAGGCCTTTTGTTTGGGTTCCTTATTGCTTTCAGCCCTTTTTTGGTTAGAAGGTGCCTACATAACAACCAAGTTATTGCCTTGGGTGAAGAAGGCTTGGTGGGGAGGTAGTGCCCACTTTCAGCCAGGCCCTGTTCATCAAGAGTTGAACCGAGACTTCTGTGTGCAGCTGTGGGACTGTTGTGCCTAAGGCAGCAAATGCAAGGTTCTGACCCACCCATCAGCTGCTCCTGGCAGGATGAGGAGGGAGCACTGTGCTCCTACATCTCCCCTTTGCAAGGGAGGGAGGGAGGCTCCCCTGTGCCCTGTGCTCTCCCTCCCTGGGTGCCTCTTCCCTTGGGCACTGCCCAGCCTCAGGACAGGCCAGGCTATCAGCCCTGAGCACCAGCACAGGAGCTGGTGGCATCTGTCCTGCTTTCTCCCTTCTTCCTAGCTGCCCTCCCTGGAGACTTAGCAGAGTTGCTCTCATGTGACTGGGAGCCTTTGTTGGCCCTTGATCCAACCTTCCCCATCACAGATATTTGTTGGGAAGTATTGAAATGAGCCTGAGTATCCACGTGGATCTCTTGCATGGAGGGGTGGGGAGAGGTACCCTCAGGACCCTGCAGATGTGTAGCAACGTCAGCTGGGTGTTTCACTTCAGAATATTCTGCTGTGCATGCAGACCCATCAGCTCACCTGCTCTCAGGAGTTCCTCTCTGATAACCCTGCTCTTCCTTTCAGCCTCTGGCACCATGGAGGGTTGCCCTTCCCTTCCCCCACACCAGCTCTTGGCCTTAAAGCCCTGTTTGTAGGTTATGGCACTCCACTGTCTGGCACACGTCTGTGGCAGGAGGGAGATTTGTGCCTCTCATTCACGTGCACAGGGCCCTTCTCACTGAGACAGCTGTGGCTTCCTCAGCCCTTTTTCGTGACTGACGGTGTGTGATGGGCAGCTCTCTCCAGAAATAGGGATATGCATCACTAAAAGGGACATTTACTATGAGACGCAGCCAGACACATGAGTACTGCTGAAAGATGTGGACTTATGGGAATTTTTATTCCTTTCACACTTCTCTTTCTTACGCTTTCACAGGACGAGGACTCCTGGTCTGAAACGGAGGGTGACCCGAGCTGCTCTGTCCCTGAATCCATTATGGAACAGGTTAGAGTCAAACATGGCTGAGGCCAGCTGTTTACAGTGTACAGTGGTTCTCTGGTGCACTTGTCCTGAGATACTTTGAAGGGGATAAGTCTCAGTGTTGGCTCGTGTCCTTCTTGAACTTCCCAGAATTCCTGCAGGGTTCCTGGCACTGCTCTGGATACAGAGAAGTGGATGGAACCAGTTAGGTTGCAGGCTACTTCCTTGTTTTCTCTGTGTGGCACTTCCCCTTGGGACTGGAGATGTAGCTATGTAAGAGACTACAATGTTTATTGATAAAGCTACAAACTGCTGAAACTAATAAATGAATGGGCACAGCCCTGTGATCAGTGTATTGCATGGGTTTGTACAATGTTAAACACAATTATGATGCTGTTATTTAGCACACTTAAATCGTATACACTGAACTGTAACTGAAATATCTGTCATCCTCCCCCAGCCCAGTTCAAGTTAGGATACAGTTCTAACCCCCTACTCTGCCCTCTCACGAGCCTTTTGAACACAATAGGATTAAAAAATGTATCAGTGATAAACCCAATGACCAGTCCAGCAGGTTGTTCAAGAGGATTGTCACTGGTGCCCCAGTGAGTTTGGGTCACCGGGTGAACTGCACTACTGTCTGTAAACATGCATGCTCAGATCATGGAAGATGTGCCTTCTGTTCATCTCTGACTGATCATATTCTTTATTTTCCGTTTGCTTCCACTTCTCAACTCCTGCCTTTTGTTGACTGTTCCTCCTCTTGTCTGCCCAGTCAGATATGGTTATGTTGATGGCCTTGTAAGGTTCCACTCCCCAAAACTCCCTTTCAGTTACCAAGTTCATCCTGGTTGCCTGTTGTTGACATAACAAACCATTCTTCTTTAACTATTTTTCTTCTCCCTAGATAAAATTAAACCTAAGTATTTTCTTACAGGCAGACCATCTGCATTCCAGAGTAAGGATTTTCTTTCTTTATTTCTGTGCTTACACTGTATCCTGCTCTCTTAGCTGTTTAACTAAAATTACTGAAGAGCCTCCTGGTTTTCTGGAGGCCTTAGTTGGTTATGAGGCCTGGTGTTCCAGTGGGGCCTCTTGTCTATCAGTCTGCCTGCCTCATGGACCTCTTCAACCTAATTAATTTGGGCACACTGTGCTGCCTCGCTTGAAGGCTGCAGGTTGTGTGGCCATGGAGACAGCACATGCCCATTTACTGGGGGTGAATGTGCCACTGGAGGTGGCAGTGATCTCCCATCTCATGTCACTGTTCTTGTGAGCAGCTGCTTGGCCCTCTATGAGGAGCTGAACAGGTTTATTATGGAACTGGTTGAGGTTCCTTTGAAGAGGGAGAAGAAATGTGAACCTTGGGGGTTTTTGCAGGCTTATGCTTTTATCTCTGTTTCCCACCTTGTTACTGCTCTGCTCTGATTACATTGACATGGGGAGCTGCTGCCTTCTTTATGCACAGCAAGTAGAATGCCCAATTCCCAGATACAGGGGTGGAACCCATCTAAACACAGATGTGTAAGTAAGGGAAATGGAAGGTTTTTGCTGAAACACCTGTTTTGAAAGAGGAGCTTGGATTTTGGTTGCTGCCATTGCCACAGCTGGAAATGGGAGGAGAAGGTGAGCTGGCTCTTGCAACGCCAGTTTGTAAGAGCAGAGCCTCTGTCATTCACCATGGGACAGTCCTGTGTGGGTCCACATCCAGGACGCCCTGGCTGGTGCTGTTCAGGGTGCCCAAAGGAGGCACAGAGACGTGTTGAGGGTTGGAAAACAGTGCGTGCGTAGGCGCTTTGAGTGGGACGCTTTCAAGGTGTGGGCTTAACGGTGATTTCCTTATGTTTCAGATCAATGGATCTCTTCAGATGGAACATGCACTGCTGTTCACCTTCCTGGAGGCATCCTCTGACTGTCAGTTCAGAGACCAGCTGCAGTCCCTGCAAAACCAGCAGGCAGTGCTTTGGTGCCACGCAAGCGATGACGATGAGCTTCAGACCGATGGCAATCGGAGTGGCCACTTTCAGAATGGTGAGCTAGGTGAGCAGGCTTTTCTCCATCCCACGTCTCTCTGAACACAGTGTTTTTCTTTCCCCATTTCCTATCTTTGCTGTTGTCTGTTTCAGAGGAGTAATGTTTTCTCTATTGAGAAACCTCGCAGTGTGGCTGTTGGTGGTGTTGGTTGGGAGTTTTAACACTTAAGTTAAGACAACTGGTGCTTAGTGCTTTATCTCTCCATGGATTTCTAGAGCACCTGTCACTGAGTTTTGTCTGCAGCACATCAGACAAGGGCACAAAGCTGGTACTGGTGATAGCTGCCCTCAAGGAGAGTGATACAAGGCAGTTAAGTTAGGCCTCACACTGCTCCTCAGGCAGTATCAGTGCTTGGGCTAGCATCTTGGAGCAACTCGAGTTCTGGTACCAGGTGAATCCCTTTCTGCTCTACCAGTGTGGTGGAAACTGTTTCTCAAACAGCTTCTGGTCCTGTTCCTGCTTTGCTAGCCATCTGCAGGGTGGCTATTGCCCCTTGCCCAGGGTGTGTCAATGCTGGCACATTGACCTCAACTGAAGCAGGGTGAAGAGGAACTGCTGCAGTGAATGTGCTCTCTCACACAGATTTGCATAGGTCTCATGCCAAAAGTGACTATGGCAAGCTTTGCCAAAAGGAGGTAGGACAAGGTGTGGGGTTCTAAGCTGAAAAAGGACAGATTCAGACTAGAGGTAACGAAGATTTTTAGAGTGAGGGTGGCAAAACACTGGCACAGGTTGCCCAAAGAGGCGATGGATGCCCCATCCCTGGAAGCATTCAAGGTCAGTTTGGCTGGGGTGTTGAGCAATCTAATCTAGTTGAAGATGTCCCTGCTTATTGCAGGGGATTTGGATGAGATGGCCTTTCAAGGTCCCTTCCAACTCAAACTATTCTATGAGGTGCTGTATTTTAGATGGTGCTTAAGAGACAAGTCCTGGCAAGTCACTCAATTCTAGAATTATTAGGTTGAAGAAGAAAGTCAAGGTCATGCACAGCTTCTCAATTCCCCTCTCTGGGGAGGATGTTGGCTGTAACTGTGCTGTTCAAGTTTTGGTTGGAGATGTTCTAACGTGCCCTGTAGTGATTTTTTTGGGCAGGGTGAGGCTGCACTTTACCTAAACTACAGATAGAAAAACATGTTTGCCACTATCTCTGGTAAGCAACTCAGGTGCACTTAAAAGAAATTGTGCTTGGACCTGTCACGAACACACTCTGATTGGGGTTGGAAGGAGGTCGCTAATGGAGATGAGCAGAATGTTGAGACCTGCACTGAACCTGGTCTGACTACAGCCTGTGAACTGAATTCTGCTCTTTGTGTTGGCAGGGTTGGCTCCAACAAATGAAGATGTTATCCGGATCATTGCTGCTCAGCTCGCTGAGATTGGAGACCAGTTTGATAAAGAAATCCAAGGAAGAGTAGTAAACAACCTAGTGCAGCACTTTCTGAATGAGAATCTGTCTAGAGAGGTGAGTGAGCAGTTCTCCTTTTAAATATTCTGCATCCTTCCTGCTGTGACTTTGAAGGCATCTTAAAATTCATCCCAAACACTTAGCTTTGAAGATTTGTTAGAGGTGATTCTGTGGCAGAAGTTAATGTGTCGGTTGGGTTCCTTGGGCTCATCTCCTTTCTGCAGATGGTGAATGGTGGTTGTAGAAAAGGACTGACTTTCAGAGGCATTTTGTCCTTCTTTTGATGGCCCAATGGCTTATCTTGGAAAATGAACTGTGTGGCTAAGGCTTACTTTTAGTCCTTAAAATCTTTGGACTTTGGTGCCAAGTCCTGTATATCTGCTGATCATCATGTGGGTAAAAATTGAGCAGGTTAGTGACAGGCGCTTAACTTGTGCTTGTTACTGAGCACTGAAGAGACAGCAAGTCATGAGACCCTTTTCTGGTGCTGTGTGTTCATAGGCACAGTTTTGGCAGTAGCAGTGGGCTTAGGCCTGGCTGGGTGACCTGCTGGGCTGGCCTCTTCATAGATGCAGTTGGCCCAGCATCTAACAGCCCTTGCTGCTGTGCAAGAGAAGTAGAGTTTGAGGTTCCTTCTGTCAAAAAGGAACAAGAAGGCTATCTAAGGATTAGGTCTACATCTGGATCAAGGGCCACAGTTTCTTTGGGGGTGTTTTTTTATGTATCAGGCTGGCTGCCATGGCTGGGAGGAAGGGGAGCAGCATCCTGTGGAGTGTTGCAACAAGCACATCAGTTACTTACTAGCACAGTCCTGGCAGGCTGTGCTGAGACCCCTTTCTGCCACAACTGTTGCACTGAGATCCCTCTCTTCCTTCCATACAGGAGATAATCCTGCACATGTCCAGTGTGGTGAGAGAGCTTACACGATCCATCCCCTCAGACATGGAACAGGAAAAGGCCATGTTGGTGCTAGCAATGGTCTTGACTAAGAAAATTGTGAATACAGTGCCCTCCCTTCTACACCGTGTCTTTAACACCACTCTGAACTACATGAACCAGCAGCTCCACAACTACATTGTTGAGATGGTGAGTGCTGTCAAACAGCTCTGTGGGAGTCACAGCCAGCCTTTTCGCTGTCCTGCGTTTTTCCCTCAGGGGTGGCCTAGCTCTGAACTGCCTGTGGCCTGCTGGTTTCCCTGTAGTGCTCTGGAGGTTGGGCCAGAAGGGAATGTCGGTCTCTGCAGAGCTCTGGAGATGAGTGTGCCTGAGGGGGACATGTCACAGTTTCTGCTTGCTCCCCTCTCACACCAGCCAGCAAGCAGTGCATTTGTTCTGTCAGGCAGAGAGAGCTGTGACTGCTCATCTCCTCCCTGCAATCTCCTCAGGGAGCTGTGCCAGTTAGATTCTGGTTAATGATTCTTTCATTCCCTCAGGGAAGAAAAAGCCTGACCTGAGCTCTCTTGGCTGCATTTCCCCAGTCTCTTGACCCTGAGGTCTCTGCTCTTGTCTTTCTCAGCTCCCCAGTGCTTGGGAGAACTGGAAGGGGGAATGGAATTGCTCCTGAGAATTAACACTAGCAGAGGAACAATGAGAAATGGTCAAATCTGTTCTTGTTCTGTTGGCACTTGAGCAGATGTGGGGAGGCTGTGCAGCTCGCAGGCAAGCCAGGCTATAGAGGCCAGGGCATTTGGCCCCAGCTTCAGTAACTTAACGACTCTGGGGAGGGGAGAGGACGAACACACCCGTGCTAAGACTGGGTGGTGCTCGAGAATGAGATTTGAGTGGGCAGGGCTGATCCTGCCACCCTGTGAAGCAGAGGTGACACAGCTGTGCTGTGCTGCAGGCCTGAGGGACGCTCCTGCACTGCAGCCTTGCCATGGACAGTGTTGGCAGCAACCTGCAGAGGGGCAGCCCGGCTCACGCTGTCACTCTGCCTCACCCAGCAGCCTGGGCACGGTGTCACTGTGCCGTGTCACTGGGCACTGCCCTTCCCTTCACGCAGTTTGGCTCCGGGGTGCTGAATGATGCCAGGAATGAGCCACTTGTGTGAGACTGGCCCGTGCTGCTGGCTCATAGCACAAGGGCCCAGGGGCTGTTGTGCCCTGTCCTGCCGGGCCTTGTGGCTGCTGCTGGCCCGGAAGGAGCACGGCAGGTGGCAGTGCTGGTTCGCGGTGCTGGATCCGTCGGGCTCCTGGGCACGCGCAGGGCAGGGCTTGCCGTGGGAGAACCCTGCTGCTGTTAATAATGCCCTTGTTTCTCTCCCTCTAGCTCGGTGAGTGAGCTCTCCAGCCTTGTCTGGAGAACGTGGATTCCTCAAGACTTCCCTTGATTGATGAAGATCACTTGATTTACTCTTAACTTCCAAAATACAGCTGTGAAAGGGATGGCAGAGCTTCATAGATAGGCTTTTGTAGACTAGCACAGCAGTAATAGTAGTGGGAACTGCCTGCCAGCTCTGCCAGTACCTGTAGGGAGTAGTGCTTGCCTCTCTCCTTCTAGAATATTTTTTATCTTAGCATCAGCAGCCTTTGTGCAGAGCCTGCCTTGTGCCTCCAGAGGCCCAGTGGGCACAGGGCCTGCCCTCTCAAGTGTTTTTTCTAAGCAGCTGTAGCATTTTGCTTTAGTATTCACTTCCCAGCCCTACTCCTGCAGCTGAGCCATGCTGAGTGTTGTTCCCAGGAGGGTCTCAGGCTGTGGAATGGGTGGTTGATCACCAGAGATCATGGAGGGGGGTGGGTGGGAATCAGGTCTATCTTGATGAGAAGCAGGCAGCAAGAGGGAACAGAGTCCTGAGGGATGGAGGGGGATGTGGGTACAGAAGGCTGAAGATAACTTCACTATCAATCCCCTTACACCTGTGTTGGCTTGAAAAATAAAACTGACGGAAAAATTGTAAAGAAAAGGGCAGGGTAGGCACAGGGCAAGTCTTTTTGCCAATGCAACCTGGATATGCTTAAGAAAAAGTAGGATGTCTTGTAGTTACATCTCAGGTTGAACAAATTTGGACTCAGGTTGTTTGATAATCACACAAGGTGGCAAATGTGTCACCTGTGATCTGGCTGCCTCAGGACTTTTTAAAGTATGTAAATATTTTGTGGGGTTTTTTAACTTAAATAAAAATTTCATTTCTGATGGCTACTACTGCTCTGCAGACTTTCAGTTTCCACCTAAAATTCTTTTGTGCAAATATTCATGGCATTCTTCTAATTCACCATGGCTTATGATGCAGCTGGCGGCAGTAGAGACACTCTGGTCCTGTCCCTGTGCAGGCAAGTTTCATGTAAATAAAACCACCTTTTCTTTCGGTGCCTGCACCAACACGGGGGGAGAGGGGAAGCACAGAAGTAGTCTACACGTTGTTTTTGAAAACTGTACCATTTATTAAAGTGCAACCTGGGGGCATGGTCTTACAGCAGTGTCCCATTAGCAGAAGGAAAAAATGTACATACCCTTTCACTTGAACAGAATATATTGAACCATGACGCTGGAAAGAACTTTCTTGTCAAGGTGGAAACACTTTTATTAACCAAATGGCACACGAAGCTTTAGACAGTTTTCCCCAAGAGGGCTGCACTTGCATATTGGAAGGAACAGTATAACGAGTTCCTGGGATAATGGGTGACCTGATGAGCAGCAGGGTCTCTTCCCCCAGGCAGGCCTCTTGAGAACAGAATCCAAAATCCCTGCAAGTCTGTCACCATTTGCTTACACCCAGCAGCAGCCTAGCAGAAGAGATCCCCTAACCTGCAGCTTCAGTCAGTCCCATTAGTCTCTGCTACTTAACAAAGCAAGTGGCATTCTTTTGGTCTGAGTGGGATTTAGGTTTACACTTGAATAAAAGCTTATCCTGCAAGTTAAAAATGAGGACAAAGCCCCTACAGGTATAGCAGTAAGATGCATCCTCGGCAGTTTGTTGTGTCCATGTCGATAGTGTCCCTTGCCTGCCCTGCAGATACTGCAGGGAGATCAAAAGCAGCTTCCACTGGAAGCTAACAGGAGCTCCCCCACTTCTACAGCATGACCATAGACCTCTAGCTTGGAGGAAGCAAGTCAGCCTACCCAAGAGACTGAGAGAAGGTCAGCTCTACGTAGAAAAAAAAGTGATAAAGTTACTTAAGGAGGTGGATGTGAGTGATGTGTTGTGGTTCCCCTGGACTTAACACTACTGACCCTTCCAAGCTGCTGTCATTCCCCAGCCAAGGCCTGGTTAGGAGAGGTCACTCTGTTGGACACACACTGAGTTCTGTTGCCTAGACCTGGCCCTGCAAGCTTGGTCTACCAGAGTCAAGTAGTGCTGGTTTAAATTTTATAAACATCCCCCCCCCTCCTTTTTTTTTTAATGGCAATACAGAGCTTGCACTTTTAAGCACGGGTACGTACATGAAGTCAAAGCAATACTGTTCTTGCATCCCTCCTAGTGCTGAAATTAAGCAGTCCAAGCCAAATACAGTCATGCAGAGCTTCTGCCCTCACTAGGTAGAGCAGATACTGTGCTTCACCCCTCCATATTTCACAGAATCACATAGGTTGGAAAAGACCTTCCAGATCGAGTCCAATTTATGGCCAAACACCACCTTGCCAACTCAACCATGGCACTACTGAGTGCCAGATCCAGTCTTTTCTTAAACACCTGCAGGGATGGTGACTCTCTGGGCAGCCCTTTCCAATTCCCAATCACCTTTCTGTGAAGAACTTCTTCCTAATGTCCAAACTAAACCTCCCCTGGCACAGCTTCAGACTCTCCTCTGGTCCTGTTGCTGTTTCCTGGGAGCAGAGCCCGACCCTCACCTGGCTCCAGCCTCCTTTCAGGTACTTGTAGAGAGTGGTGAGCTCTCCCCTGAGCCTCCTCCTCTCCAGGCTGAACACTCCCAGCTCCCCCAGCTGCTCCTTGTAAGACTCGTGCTCCAGAGCCTTCACCAGCCTTGCTGCCCTTCTCTGGACTCGCCCCAGCATCTCTGAGGGGCCTGGGACTGGCCCCAGGACTCAAGGTGCAGCCTCAGCAGGGCCGAGTACAGGGGAAGAATGGATCACTGCCCTGGTCCTGCTGGCCACATATTCCTGATGCAGGCCAGGTGCCCTTGGCCTTCTTGGCCACCTGGGCACGCTGCTGGCTCATGTTCAGCTGCTGTCAGTCATAGCCCCAGGCCCCTTCCTGCTTGGCCACTGTCCAGCCACTGTGTCCCCAACCTGTAGTTTGTGTCCCCAACCTGTAGTTTTGCAGGGGGTTGTTGTAGCCGAAGTGTAGGACCAGGCACTTGGTCTCCTTGAACATTGTAGCACTGGACTCAGCTTATTGCTCCAGCCTGTCCGGGTCCCTCCCAGAACCCTCCTACCCTCCAGCAGACTGACACTTGCACCCAGCTTGGTGTCATCTGCAAACCTGCTAATGTTAAACTCAATCCCCTCATCCAGATCATCAATAAAGATACTAAAGAGGAATTTTTCCCATTGTGCTCCAATATGAGCAGACACAAATAGAGCCTGGAATGTGACATTCTACTGAAGCCCTGGGTTTTTCTGATGCCCATAGCCATCACAGCTGGGCTGGCCATGTGCATCTCTCCATCCCACTCCCCCATTTCACAGCAAAAGAATCTAGTAAAGACACTCTCAAATTCCCTAACAGGAGCTTGCTCTGGCTTAGTGAATGAGAGACTGCAATGACAAAAGCATTTCTAGCTTTTTGCCAGAACAGCAAGATCTACCTTCCTAGGGCTTTGCCAGTACTGCCATACCTCTGTAACTGACATTAACTACAGCGAAGGGTTATACCCTCACATTATTTTATCTACTACAATCATTAAAATGGAAGAAGACCAAACTTCAGAAGCTTGCTTGTTTAGTGCTAATTAAATTTTTCGTTTGTGACCATTAGAAAGCATTAATTAGTTTAAAAATCCAGTCCCAAGTGTTAGCCTAGCTGTGATCGGTGCTATGTGGGAAGGAAGGAAATAGGATTCTGGCAGCAAAACTTGTCCTGTGTAAGAGCACTCAGCACTGCAGCTTCCACCTGGCCCTTGAGCTGCAGCTGCCTGAGCACAGCCCCAGGCAGGATGAAAAATGAAGCCCTTGCAGACAGCAAGGATGGATTCCTGTAACACTGACTTGCTCTCCAGAAGGCAAGTTAGGAAAGAAACTGCAACCACCACAACAGGCACTTCACCCCCAGCCAGAATTTACCAAACCCCAGTGCAATACTGAACAGAGACCACGCTTCTGCTGCATTGCCCGGCTCTGTGGTTGGGGCTTCTCTTTGGACTGGTGAGTACCTGCAGATTCACATCTGAAAGGACAGAAAGCTGCAGAAGTGCTGCTTCCTTGCCTCTGCTTGTTTTGTTGGGCCAGACCTAGTATTTTAGATTGAAGTCATTTTCAGTAGTTTTCAGCAGCCGAATTCCCACCATGAGAACCTCTACTCAGCATCCACCCAGACCAGTGAGAACCAAAACCTTGAGTTTTTAAGCTGCCTCTCTGTGCACCCAGTAATATTCCTGTTTGGGCCAGTTGAGCAGCTCAGCACTGCCATGCCACCTACAGCCTCACAGCCTGGATGTTCTGAAGCTCAAGGGATGCAGGAGGCAGGAGCCACCAGGCTCCACCCAGCACCCAAGAGCTGCAACAGGCTGGGACGTGGCTCCGCATCTGCACTTTGGGCTTTTGGGCAACAGAGGAATCGGGGTTTCAGTCTTTGCTCTCAGCCTCTTGTTCCTGCAGTGCCAGCTTAAGAAAGTCCTTGCCCAGCTCCCAGCCACAGTGCCCAACTAAGCCTAGCTTAGAATTAAGCACAGCTGAATTTAAGTTGCACCTTATCTTAGAGAGAAAGCCTCTCCCCTGACAGCTCTTTATTGAGCGTGCTGCCCACTGCAGTTCCCTAAGTATTTGCCACTTTTTTCATAGATCCAGTCCTCTGCTGTTTTAGCATCTCAGCTTTAGGGTATGCTAAGGATAAAGTGAAGACAGAATGGGTCTAAGGTAGATTATTTTGTTAAAGTAGAGGCCACTCGAGGACAGATATTGAGGCACTTCTGGGAAGGGGATAAGCAAAACAAGCAAAAGTAATTCTATATGCCCTGTTCTAAGTATATAGCTCCTGCCTTCCCTCTGCCAGCTACAAGAGATCCACTGAAGAGAGGCTGCATCATACCTTTCGGGGTAACTGGACCCTGCAGTTCAAGAATACTGTAATATACTTGAAGATGGGGGGAAGAAAACTTCCATTTTCTAATTCACACCTCTTAGCAGTGCAGCCTCTCACTCAGGTCTGTAAGAACGCTGCCATCTGAGCTTATCCACCCTTTGGTGACTTCCACAAAGCCTGTCCCAGCTCTGACCACAGGACTCCAAACTCTGACTCAAGTCACCCCACAGCTGACCTTGTTAACTGGCAGAGTGCTCCTGGAGGAAAGACTCATACAAGGAATTTTCTGAACACGTGGTCAGTGGGGTGGGGGACAAGAGGGTACAAAATCTTGCTGACTTGTCAAATCTGAAAGACCCTAAAAGGAGAAGAATTTTATAAAGAAAGGACCAAGCAACCAAAACATGGTGCAACTGACGCTCCATTACATGTAGCAACACACCGGATACTCAAGGCTTCTGCCTGACCACAAAAATGCCTAACACAGTAATCTATTTTCCTTACTGCTACTGCCACCTTCTCACTGCTGTGCGTGGAAGCTTTTTATTTCATGCCCCACTGGGCTCCTTGTGCCAGTAAGTTAGGAATTTCCTCCCTAGCCAGTCTGGATTTATTCTTGTCTATCCTCTACCCATCTCCACACTACTACCCAAACAACCACATCCACAGAAGAGATGAAGTAACACCAGCCCTGCCTCCATCCTCCCCCCGTCGGTTCACAACTTATCCAGTGTCCACAGACTCCATCTCTGCTTCAGAGTAACCTGCTGTGTGGCTAGAGGTGGGGATGTACCAAAAGTAGGTTCATCATCTTCAGTAAGGAGAGGCTGTAGGTTAAGAACAGTTCTCTCCCACAGAGAACGTGCCCAGAGAAGAACCCAAAGCCACCAGCAAAGCAGCAGGAGAGGGGCAGCCCTACCCTGACTGACCAAGCAATAAAGCTGCCCTTGCCACCTCAGAGACTGCAGCATTCCTCGATAAACACGACACGTGAAACGAAGCAAAACTGGTCCTGCATG
Source organism: Corvus moneduloides (assembly GCF_009650955.1). Classification (NCBI taxonomy): domain Eukaryota; kingdom Metazoa; phylum Chordata; class Aves; order Passeriformes; family Corvidae; genus Corvus; species Corvus moneduloides. The sequence continues at coordinate 4,979,532 of NC_045479.1, forward strand.
TCCGTGACAGAGCATGAAGAGACCTCTCCTCCACGTGAGGGGAACTCCTGCAAGGGGCCAGGAGAGGGAACTGCTGTGGTGGGGGAAGGCAGACACCAGAGTATGTGGCGTGAAGAGGTCCCAGTGACCCATTCTGCGGACACAGCACAACAACGAGTACCAGCAGGGCACCAGAAAATGGCAAAAAAAAGTCAATCTCATTCAGCAATGTGGTAAAAGATTTGGGGGTTTTTTTCTGATAAGGCCAACCTACTATGTTTTGTACGTGGAAGAAGAGCAATCGATCAACAGTACAGTCCAGAACTCCAGAGCTCCCAAGTTCAGTCCACAGCAGCAGTATATACATGACAACCCTTCCTCTTAATATTCAACTTCACACACACAGAGTTCAAAATCCAGTAAGTTTTCTAAAAAATCCATTTCACAAAAGCTTAAACAAAAATAATTCCTCAGAATCTGACACATTCTGACTAACTTTCCAGCATCCTGGGATAGGAAAATGCAGCAAGAATATTCTAAAATAGAGAATATACTAAGATCTCTTCATTCTGAGATCCTGTAAGAAACAGGCTCATCAGGAGATGTACTCTTGATATGGTTATTTAGAAATAAAAGTACCTTATCTTTGTGCTTTGCGAAGATTCCCATAAGCTCATGTTTAGTTTTTTACATTATCACGAGTTCCCTTTCACCTTCCTCCATCTGGTCTAAGCCACAGTGCCAGCACCAACCCTCAGAGATGCATCCACAGTTCTTCCTGGGAAGCCCAAGGTCTTGCCCACGGAGCTGCAGGATGGACAAGGACAGACACACAAACACGCGCTGAAAGAGCAACGCTTGTGGCTGGATCCGACTAAGGAGCAGGGCAATACTTGCAAGGTTTCTCTCCACACACACCTGAAGTGTTGTGACTGCAGGAAGGGGCATTTCCTTTTTTGCCAAAGTAACTTGCTCATCCTTTGTGAAGCTGTAAGCTTAGCTAATTACAGATTCACAGTGGCAAAAGAAATCGCACTGAACACCACTCCGGGCCAGGTCAGGAAGAAGCAGATAGAGATGTTTAATGCTCTTTTGCTCAGTTACTAGAATCCATTGCTTTATATATCTGGGATTCTGTCACAGGCAAGACCAAGTGAGGACTAAATACACTCTGTGCTTAACTTGGGAAAGACAATGCAGACTGCAGCGTGACACAGCAGAGCGTCTAACATCTGAATTGCACTTGAGGCACTGGCCTTGCTTCCACACGGTTTTGCTGTATTTTTGCTGAATATACCCCAGATATCAGAGTACTGATCCCAATGGCACCGTGTCCAGCATGAATTTCGTACCTCTGATAACTGAAGAGTTGCAGTAAAGTGGGCTGGGCAGGAGCAGAGCAAATGGATTCTCAAACCAGCAAATAGCAGTGTCCCCCCGCACCCTCCTGGGCAGCACCTCTGCCCCAGGAACACCAGGATGCTCAGAGATAATACAGCTATAGAGAGGCAGCATCTTCACAGGATGGGGCTCCAGTAAACGTTAGGGGCCAAAACCGGTGTGAGCCAAGAGGTAAGAATAAGCACTGTCCCACTGGGGCTTAGGAGGAACCTGGAAGGTTATGAGGAGCAGTGCTGTACCTGAGAGGAAGCTGAGACAAAAGGGAGACCAGCCTCTCGCTACAGGACTCAGGTTGGCTAATGTTTGTTAGGAGGGGCTCAGGGGCGCAACAGGAAGTGACAAGACAGCACAGCTGCAATAGCGGTCAATCTGAGAAGCCAAAATCTCCAGGGGCTGGCAGCAGCTGGCTCTCCCCTTCCCCTGGGGATTCTCTGTTCCAGTTCCTAGAGTATGAGCACCCCTTTCTTCAGCACCTGCACTTAAGTTCTTAAATTTGCAGATTTTTTTTTTTTTTTAAAAATACCCCCATACTTTAATCACGAAAAACCAGTCCCCGCCCCAATTCTACTAAAAACATGATTGTCCGTAGCTGGAGGCTTATTGAACAACCTCACCTCATCACCACTGAGTTACTCAAATGTCCAATTAAACAGCAGGCAGCTCAACCTTTAGGTAACACAACTACAAAAATTGGATGTGCTCTCTTCTCTCCCCCCTCCTCCTCAAGAGAGCTGCGTTACTTTTTCCTAAGCGCCAGCGCTACTCCGACTGCTACAGCCAATATAGCAACTGCAGCAGCCCCGCCATACAGCAGTATAGATTTCCCTTCTGGCAATAGGATAGGCTTCTCCTCTGCAGCTGAGGATTTCTCTTCTATTTCTTCCAAATGGCCCTCTTTCCCCACTTTTTTTTCCCCTGGAAGCAGTATTTTCGCAGGTTCTGGTGCAGCCTTTTCTTCTGATGGGGCTAACTTTGGGACAGGTTTACTTAACACGGGGATTTCAGGTTCAATAAGCTCTTCAGCTGCTTTTCCCTTTTCCTCCTGTTTTGTACGCAGCAGTGCAGAGAGATGTGCTTTTTCAGCAGCAGCAATTTCAGGAGGCTTTGTTTCCTGTAAAGCAGCAGAGGTTTCTGGAAACGCTGCCTGCATGGTCTCTGCAGCGCCGGCTGACACCACCGCTTCCTCAATCCCCTCTGGTATCTCTTCCTTCTCCACATGCACAATGTCGGAGTTGGAAGAGTTGTTCTCACTCCTCTCTTCACCCCCTCCGTTGCTGTCCAGGCTTTTGACTTCTTCAGGATCCATAGCCACCTGCTGCCAGGACTCAGGTCCCAGGGACACTGGCAGGCTCTCTGTGTGCCAGCTCTGGCTCGCCGACAGGGAGACGGGCAGGCTCTCCGACTGCCACGACGTGGTCACCGTGGGGGACTCCGGGGGGCTCACCTGTCCTGAGTTGTCACTGGTCAGGATGTAGATGTCATTGCTGTCCTCTGCAATGAGCCCGGGATACTCTTCCTCTTCGGATTCCAAAGTAAAGACTGTTCCCTACAAACAAAAGGAGGACACAACATGTGAACAACGGCTTCAGCGTTCCCTCCCCTGTACGGGAGAACAGGACACCTGGAAACTTTGTGAGCTGGAAGAAAGATGAGAGGGGCTCTGCAGGAGCAGCAGCTGCCTGACCTACATTTCAGACTAAAGTCTGAAACCAAACTGCAACAGAACAAAGAAAAAGAAAGCAAATTCAGGTGCTCGATACCACTCCCCACTCCTTTCTGTGCAAGTGCTCTCTATTGCTTGTCCATTTTCATCTAACAGTGTTCCTCTTACATTAATTTTATCCCATTTCCAGTGCTATCTGAAGCCTGTATTTCTACTTTGTACCAACAAGATGGAATCTACAGTAATTCTAGTATTTTACTACCATTTTAGCTATTCTTAAACAAGTTTACTTTTGAAGACGGCCGTCATAACTTTGGCTACACAACTGAAGTTGAAACAACCAACCAAGCACAGACACCCAGAGACGGTGACAGGGTTTGCTTGCTTCTATTTAGCTAGGGAAAATCTGTAGGCATCCTGAAAATTTGACAGTGGGCTCCAGCTGGAGAAACTGCAAGTGTAAAATACTGATTCCCTGTGATCAGCCCCAGTTCATACACTGGGCTAGATGGTCCATGGTATGGAATATCCCTTTGGCAAGTTTGCATCAGCTGCCCTGGCCACGCTCCCTCCCAGCTTCTGGTGCCTCTCCTCACTGGCAGAGCATGGGACACTGAAAAGTCCTTGATTTAAGGGTAGCACTACTCAGCAACAACTAAACCATCAGGGTGTTATCAATGTTACTCTCATTCTAAATCCAAAACACAGCTCTGTACCAGCTAGGAAGAAAATTAACTCTATCCCCACTGAACTGAGGACAAAGAGATGGCAGCAGAGAGGAACCCCGAAGTTTCCTATGCCATATAATAGAAGTCTGTGAAACAATTAACAAAGATTCAGTAACTTTCTTGCTTGTAACAAAAATGATTTGAACATTCTACCAAGTACTGCAGTGCTAGGAGCCCCTTCTGTGCAAATTCCAAGCTTTCCTGTACAGTCCATCATAACAAAAAATTCCATTCATTCTCCTTCTCCCTTCTGCATGCAATAGCTCTCCTAAAGCACTCCGAGCTTTAAACCCTTCCCAACACCTGTGAATTTGGGGCTTGATTCCTACCTATAGTTTCCCATTCCAAGACACCTCCTTGGTTGTTTCACAACTTTTTATGGATCCACACAGTGTCCTGTGTCAGGAACTGATCCCAGTTAAAAACAAACACGCTTTTTATTTTGCAGAGATATTTTTAACCCTCAGCCCATGGAATTTTGGAAGATATTAGGACATGGACAAAGGACTATTATAGAACACTTACAAAAGAACTTTCCTTCATAAATGCTTTTAAACTGCTCAGGTGTGGGAAACATGATCCAGCTTGGTAAGATGTTCAGAAACTGAAGTGAAAGGATGCACAGAGTTCCTCAGGGAAAGGGTTAAAAGCAATTAAGCTGTTTACTAACCACTTGAGGATCACCACAAAGTCTTAATTCAGAATGCAATAAAAATGAGTAAAGCATTACATTTGTAAAAATGTTCAGACACCACCCACATGCCAAACCCAAAGCAAGCTCTGCTCTGCAAGCAGGCACTGACAAGTCAAGACTCCAGCACCCTCTTGAAAGTCACATTCCAGTAGAAGAGCTCATTTTTTTTTAATCCAACTCAGGCCGTTAAAACAAAATAGAGCTCTACACGTAGGAGGAAGCAACCAGCATTACAAATTAAGGGTGACGGAAAAGAGCCAAGAAACTTAAGTAAAGGCAGAGGTTACTGGATCCAAAGAGACCAAGTACTGAGCTGCGTGGGCCAGGGCTGCTGTGCAGCGTGGGAGGACAGGACTCCACACACAGCACCAAGCTGTCCTGCTCCAGCAGACACTGGAGAGCAGCACAGCACAGGTCAGCCACTGTGGCTGGCTTCCACCACCCTGTGCTGAGAATGGACAGGCAGCCCGCTGCCCACACACTCTGAGATTGCACGCTCACTCCTCTGACCATCAGGTTTTACTCTGGATGTTGTTAAAGTAGGCAATACTCTCACTGGAATATAAGCCACTAATAGACACCTACAATCGAAGCCAATTTTTTACTTCCACAGGTGACACAGACTCAGAAAAATGGCAATCAAACAATGAAATAATTAGGGGTAAAACCTGCAGTCTCACGAACCTCTGTACTATCCTCCTCTCTGTTCAGCTCTACACTTCCACAAATCAGGATGAATTTATTTCCTGTCCACACCACATCACAACACACTAGACTACATCTGTGGTGTGACATTAGAAGAAAGAACAGGGGCACACACCGCTGATAACAGCTCTGCTCTTAACATTCCAATGGAAGCGTACCCATGCTGCTGTGACTCACTCAGCATGAGGCATATACCAAAATATTCCAAAAACACACTATGCTGCTGAGGATTTGTGAGCTCTGGCCATTGTAGCAAAAAAAGCACCAACAAGGGCTACATTCAGACAGCCTGAATTCCCCTGAAGTCACACACTGTGCACTGGTGAAAGCTTTGAGCCATGACTCAGCAGCCCACGGAGGGGAGGATGGAGCCACCTGTAGTCAGTGGGGACAGCGTGTACAGAGACTGCCCTGAAATTTAAACCACCTTGAGACTTCTAAATACATACTTTCACTGGAGATATGCTTCTCACAAAATACAGGTAAGATCTGGGCATAGGGTAATGCAGGATAAAGTGCTCTGGAGAGGGTAAGGAAATGAAGGGATGGTTACACGAGGAACAGGGGCAATCCTCCCCATTCCGAACACCCCGTTAATACGTGTGCCAACACTACACACGCAGCCTGCCTTCAGCAGGAGGGAGGAGGGCCCAAGAGGCTCAAGAGTTTTATTGTTCCTTTTCTCACGCAAACTGTGCTGACCTCAAAAGAGTTATCAGTTGCTGGCTCCCCATAAATCAGAGCCTTATGCAGCCTGGCTGATTCCTTTCTGTCTTTACAGACAATTTACCTTCCGTGTCAGTGCCTCAGGGACACAACTCCCCAGGCTTGGAGAGACAGATTGCCCGTGGCTGGGAAGGTTGGGGCAGAGCTGACACACTAGCAGTGGGTAATTCCAGCACTTTTTCGTTAAAAGCTTATGAAGCTTTAATTGAAAATCCAGACAGTAATAGGCATTATTTAGGATACATGATTAATATTTCTTGAGCTGAATTAAGATTTAATACGTAAAGTCAAGCGGATAAAGCTCGGATTTTGTGCTGGTTCAGTTGAGGTTTGCACTTTGGTGGGGTTTTTTCCCTTTTAGAGCAGTTGCAATAAAAACTGAATGACATTTAGGACAATTCTCTTGATTCATCTACAGATGTGACCCAGAAGCAAAGCTCCAGCAGGCAGATTATTCCAGGACAGGATGAAACATGTGGAAGGATTTTTAATAACCTGAGGAGGCCTTATATAAGCCCTACACTTTAGATTTAATAGTAAGCAAGTAATGTATGTAAGCATTTCTTTATCTGCTTTGTTTATTGTAAACAGACAGTCTACTGCTTCAAACCAGAAAGATCATAGCTGCTCTTTTTCATATTTGCAGTGGGAAACTTGCAAACTTGGGAGTGCTTCTCCTCATCCAGCATATTTAGAGAACCACGTCAGGTGTGGCAGAGAAGCTCAAATCCCTCACTGCAGCTTCCTGCCACTCCTGATCCCAACCACTGCCACTTGAGGGAAGAGCTGGCACAACTTACGAGGAGACAGAGAACTGCAGACTTCCCTGCTTGGCTAGAACAGCAAGAATAGCCACGTGCCATGAGGCAGTCTTGAGGAAAAGATCAGCTACCAGAATCAATCACCGTCCTCTGCCTATGGGGTTTGACTTGCAGGAATGTTCCACGATGCTTCTGCACATGACAGGAAGCACTATTAACAAATGTGGCACACCTGCCCTCAGGAGGGGCTACAGCCAGTATGCTACAGGGTGAGCTACACTGGACAACTGCACACTGCTAAGAAAGGAAGGGAAAAAATGTCTGAAAGCTCTTCCAGTAATATAGTACAGAACTGTCTGAAAGCTCCTCCAGTAATATAGTATAGAACTGATACTTAAAAACACCTGTTAACTTTCAATTATGATTTAAAGGCAGCAAACATAACAAAGCCTCCCCCAAGACACAGAAACTGACTCTTATGTTGTCTGTATTATCTTTCATAGTTTTCTAATATGTCTATTATTAAGTGTATACAGACAAACAGACTCATTAACTACAATATGTATTTGCTAAACAGCAAAACCTTTAACTAAGTAATTCCAGCATCATTTATGCGAAGCTGCTTCTGGTGCCAAGAGATATATTGAAATCAAAATTCTGAATGTCTCAAAGATAAAAGCAACTCTTTTCTCTACCAAAAATAGTAGGAGTAGCAGCACACATTGCATCTGTAATGGAGATGTGATTAGACCGTGAACATAAGAGATCCCCATTAAGGTGTCCAACAGAGCATTTGCTGCATCTTAGAGCAGGCTTTGAATGCCCTGCCCTGTAAACTCCAAAGAGCAGGAAAATGCAAAACAACTGTGCCTAACTCCTGTTGAAGCTTCTTCTAGGGTTTGGTTTTAAGTGTTCTTAGAAGCTCTACTGGTCTCTCTGGTTCAGTTCTGAAAGTATAAACAAGGAATGATGTGGACAGGCAACTCACACAAAACCCATTTCCGAAGACACAAAAAAGCCCACCTGAAAAAATATACAGCCCAGCCACCTGTACACCCCAGACCCTGATTTTTTCTAACACAGGCAGAAATTCTGTACAGGCCAGAAAGTGCCACCAGGGGAAAAAATCTCCACGTTCCCTGGGCTTCAACCCCTCAACACAAAACTAAACAGAGCCATATAAAATCCCTGAGAAAAACAGTATCTTGAGGTTCAAGAGGAAATGCTGGCAGAACACATTATCCCAGGAGAGCAATAGTGGCTATCATAAAAATTTCAAACACTCAACTCAGCTAGAAGGTTTCTTAGGTGAGGGCACTGACTATCCCTGACTATCCTAGAGAGAAATGAAGTTCAAGAAGCGTTTGGACAATGCTCCCAGGCACATGGTGTGACTCAGGGCTTGGACTCGGTGATCCTTGTGGGTCCCTTCCAACTCAGGATATTCTATGCTTCTACAGCTGCTTTCCCCACACCAACAGTGTCACAGCAATGAGCACTAGGAACCCATTAAATGCACTTGTGCTTAAAATCCAGTGTCTGAAAAACAAGAGGCAAGGAGGGACAAACTGGCCTGTGTCCAGGGATCCTAAGACACCTCCCTCGGGGAAATAAGCAAACTTCCCACAACAACAAACTTCCCTAGAGCTGGGAATGTGTCTATTTCATGATTTGTAGCTGTGGCAGAGGAGCAGCTGTGTGCTGGAGCAGGGGTGCCTGTGCCCAGGGATGGCTGCTGCGGTCAGGAAGCTTCACTCCCACGTGGCTGTGCCCAGGCTGCCGCTCCATCTGCTCCCTGTCTCCATCCCCAGCCCCATTATACCAAACCTTTTCAGACCCTCATGGAAGTCAGACCTGACAGCACCACCCGGCTAATCCTTCAGAGCAATGGATTATAAAGGAGCTGCTGACAACACTCAGATCCAGAACAAAACATTTTAAAATATAAAGAAGTCACAAAAAGCCCTCAGGCACTTACTGTGCCCCTCTGTTCATCCCTCTGAAACCGTCAAGATAGGTGGAGCCAAGAAAAAGAGAGTAGAGTTCTTACAAATAGGACTGCACTTTTTATTAAGGAGAAAAAAAGCAAAAAAAAGGTCGAGTGAACCACATCAAAGCACTCTGACATTGCAGCCACCACTCCCATTCCCTTCAAGGAATGCTTTAGCTACAACAGCCTGCAGAAATGATCCTCTTCCATCCCTGCCTTCCAATACAACCTATACAACCGGCAGGAAGTCAGCACCAAAGCAACACCCTTTAAGGTTTCAGTCTTATGGGTTTAAAATGAGGTAAATTCAGTTTTTTATAGACCACTTGTTCAGATTTGAAGTTATTGGAAGGGAAAACAGAAAGGAGATCTAGTTGCTCTTTTACCATTTAATGTCCTTCAGCCACAGTGCCTAAAATTTTAAAAGAATCTATTACTGTACCAAAGAAGTTGCATATAAATAAAAGTGGACACTTCACTGCAGTATTCGACGATACAAGCATAAAGCATAGTTATTTTGAAAGGAAAACTCCTTGCTAGGACTCCTCTAACTAGACTGCCCTTTCCTGCATCTCTGCCACATTAAACTTACTTCTCTGTCCTCCAGCAGAGCACGTCTCTCTATTTCTGCACTGTCATTCCCAGGGCAGACACCTGGACTGCTGCAGAAGGAGATCTTCATCTCCAGAAGCACAAACTGACTACCTCGGTTCCTTACGATGACAATTGGCTCTTTACTCTCTTTCTCCTCCAGATTGTTAACACTCTCTAATATGTGTATTATTCAATCACCAGCAGCAAAGAGAACAACTAAACCAGCTGCAAAGCCCAAGACAAAACACTGGAGACACGGAGAAAACAGCTCCTCTAATGCTGAGACACGAAACTGTAAACACTATGCAGATTTCAAGCAAATTTACTTTTATTCCCTTCAGCACGGGCAGTTAACTAGTTAAATGCAAATCCAGGTCTGAACTTCATGAGACAAGACCCCTGGGAAGGCAGAGACAATTTCTGCCATGGGTCACAATTATAACTCCCAGGCTTGTGCTGAGAAGAAAGGTTATTAACTGCACGCTGATAAACAGGTTCAAACAAGGGAAAAGCAGAGGGGCTGCTAACAGGAATGGGAATCTGAGAGAAAAAAAAGGCAGCTAGCTTCCAAGAAATCTTACACTCTTTCCTCCTTATAGGCATTCCCAGATACTTCTACACAGATGAAACCTAACCATGGAAAACAGGATCTGCAGGACTTGAGGAGAAATAAATTATTTGGGGAGGGGTGGGAAAGGAAGCAGGAAAAAATCCTTACCAACTGACTGGTCTTACTGTGCACTTTTCCAGGAGACCAAGAATTGCTTCTGATGCAGCAGCATTGAGCCACGGAGGAGTCAGAGAGAGCAAAAAGGCAGGGGAGGTACCAGGAGAGAAGGGAGTGGAGAGGAGGGAAGGGGAGGGAAGATGAGGGAAGGGGTGGGGAGATGAGGGAAGGGGTGGGGAGAGCATGTACACACTGCATGTCTGTTGGCTAAGCCCTAACATTGGTTTTGGGAAAGAAAAGAAAAAAGCTACTTGTTAATGAGGCTGGGTGTTGTTTTGCAACGGCTCAAGATGAAAAAGGAAGAAGGTCTTAGTAGGACCATTAGTCAGGAGGAAGAAATGTGTGCCCCCACATGTCTGTTTAGAGAACCTGGAATGCCCAGAATGCTTTTTGCTCCAAAAGAGAGGCCATACTAAGAGTCAAACAATGCAAGAGCTGCAGCCAAACCTGTCAGAGCAATTAGTGAAAGAGGGAGCATAAAAATATGCCAGCCATTCCCTCACCAACCAACCCACCAGTCCCACACTGCCACCAAAAGTTAGCTGAATTACCATTTTAGTGCCTGGAGGGAGAATGGGAGGGGAACACTCATTGTTCCAACACACCATCTCAGCACCCTATCTCTGTGGGACTGGCGTGGAAAACCAAAATGCAACTTCTCATCCTCCGGTGTATCAAATTTCTCATTTCCCACAAGCCATGCCAATTTCTTGAAATCTGCACAGCTACCCAATTTGTAAACCTTTATTCCCTTGAGCTGGAAATTTTGCTTCTTGTCAGCTGTCCACCAGCCTCAGCCAGATGCTTTCCTGGACCCACAGGCCTCCTGAGCCCACAAGGGAACCTCAAGTCTCGCACACATGCAGAGCCCTGGGAGCTCCTCCAGCCGCACTGTGGCTGCACAGAATGATGCAGCAAAGGGATGACACAGCTCTGTACAACTCCGACTCCACAGATCTGCAGTGGGGCACAGGAAGGGCTCTGCTGACCCCTTACCTTTGACTGGCTACTCCCCTCCTGGCAAAGGCTGACCTCAATCCAAAAATTGAGGACGATCCCAAATTACATGGTGCCAAGGGATGAGACACTACAGAGCTTTTCAGGTCTGCCCCTGAAAAGCTGACTTGAAAACCAGACAGGCTATTCTTGCATCTTCTCACTTTTAAGCAAGCTCTTAGCAGCTGCAGGAAAGACCTATCTTCATACCACTCCAAAGTAACACAAACATTGAACCTCTTACTGTCACAGCAACACGAGTCACTGGAGACTCCCAGGTTTATACACTGCCCTTATGGCTCGAGCAAACGATTACTAACAACTTGATCTGGCCCACAGAGCCCCTGTGGCAGATGCTTACCTTAAAAAATGCATACACTCCAACACTTCCTGTGGCTACCAGCCTGCGGGGCTCTTCCCAGCCCTTCTCAGAACACAACCTCTCCCACGCTGGCCCCATGCCCTGCTCCCAGCACTGCCATCCCACAGACTCAGAACAAACCCAGAGACAAGCCACAGGGTAAAAATGAACCCTTTCCTTACAGGGAAGAAAAAATACAATATAACCATATATTCCCCTTCCTCCACAAAAAGCCACATGCCCAGTGGCACCCCAAGCCCATCCCCAGAGCAACTCACAAAGGTCAGTGCAGCTACATTAATTCATCTGGAAAGGATTTTCATCACCTTGTCTCTTTCCTCGCCTCTTGTGCTGTTTCAAAAATAGCTCTGGCTTGTTTGCTGCCCTGCCTGTGTCAGTCTGATTTTCTGCCTGGCTGGATGTGCACAGCCACGCTCAGAGCCTGCTGGACACCAGCACCCGGATCTGTACATCCCTGCACAGTCACCCAAACACAAAGCACAGCCTCCTCCCTCGCAGGCCGTGCTGGAAAACAGAGCACAGCCCTTTTGGAGGTCAAAAAACAAGGCAGAAAAGCAAAAAAGTACTGACATTGATCTGTCTAAGGGCTGCCAGTAAGGGCCTGCCCTGGGATGAAAAAACATTGAGGTATGAGTGCATTTATCAAATGACCTAAGGTCATTTGGCTGCACACTGTTAGTGCTTCTGTTCCTTAGAGACAAATAATCCCTCCTGCAGGCCTTGGGAACTATCCTCCACAACTGCTGGGAACAGATAAAGAAGGTGCAGATGTGCAGAAATTCTGGAACAAGCTGCTCTTTAAAAAAACCCTCAGGTAAACTCTTGAAATACAAAAAGCTTCTGAATGAGAGTTTTCCTACTAGCACTTTTTTTTTAATCACTGGGTTTTCCTGAACAGCTTTTCCTTTTAGAATGAATCAGCTTGCTGGAGCCATTTCACAAATCCCAGATTAATTCCATTCAAATCTGGCATTGCTCCCAAACCCAGTAATCTTAGGCTCAGCCTTCAAGACCCAGCTCATCAGCTGTGAGCTGCATTTCTGAAGTATTTCTAAATGAAACTCTCTCAGCACGCCATGACTCAGGAACACTGGTTACCATGAATTAAAGATTTCTACAAGGAAAAATGCAGCACAAAGAAATCCTGATTGCTCATTCTATGCATGTTCCCATACAGCTACAAAGTCTAATATGCATTAGCTATCTTATCACTTATTATAAAAATAAGTTAGTACCTATTGACATTTCTGTATGAAGTGCTCCCCAACTACTGATCTGCTACGAAACTCTCTGAAATCTAAGAAGAGGAAAAAACCCATATACCTTTTCCAGCAGTCACCAGAGGATGAAGATGCCATTAAAAAGAGGAACCTCTTGGGCACAGTACCTTTTGTTACGGGTGTCCGTTTCCAAATGAAGCGCTCCATGGATATTAACAGGGAAGCACAAAGCTCACCATACTGCAACAAATTAGCACCTTAACACACTCTCTACGAAAATTAATTGTTATCTGACACCTAAGGACCTCTTCAATTTCAGCAGCAATCCAACAAACCAGAAGTGCAAAGAACTGGCACAGACTGTCTGGGAAATTGTGGAGTCCAATCACACAGGTCTTTAATATCAACATCAGAAATGAATGGGTGAAAGTCAGTTCTGCCTTGGAGCAGAGAAGAGAAATAGATGACTGCCCAAGATCCCTTGCTGGTCCTGACCCCCAATTATTGTTTTATTTCTTTTCCTGAGGCATTCCTTCTTGCATCTGCTTACTTCTAGCAACCCCTCTCAGCTTTCACTCCTACTAGGATCACACTTAGAAATAAGGTCTTCTTACCCATCCTCCTTGTTGAATGATATAATCTGCAGAATAATCTTCTAGATATGTCACCCCGAAGTTCACAAGGGCACTCAGTGGTTCCTGGCCCCGTCTGGTCAACTCCATCAGAAATTGTTGTAACAGAACCAGGGGCACCAAGACCTTCAAAAAACAAGAGTTGTGAATAAATACAGAAAGCATTATCAATACTACTGTGCAGCTAGAACAGAATTCATGTGTCCGCAGAAAAGGCCTGAATCTTCAAGTCCAAATATACCGGGGACTATACACTTCATTTCTGAGAAGACACAAGGCAAACAAACAATAAAATGCACTAAAACAGAAGCACTTAACCTGCTAAGCAAAAACCCACAGTCTGAAATTCTTGAGAATTTCACAGAACTACATGCAGAAATGTTTTCTTAAGCCCCACTTTTTTCCCAACACAGGATTCAGGTAGAGAAGCAGAACAGGTCCAGAACTTGCTACCCCAGAAGTGGAAAGATGCGACATTGTAAATAGCTTGAAGGGATATGCATCCAAAAGCAAACAACACACTCATACACATCCTGGAACAGGAACACGGCACCAGACAGTCTGTTTAGAAGTTCACACTTGGCTTTGAGACAGGACAAAAACAAACACCTCCACCCAGCAACATAACATTACAAACATGTTTAAAATGACAAACACAAAGCCCTTCCCATGTCAAATGCTCCCTCTGATGTCAAATTTAACACATACAGATTTTCCTCCCTCATTTCCTACTCCCATTCCTCTTTGGAAACCTTTTAACTGAATGCTCAGCCTTAACCTAAATTGCTCTGGAAGATGCAGGACTCTGCGAATCCACCTCCTTCACATTATACAGTTCTAGACACTTCCTTCTGAAATTATGTTTTTGTTTGCCTAAACAACATGCAGTCGAAATTTTACGCTCTAAATTTATTCTCCTAGAGCACACAAGTGGCCCTCTGGGCAATGTTTATATGCAGCACCTCGCCAAGGTCAGGAAACTGGTATGAACCGAAGTCATTAGCATCTGAAAAAGCATTATTATGACACAAGAGAATAATATTTGTTTTACTGCATTTTAATTGAGGCCACTGCACTGTACATCTATTCACTGTGCAGCCTGGAACGCTGTTTCCCAGCTGCACAAGGGAGATGAAGGCTCTACTACTGCTCATACTGAACTCCTAATGCCTCCTTCCTTTTCCAGTCTCTTCCCCCTTCAGCCTGGTTTTCTTTTCTGTAAATATCCTGCATTACTATTCCCAGAAATCACACCTTAGGGTGCGAAGCTGGAGGAAGATGAATAGACAAAGTAAGCTGAAATTGAGATTTGTACTAAATTCATGGTGGCCTCACACTGAGCTTAACTACTAAAACCAGATGGGGCCTAAAAAATGCCCATAATCTGATAAATTTAAAATGCTCCAGCTGATTAGCAAAGGAGTCCAAGACTGTGGCAGACAGGTTATAGTACTGTTGCTCTGTGATGAACAGTTAACACTGGTAACTGTTAACACTTCAGTAGGAATGTCATGGTGCCAGAATTTTAAAAGCGTTGGGGTTTTTTGAGTTTCTTGCAATTAATCTCAACTCGAAGGCAGAAGAGGTGCAAGATCAGTGCACAGATATAAGGAGCAGGTCAAGGTGACGTGTCAGAGGAAAATTCAGTCTTTTTAGATCAAAAAAACCCAAGCTGTCAAGGCTAGGCATCTTTCAGAGGCTTTGGGCACACCCACATAACTCTACAGCAGCATGAACACTGAGATCTCAAAATATTTGACATTTACTGTAAGCCGAAGGCAAGAGAAACAAAGGCAAGAAAGGCTGCTTGGGAAATGAAGGGAGCTCAAACGCTGGCATAGTGAACATGATTATTACCTTCTTCCTTTGCCAACCTGATGCCTAATTCATCCATTCCCCCCAAATTCAGCAAGCCTCTTCAAGGCCTCACAGTGAGGGACCAAGCTCAAACTCTAACATCCAGTCCTGCACAGACCAACAAACACCACCCAGCTTTCCTTTCCTGCTGAAATTACTGACACTGCTGCCTCTGAGACCCAGTAGGAACAGGATCCTGAAGGTTTGTACAAGACTGTCCTTAAACTCATGAAAGAAAGCACCTCGCAGTACTTCCATAAAAGATAACAACACCATTCTGTACAGAAGAGTAGCTGTGGGAATGGTGGTGAGATTTAACCAGAGCCAAGTAAAAATACAGCCTTTGCAATTCAAAGCAACTGCAACTCCCTCCACCAGGATGCCTGGGAAGGAATGCTAGGGGCTATTTATATTTTGACCGAAGAAAAGCATACACAAAAAATAGTTGGCAGGAGAAAACTTCTAGGGAATCATTACAAAAGCCACTTTACTATCAGAAGATAGCTGATAGTGTAAATGAAACACTAGGGTCCACTCTACTATTGCAATCCCACTGTATAGTATTACAAATTTAAATGTACACCAAAAAAATATTACAAAAAAAGTTCACAGGCTTTGAGGAAGCTATATCCAAAATTATTGCAGTTCTGTGTACCTTTTGACTATTTCAACTTAAAATTAATCTAGTTCTTCACATTAATCTCTTACATTTTTGTTGCATTATTCTTTGCCCCCATTAATCAGTAAGAATGGGACACTAAGATGACTGCTAACCCACTCACCAGCTCAACTGGCTCTCAGCATCTGTTATCCCTTCAGATGATGCACAAAAGTGGGATTATGCATTTTGTAGATGTGTATATAACATTCAGTTTTAAGCAAAAAGCGTGAAAACTCAGCAGTGGAGGACTTCAAATTTTTTTACTACGTTTATTTTATTATAGAAATTCAATTTGGCCCTTTTGTGGTGGTTTGGGATTTGTTTTACTTTAATGAGAGCCTTATTTCAAACAGACAATGAAGACCCTTTTCCTTTGTAGAATTCAACATCAACATGTTGTTCTAACAGCTTCTTTAGGGAAAGAATTAAGCTGGGCTGAGATGGCAGGAAAGGTATCTAGATCTCTTCTGTTATAAAATACAATTCTGATTGAGATGATAAAGGAAATTAAAAGGAAATGAAACCAACACAAATGTATTCCATCTCCTCAAAACAAGGATTATTGAAGGAACTGCTGGGCATTCCTGGAGCTCCAAGCTACCACAAAAACAATACAAACAGGTGCTGTGCTAGGGTACAAAATTTCCATTCTGGTTTGCTTTTGGACTGTATGTTTTGTAGCAACAAATGTTAGGGGCAAGCAGAGCTGATGACAAAGACATGTTCTGGATGATGCTCTCCCCCACAAGCTGATGGGGACCAAAGCCCACGAGCCCCAGGGGCTGCAGGAATGCAGCAGCAATGAAGGCTGAATCCTAAACCCCCAAATGCAGCCCATTCAGCCACCCAGGGCTGCATCTTCAGGAGGTGGGGACCCAAAGCATATTGACCTGAGAAACCCCATGCACCTCCTCCCTTGCCAGCTGAGCCACAATGTCTGTTTTTATGCTTGGTTTTAGCTTTCACCAGCTGAAAAGTACAATGTGCTAGCTTAAGCCACCTTCTTGATAATCAGATTTCATGGTTGTTTAAACTGAAATGCTGTGAATCACAAGATGACAAATTGAAAGAGCACACACATAAAGCAATGATAATTGCTGGAGCCATGGGCAGTAACTTGTCATGCAGTGTTTATTAAACTGCTTTTACAAGTGCCCACACCCTTGGTTAGATGAACAATTTCTGAAGTAAGCAGGGAAATCTAGTCAGGGAAAAGTCTTTCTGGCAAAAAAAGGTAAAGAGGGGGAAAAAGAGCTCTTGTTCTAATTTAAATTTAAGACTACATTTTAACACTCAAATTGTGATCGAATTTGCAAGTAGTTACTTCATTCTTTCATTCTTTTTCTAGTACCCACTGAACTCATCAGAGAATGATTAGGGTGATGAATTTGAATGATTAATGAAAGATTAATCTGGGAAGAATAATTTACTCATTCTACATTAAAAGTATTTTAAGATAAGTCGTTTACAGATTTGCATTTTGTTTAAAAAAGAAGATTCCTATCATTTGAGATAACTACTCTTGAAACCAGGTAGGTTTCCATCTTTATGTTTTCTGAACAATTTAAATATCATGAAGATCCTGTCAATTTTTATTTTCACCATGTTCAGTGCTCTTTCTTACATATATTTTAAACCTGATATTGGAGCACGGAAAGAGTAGAAAGTATTATGAAAAAACTGTCTCAGATTTTGTTCTAAAACTGCTGCAGAAATTAACCTCTCTTGGGAATTAAAAGAAAATAAATCAAGCAACATGTCTAACTTTTCATTTTACTAAAGGAAGGTTGACTTAACACTTCCATTCACTAACTTCTAGCTAAATTATCTACAAAACTACCCACTGTGTGCACATCTACCACTCTGGCAGTGCAATTTATTTCATACTAAAACAAAATTCTTTCTATTCTTGGCCCTCTGTGAAGCACAACTGTACCCAGTACAAATAATATGGACATCAAAGAGACACGGGACATATGCAAGTGAAAGTCACTGATCTGGTACCTTGTTCCATCCACTGGCATGAGCAGCTGCCTCCTGCGTGCGCTCCCGATATTCCTGATATGTCACCGGCCTGCAGAAGTTAAACCAACACTGAAAGTTATACAAGGAAACAAAAGAACATGAATAAAGTTCTCCGTTTCCAGAGAACAAAGTATTTTCACATGTATTACAGCAAATAATTTTCAAGAGCTAACAAGTCTCGCATTTCAGGACATAAAAGACCAGCACCAGACAGGGTCATCCCCTTCTCCTACTTACACACTTTCATATACCTGGTTGGGTGAATTTCGTAATAATGTGATATTCTACAACTTAAAAGACATTAGATAAGCACGTTCTCTGATATGCTACAAAATTTCTAAGCTCTTGCATATGGGTTTTTTATAATCTAAGACTTTAAAGAACATTCCACTAAGAAATTCGTACCTGAGGCTAGAGGCCAATGCAGAGTAAAATTTTATCAACAATACAGGCTGTGGACCAACACAGACTGTTTGACTGCATTAGATTTGAAACCTTTATTTGCAAGAAACAGCACTTTTGATCCCAAAACCCCTTCATATTTCAGTAGATACCTCTGTTCTAGATTTATGTCTCTACTTCTCTGAATTGGGATGATGAAATTCCTCTCTTCCATACTCTTTCTTCCAAAATGGCATCTAAGAGTCAGTAACAGCAAAGGCTTCCTGCCAAGTGACAGCAGAAGATGCACTGCTTCAAAAGCAGCTGTCCTCAGCCACATCATTACAAAAGGCAAGTTCAGACTTTAGCTTAATGGAAATAGTGGTAACTGGCATTGGACAGAGAACTGCTTACTGAACTCCAGGAACCTGTCATGATCTGACAGCCTACGGTAACTAACACTTTTTTATATGCATGTAAGAGGGCAGGAAAATACAAGCCAAGTAAATATTGCATCAAATAGCACTGCTCTAGCAACAGGGGGAAAAGAACAGAGTTAAAGCACACTGGGGAAAGCATAATTTGGGTTTGTCATTTTAAGGGCACTCTCTTGACTTCCTTGGCACATTAATTCTTTGAAACCAAATCCAAATCAATCAGTGGGATGAGAAGAGCGGCAACAGCTGCAGGAAGGATATCATCAAGAGATTAAATAGTAACTCTAGTTTGCCTTAGAAAAAGGCAACACGGTTTCACAGGCACTTCAGACTTTATGTATGTACATATATAAACAAAAAAATTACTCAGAATGCAAATATTTTCCTATAGAAAACATAGGAAGCCTAGATCATCAGGGTATCAACAAGCTGGAACCACTTCAATGCACGACTGCATTTATGCAACTGTTCCTAAAGCAGCACCTTCCAACTCCAGCTCTCTACCAACACATTTTGGAGGTCACTCAGAAAAGCCCCAAGTAGTTCATGTGAACCCATAAATTGCAGGCTGGTAATTCATAATAGAAAACCAAGCAACCGCAACAACTGTACCAATTTGCAAACACATTAATTAAGATACTAGCATGCCAACTGCAACGTGCTATTTAAACAGTAAGCTTAAACTGGCAGGACAGCTCTTAGAGCACCAAGGTTAGCCCAGGAGCCCACACCTGCTTCAGATGTGTACCTGAAGGGTGGTCACAAGGTTTCTAAACACCATCCTTTCAGGGAAACTCTCCCACTCATCATGGGCCAGACCACAAACACAGCTTCAGCTCCACTCTTAGCTGTAAGGCCAAAGAAGTTAACGTGGCTACAGCCCAGCATTCACAAAACTGGCAATGGCAGCTGCCAGTTTCACCAGCAACTCAAACTGCTTGGAGCAGCCTCAGAAATTCAGTAACAAAAGCTTAGAAAAATTTTACAACTTACATTGCTGCAAAGGCCAAATACCACCAAGAAATATTTGCACATTACATCACAAAACAAACAAACAAAAAAAACCCCAGCCAGATAAAGGAACACTGAAAAAGAAAGAAATACAATACAAGAAGCAGTCCCAACTTCAGCATTTCAGCAGCAGTCACAGTGCAAAAGGAAACACCTTCCCTTTGAAAAAGCAAATGGAAACTCACTTGCTAAGCAAGCTCTGCAGTGCTTTGTGCAGATGTTCCTTCAACTCCTGGGACACTTTCTCCCCCAGATGAGCCAGGCAGTCTTCTATCGAGCTCTCTGGATTGGCAGGGCTGAACACTGGGGAAGTGTGGCAGTCAAACCCTGTGGTGGTAAATGCTGAGAGAAGAAGGTACACAAAATAAAACAGATTCACAGAAGAACATCAACAGTCTCAGATTTCTTATCCTAGCAGTTAACACAGTTTACATGAGGGATGAAAAAATCACAGCTCTGTAATCAAAGTATGCAGTGAACAAATCAGGGTAAAAAAATGTCCAAATACATTCTGAAAGTGCTACTTACAAGGCAGAGATGACTTTGAACTACATTTCCCCTCCAGCTCTTGTTTCACAACTGCATCCCAACCAGCAAGTTTGCTGAATGGGCAGCTATTCTCCCATTTTAAGCTGATGCCAACCCTGATGGAGCAGCAAAGAGCCTCTTTTCATGGTAAATTTGCCCACACATGGACATCTCTGCAGCAGTACTAGAGTATCATTTTTTAAAATATTATTTTGTTCATTTAACCTTTTCCTTCTCAGTTTAAAATTTCTAAGAAAGCTCCATATGAATGAACTTAAACAGCTCTAGAGTGTTTCTATTTCAGATTTCCAATTTGCAACACACATGCAAAGCAAAGATGGGTTTGAAATCATTCCTTGCTGGGAGTCCTATAAAAGCCACATCCACAGGTCAAAGCACATCACAAAAAATAAACCTGGTGGAAGGGAGAAATCTGATGGTTTAAGTCCACACTCCTCAAAATACTAGCTCCTGAGGGCTTCTGCCATCAACTGCAGCAGCTTAAGGGCTGCTTACTTTTCATTATTTATTGTAGCCTATTAAATGTCATCCAGCTGTTTGCTTTGGCTGGGCTCCACCACTCCAAATGGTAACGTTTAACTATTTTACTCCATGTGACAATGTGTACAAATCTTGTGGGGGGAGGAGAATAAAGAGATTCAATGTATTCAAAAATCTCTTTAACTAGAGTACCTGTTACAAATTAACCACCATTACAGTGCATAGAGATTATGGATTGAAACGGGAAAACCTGAAGAGCACCTTCCAAGATTTCTTCATCAAGACGTTTTAGCTCCTCCTCGATTTCTATTTTAATCTTCTCCAAAGCCTCTTTCTCCAAAGCATGTTGTGCCATAAGCTGTTGTTGAGTCCCTGAAAGAAACCAGAGAAATCATTTAAATGTTTTAATTCCATGTTTCAAATCAGGTAGATAATGGAAAACGATATTGAAATCTTAAGTATAAAGGAATTCAAGGTGAAAGTTCTGTTTCAGACAGCAACAAGTATGATTCCTCAAGAGGACTTATTACAAAAGTTTTATTACATGAACCCAGAGACAGATAAACTTCCAGGCCTATTCAAGGTAGAACTGGTGCTTTAAATATGAAAAAAAACCCAAAACCAACAGAACTGTAAGGCTTAAAACAGAATACACAGCAGCTTTAAAAGCAACATCTTCAACTGAAGACCAAATCAAACCAAGGTACATAAACAAGCAGCCATTATACCTAATACACTTATTATCAAACTACACCGAAAAAAAGCAGACTGGCATGAACTTGATTTTTAGTGGCAAAATATAAAATTTATATTGATGCCTGCAAAATCGACAACATTCTCAGAGCAACTCTGCAATGACATCAATGAAGAATCCTGAAACCTGTGAACTGTGCTTCATTTCCCTGGTCGTGAGGAGTCTACAGGCCACAGTGAAAGAATTTAAGACTGGGTTCAGGCAAAGGACCCCACAATTGTCAGTCAGTTGTCAATTCTCCTCTCCCAACCAAGAAATTTAGGAATTTGAAATGGCTACATATCCCCAGAAGTTCACATGCCATGGTTTGGGATCACAAATACATATTCTATGTGCTGACTCGAGATACTGGTAACAAAAAATTGTTTCAGCCATGTAGTCAGGATTACATAGACTCTCTATCATCTTAATCATTATGCTGTACCAAGAGACGCAAAACTGTTTCCAAACAAACCAAGGTATTTAGGACATTTGAATCTTTAAGGAACTGCCTGCTAAATGTCAGCATTTCCAACATAAGGTGGGTATGGCGAAGGTAACCACTCAAGTAAATTTTATGAGGTGGTACTAACACGAAGATTATATGTCCTTGACAGAGTTCCAGCTCCAAACTCTTGCTATTTAGCTGCTTTTTCTTTGGGTTTGCTCATCTCTGTTTCTTCCATCAGCTTTCAGGCATGTTTTCAAACCCCTTTCTTAGGGCACACTACATGAACTGTTCCATTAACTGCTTCACTTCTTGCTTTCACTGAACTTCACCAACCAAGAGTCCACCACTGAAATCTTCTTCTTCCTTTCACTCAATTCCTTAAAATGTTCTACTTAGAGACAAAATGGAATTGCTTCGTAATATCCCTCAGAATTCTTTTTTTTTCTGAAGACATTCTTTGGGACTTCATGTTCTCTCACACCCACGACTCACATACCACATCCTGACTGAGCTTCTGGTTACCATGTCCACTGTCTCTTCCTCATTCCCCCAAATACTGATGAGCCAACCTACCTCACCCTTTCTGCACCTACACCAAGGGCTACAGCTCTACCAGGGCATCCACACAATGTTCTGCTCTACAGACATTCTTCACTCAGTTGAAGAAAACAAAAAGGGAAACTATTTGTATCTGTAATGTTGGTATCATCTGACTCAATTTCCTCCTCATCACTTTCATTTCACATCCAGATCTTCAGGTAAGTCCTGTTAACAGCCAGTGGAGCTTTCTGGCAAACCTTTTTTCATTCCTGTTTCAAAGGCACTAAATCATAATTTGGTGGTCTTGTGAACGACAGCTTTACGGCCTGTTTTCTTTGGTTTGTTTCTCTGCTGGAACTCACTCTAAGTGTTGTACTGCCTTCCCTTTTCTTCCACAATGGGCACATATAATCACTAAATTTCGTATAAGGGTGTGTGAAAACTGTAAAAGCACTTAACACATGCAAATGTGTAGTTAACTACCCACTACTGAAGTACACTGTCATTTTCTGTATTTAAAAAACCACTAGACAGTAAGCTTTCAAGGTCTCCTACAATTGAAAAATAAGTTACAAATCCACAGTAT
The DNA here is from genome assembly GCF_009650955.1 of Corvus moneduloides. Lineage (NCBI taxonomy): Eukaryota > Metazoa > Chordata > Aves > Passeriformes > Corvidae > Corvus > Corvus moneduloides. The sequence continues at coordinate 5,002,441 of NC_045479.1, forward strand.
CAACCCACTGAACGTGTGTTAATGCTTAAAAACTCAGCACAAGTACCCCTCTAAACCAATGTATGCTTAAGTCAGTGTAAAATGTTCTCATATATTTCTGTGACCGGTCTAAAAGAACAAAGGATAATCAGTTTAATTCCATTTTACTTAACCACACATGTTCAGAATAACTTTATTTAGCTTCTTAAATCCCTTCCCAAGTAGTCTCTCTTTGCCACTCTGAGTAATAAATTCCAGAGAGGAGCAAACCATTCCTCCTTTTGGTTAATGCCCTGTCAGTCCCTGTCAGTTGCTTCTTTGAAGAACTGAACCACTGCTTCAGAGTCAAGTGCAACAAGTGTGTGCAAGTGCCAAGCCCTGTCTGAACCTGCGCTTCCCCCCGTGTATGGAAGGGACGAGGGGCTCAGAGGAGCACCCATTCTCACGGGACTAATGTGACGATGATCACACATGACAAGCTGTCATACTTGATAAGAAGTCACCCGGAAGATGGAAGGAAGAGAAATTCCAGTGCTGCCAGCATACAAAAGAGCTGTTTAGATAATCAGCACTGCAGTCAATGGTTTCCATCTCGTAACACCCACAACTTTGCAGCAGCTGCTGATTCCGAGAGCACCTGACTATTCAGTCATGCCAGAACATCAAAACCCTACCCCTCCCAGAGCAGTGACTCTGCACTGTTTATTCCCCTGATAACAAATGGATTTGAGCTTTCTGCATCTCCTGGATATTGACTGCTACCAACAAACACTGCACAGAGTGTGGGAGAACAGCATATTCCAATAGCAAAGGTCCTAAGTGAGGGGCATATTTTTCTCAATTAGTCAACTTCCAAGTTGCCAACAGGTAGAAGAAAAAAGTAAAACCAGCTTATTTTAGATGAGAATATATTTTCATTATTAAGGATGCAAATGGTCACACCAGAAATGGTGCTTGTAAGAGCCATAAGCATTGAATGCTTTCCTGTGCTCAAGAAATGGGTTTGCCTCTTCTGGGCTTTTGGTAAACCAACTCTGCAAGGCCTCTTCCCAACCCAGAGGCACAACAAACCTCTGTTACATGTTCTTACACAACCAAGTTAGAGCATTCTACTTTCTATTTATGGAATAAATGTTCCCTTTGCCACAATTATGTTAAGATTTTGGGTTTCAGGTATTTGGAACTAACCTGAAAAGCAGAGGAAAATGTGTTCTGAAAGTCCATCAGGCATCACATCAGGGACCATCAGACTACTAAATAAATGTAATACTTCAGTAAAACTCCAGAAGCTCAGTAACAATACGAGACTAACCCGTTTGCCAGAGTTGATCCCAGGAGGAGGAGGGATGGAATGGGAAGTCATTCATCAGAGCTACAGAGTCTGCACATCTGATTCTACAATGCTTGTGCCAAAACTTCAGCTAACAAGGGACAATAGCAACTATAAGGGGACTGAAAAGATCTTATGCCTTTTTAGTTCAAGGGAATGCAGGATGATTGGAAAAGAAAGCTACTGGTGTCACAGATTGCTCCAGACTTCTTTTCTTTCATGCTTGTACTTTTAATTTAGCAATACCTTCGTTTTCAACTTCTCTTAGGTCTCTATATTAACTTCTGTACAGCTAACTTAAAAATTTACTTTCAGCATGACAGTAGTATTTCTTTAACATCTCAGACCTTTTTGAACATTAAGATTCTAAAATTACTCTGAGCACTGAGAAGTGACAGATATATAAAAAATCTCTTTACAAATGTTTTTATCTCTTTCCTTCAATGAAAAGTACATCCATTACTCCAGCACATTCCAGAACATGGACTGCCACACATAGATGTAGCCCTCAATTTCAGAAATGTTTAAAAGAAGCTCTTTATAAACCATATGAAGGCTCAGCTTAAAAGACACTAAAAAAGTCTAAAATATTACCAGCCAAAAAGAGACAAGATATTCCCAACTAGCAGCCTTTTTTTTTGTTTGTTTTTGTGGGCAGAGAGGAGGCTTAATCAAGTGGGAATTCACACCCCAAAAAGCTCCCTTTCCTTGCCTCAGTTCAGGGAATAGCTCCCTTACTAGCATGAACTGGACTGCTCCGACCTGCAGTGTGAATCTTTACAGCCCAAACACGTGTGTTTGCCCTAAGAGCAAAGTCTCTAACAAGTAAGTTCAACCTAAAAAACTCCTTCATTTCCTACAGGCCAACAGTAGGTACCATGTGTGTGGGAAACCATGAAAATGGCTTGATCACTAACTACATACAGCACTTCATAGGTAATTCCAAGAAGATAATAAATGGTCAAAAGAACACCGTGCACAATAACTGGATTAAAGTACTGTGGATAGCATGCACCTCAGGGAAACTGTAAAGCTGTCAAAACCTTGCTCACCTCTTGACCAACCTATGTCACCATGCAGTAATGGCACTGGCTATAAATCTTTCAGATGCTCTGCAAGATAAGGGATTATTTAAGATTTTTCACTCTGTCAAGGAAAACACAGAAAAACTACTTTTCTTCACACTGTTAGTCGTAGCTGCAAGCTCATGGGATGGTGTCAAGCAATGGGGAAATAGATTAAAAAAGAAAAATACATTAAAAGTCACTCCTCGATAAAATACAAAGAAACACTTATAATACAAATATACTGAATCACAAAACCAAAGTACTTTGACTCACTTGAAAAAGTCAGTAATACTAACAACTGCAGCTGAGTGGAAGTTCCTGTAATGAGAGTGACTTCAGGGAGGAAAGTGTAGAGATGTTTTCCAATACTCGATACTTATTTTCTGTGTCTGAACCAGTACTCATAGGTATGACAAGAGTTCTGAAAAAACACAAAGCATCTCTCCACAATCTAATGAACAGACAACTGAGAGTTTCCACAGATTTAAAATATATCTGTTGCCTCAAACCACATCAACTTACACAGGTGATGCTACTCTGTGTGTTTTATCAATTTATCTGAGTTTGTCCACCTACCTGAAAAGTCACCAAAAGTAACAGAATTTACTGCTAACGGATTTTGATTTAAATAAACTGCAATGACTGTTACGCAGAATCAGCATTCTGGCAAAACTAACAGGAAAAATCTCTTAAAGTACTGGCCAGTTAAATTTGCTGGATTCACCTCTGGAGACACTGAAATCCATTACAGAATACTATAGAGCTGTAATGCTAAAAGATTGGCTTGTCCAGTAAAACTGTCTTTTCTTCAAGGGTCTGGAATACTGTGGATGGCTCTTTCTTCAGCCGCTGCACTGAAGAGAAGATAACAAAACAAAAATTTCCAAGTGCTCATCAGGTGTTGATTTAGATCAACCTTATTTGCTTGAAGCCAGAAGTGATTTCAGTGTTTGCAATTGAAGCCATCCTTCTTGCAACAAAACCAAGACCAACCAGGAGACCCAAAAGGAAACACAGTGAGGTAATTTTCTATGTAATTTCTCTGAATTTTCTATTCACTGAATAAAAATCCTCCCAAAACCATCGGTCTTGCAAAGCACACTATGCCTGCAAAACATGAGAAGTTTTAACTGGAAACCTATCAACCTATCTTAAAGTTTTATTCTTATCTCAGTTTTTGAAACAGCAAGACGTACACCAGAAAAAACCTAGTACAAAATGAGGGGAAACAGAGGCATATGATGGTAGGAGGAAAGAAAGGGGAACAAACAAAAGCATTCAATCTCTCCTACCAGTTCTGGAAGAGATAAAATAGTACCACTCCTGTTGGGAAGGATCCCTTTTTTGGTTGGGTGTTTTTGACCACCAGATACGCTTTCGAGTTTAACTGGAGTGCTGAAACTTCACTGAGATCTGGGAGACTGCTGTAGGAGGAGACTCAAGGGAGACACAGAAATCCTAACACCTAGTGTGCCTTTTTTCCTTATCTCCCGTGTTCTGTACACACGCAACGGAAAGGCAGAAGATCCTCCAGCGGGTGACACAAGGTGGCTGTAATTGGGATGCTGAACTGCCCTCTAGAGGAGTCCCTCACTCTCCCACTCAGGCAGACAAGGAGGTTAACACCACCAGGGCAAGCTAAAACTTGTCTTCCTGGATACTCCCATTATACTGTAATATGATTCAGAAAACAGACCAGGACTACAGGCCCATTTGGATCTAAGAAAAACAAATGAAGGGAAAGTACTACAAACCAGAGTCAATGCCTCATATCAGTGAAACACAAAATACAGGAGTGTTCTGCAACTGGAAAGGAAACAGGCAATAGCCAAAATCACTGCTTCACTGCTTCCTATGAAAGGTCTGTCAGCACAACAACCAAATCAGAGCGAAATAAGATTAAGGACAGGTGTTTTTTATTGGAATCCTCTCAATTCAGAAATCAATGGTGTTCAACCATAGAGCAGAGAGACTCCTGACCAGCATTTTGAAGTGCCACAGAAATCCACAATGGAAGAAGGAACTTGGGATCACTCAAAGTGTTGTACCAACAACTGGTGACGGTGCTTGGAAAACACACTGACAAGCAGGAAGCAATGTTGTGCTGTTGTTACCCCTCCCTTGTTACCAACCCAAGAAGTCTCCTCCTCAGGACAGGATTCCAGACAACAACTGTTCATTTCCATTTCCCGGCTCTCCCGTCTCCCTTGGTCTAACCAGGTTTCTCAGCCCACACTTGGGACTGTAACACCCAGCTACCTCCCAGCAGTGCATTAGGCAGGGCAGGAAATATCCATTATGGGCTGTGCTCTCCTCCTTGGGGAGAACATGGAGCCCAGGGAGCAGATTACAGCAAGGGGGCATCAGCCAGTGCCAAACAACAAGGAGGTACAGACTGGCTACATGGACTACTGGAACTGCTCAGTAGTCCAAGGAGATGCACACAGTGCTCCAAAATAACCACACACAGCCCAGGAGTGCAGCTCAAACACTCTTTAATTACAAGCAAGGAGAGAAAAAGTAGGAGAAAGGATTTTTAAAATGTAGCTAGCAGACAAAAGAAACCTCTCAGAAGCATGGAGAGCAGAAAACCACCACCAGGAAAAGTGAATTAGAAAAGAACGAAACAAATCCTGAAGCAGAAGGATGAAGTGTTTGCTTAGTTCAATACAGCCTGAAGTCCATTCAAAGCATTACAAAATAGAGTGAGAAACAAGTTGGCAAATTAAAAGTAAGGCAAAATTATTTAATCCAGAGCCTTTGACCAGAAAGCAGCAAAAACACTGAAAGAGAGACCTAATTAAAGTGAAACATGAGCAGGATCACTGTGGTCACTCTCTGGTTTGGGGAATGGGGTGGGGAAAATGTAGGAAGATTTCCTGTTTAGAAGTTGTAAAGTATGAATGCTTTAGAGAATCCTAATAGCAAGTCCAACTACACCCTGCTGTCACACAAGCTAAAACATCTAAACACTATCTGAGAAGTCCTCTTAATTGACTACAAAATTTTCATTTAAGCATTTCTAGTTTCCTCTTCAGAAAGTTTAAATATACTGCTGTAATTCAGATTAGAAGCTCAGAGGTTTCAGTAACGAGAATTACTTGAAAGGTTTCACCTCAATTTGCAAATACTTCAAAGGCAACTATAGCCAAATTATTTTTGAAAAGCTTTAAGACTGACATTTTCCTTTCTGAATCTTGTTGTATTTATGCAACAAAGCAGACTCTTACATATTGAACTTTTATACGTACTCAATACATTTCCAGTTACAGCCCAGTTATAAATGGGTGGGATGTCCAGAATGAGATGTCATCACTAAAATAAGCACATCTTTCAACAAAGGGTTTTATGAAACAAAGGGTTTTATGAAACAGCTAGGGTGCCTCTTCTTTCATGGACCACAGATGCAGTCAAAGTGGAAGTAGCAAACATACCTTAAATATACTAACATTAATATTTTATATATATATATATATATAAAAAATTATAATTATATATAATATAACCAGCATATGGTATATGCTCTAGTGCCAAACTGAAAAGCAGTTCTGTCATAACTTTGATGCAATCTTTTCTTTTCAAGAATTTCTCACTTCATGACAGGTAAGTTCAGTAAATGACAGCATATGCATTCTTAAATGATTGTTCAAAGAGAAAAAGTAGATTCTGAAGACTCTCTCTATTTGGTTTAGGTGGTTTTTTATCCTCCTTTCATCAGAATAAGTTCTGAATCACAGAACTAGCAGTGACTAAAACATCATTAAGAAGTGACAAGTCACCCAGGCAATCTTGACAAACACCATTGCTTAAGTGCTTGCCACCACAAAATAAAGAAAAGTTTTACCCCCTAGGTTTATGTGAAACACAATCTACCAAACTTGTTTAATTCTGCCTTCTATTTCTTTACTTAACCTCTTTTATCCACAAAACTGTCCTAGAAGAAACATCTGACTCCATGCAGTCCTTGACTTCTAAATAAATAAATAAACAGAAGTAGCATAGGCCACGTCTCTGCACCAGCACTGACTGACAACAACAGGAGCCTCAATGCAACAGGGCAAAACTATTTAGCACAGCAGATTGCTCAAGCCACCACTCAGTTTACGGCAGTAAACACCACCTCACCCCTGCTTACTTCCACTTGTGTCCCGAACAAATAGCAAGCATGGGCTGAAGTTCTCATGATGGCTCAACAAAGGTAACATATATCCATCCCCCCTGGTCTCAAGACAGCAACTAAAACCACTTATTTGCTTCCTAAACACCAGTCAGCCCTGGCACAGCTCAAATTAAAACAGTAATCTGCACACAAACAGCTTTGTTTCCATCAGCATCGCTCATCTCTCAACTGAAATTTATTCAATTTTCAATGAATGAACCAAGAGATTCATTACACCAAACATCAGGCTCACGCGCTGCATCCCTGCAGAAAAACCTGAAGAACTAACTGTAAATACAGCTGCATATGTAAATGGCTACAGATGAATACGCAAATATTACCTTGAGTTGGAGGAGGAGGATGCTCCTGTGGCTTGTCCTGTGCTAAAAGGCCCAGGTAGCTGAGCACTACGTATTTGGTTTCATAGTGAAATCCTACAGGCACGGCGATAGCGGACGCCATCGGCTTGGCTGTGTTCGTGTGGGGCACGTCGGCTGCGCTCTGGGGAACCCAGGAAGGCTGTCAGGAAAGAGGAAAGGGTTTTGTTTGTTTGTTTGTTTATAAGGCTGCAACAGGTCATGCACTCGTACAGAACAAGGAGTTATGCAACAATCCTGAAGCAATATCCAGGTTTTTGCCCTGATATCCTATGCATTCTTATTTTAATAAGAACCATGCAGAGTAAACCCAACTGCGCCCCAGTCCAGCTGCCTGCCTGCTGCCAGCAGTGGCATTTCTCACTCCTGCCTGACATACACACTCCCAGGGAAGCAAAACGAGCAGTTCCTCACCACGTGTCCTCCTCCCAACGCCACCCATCCCAACCACACACAAAAATGCACGTGCTCATGCAAAGAGGCTTCAACGGATTCTGAAGACTTTGTTAATCACAACATGAGGTAAAAAGACAGGTTCCAAGGAGTGTCTCTTTCCCTAAGCCTCCCATGAATATTTTCCCAAGTCTCTGCTTTCTCAGGTTCACTACTATGATGCTCAAAAATTGCAATGCAGAAAAAGTGACCACAATTGCCTCAAATTCATTTTACTGTTCCAACAGCAATGGAAAACATATGGTCAACAGAGTAAATTCCATGTTCATTGCAGGGATTGGAAGAACAGATGGTTGTTTGTCCTGGATTTCTCACCCAGACATTATTAAGTATAAACCAGAAATCCACACCTAACAGCAACATCTGGCCAAAGAACTCCACCCTGTTTCACTCTAATTGTTTTGTTGCTTTTTTCAAATATCCAAATAAGACCAGCAGGAAAACTAAGGTAGAGAGAAATTAAAAGCAACGAGGTAAAAAGTAAAATTTCAAACAACACCATGGAAGTGGGGAAAAAGCCATGCAACAGACTAAAAAGATGTTTGAGATTAATCAACATGTTTTAGCTCTTTTTATTTGGCAAAGTCTGGATAACTACTTCCAACATGCTGTCAACTTAATGAATCAAATAACACTATCCAGGGGTTTCTGATAAACTCTTCAAATTAAGTTCTCCAGGACTTCAAAGAGTCATTCCCAAACAAGCAGTAGCCCATTCTTGGCCTCCAGAATGGATGTCTAAATGAAAGACACACAAGAAAGTTTGTGCTACGGAACAACTGCTGAACAGGCACTGAAAGAGACAGGCAATTTAATGTGAGACTGCAGTCACATTTAGAAGAAAAATTTATATCAAGTTTAAAGCAGTTAGAATGAGCAACATGCTATACACAGGGACTAGAACTTGGACCCTCTCAAGAGAGTTATGGATTACACTGGAAATGCCTTGAGACTAAAAGAAAGAACCAGGTTCCAAAACCAAAGAACAATCTGCAAATGAAGCCTCAAGATTAAAAATAATAATAATAATAAACTGAGAAAGCAAAAGAAAAGCACTTGCCTGTCTAGCTATTCAAGATGTCTGGGCTAACTTCTAACCCCTCCTCCCTGAGAAGGAATTCAGATTAATAGCAGTTGTACACTGGTTACTGCCCATAAACTGAACTAGAATTGTGCTGTGGCACGGTTGCTGTGGGAGTGGATAGCTTGGCAAAGAAAAATTTACCACCAAACTAAAAGGTGCAAAAGGAAAAGAACTGGTATAAAATTGGCTCTTTAGAAACTCTAGTTTCTGAAACTCATTCAGTATTGAAAACAGAAAAGGGATCTCTCGTGAAGACCATACTATGGCAGCCCTGCCTCTTGCTCCATGTATTTGAAAATGCCTGAAAGCCTTTACCAGAAAGGTTTGGTTGTCTTTGCTGCAGCTTGAACCTAAGTAGTGAATTATATACAGAGGAAGCAATAAACTTGGAGTCAACACTTCATCTATGCTGCCTCTTCCATCCCAAAGTACTCTACAGGCAACATATCCTGCTTCAGAAACCTAAGAAATCACAGCAGAGAAGAACCACAGCTTTTTCACAACACAGTTACCCTTGAGCCTCTTCCATAGCTGAGATTTTCATAGAGCAAGAGGATTTGGGAAAAAATAATTGCTCTGAAGACTTTAGGATCCTTTAACAATAGATCTGCTCTTCAGACCAGACCCCCACACGCAATCACCACATCACATGTTCACATCACCAGGTGTGAAATGTGCCATGCACCAAAAACCAAAAGCTCCCCGGCACATTTCAGTTCTGGTTTGTTCAGTAGAGATCCACAGGCCTGAAAATCAAAATGCTTCTCACAATGCCTACACAGTGAATGGGAGCCCTTCCAGACAACCTGAACTGATCTCTCCTGAAAAAAATTAGCCTGAGAGATGGTCCAGAGACATCCAGAAACTGTGCTGTGGGCCAAAGAAAAAGTCTGTATATATAACAGAGATTATTCTTCAAAATATAATTCCAAATCAATGCAGAAAATGAAAGAAAAAAGTTGATCAAAACAAGCATGACATCCAAAGCAGCACAGGGCAACAGGGAGGCCTAATTCACAAAAATTTCAGTGTGCTTAGCTCAGCACTTCTGAGGGGACGAAGGGGAAAAAAAACAACAGAGAGCGAGAGAATCGGACCACTGCTTATTTAAATAGTGGCTAATGTTTCCCTGGGAAAAGAAGGATGAAAAAAAAAAATTACCTTGGTGGATATATTTTGAGAGGCAGTTTTATACTGAAATGAGAAGGGAGACTTAAGAACTTGAATGGAAGAAATCTTCAAATTCACATAAAAGAATGTCATGAGTGGAAGTGCACTTCAGAATCACTCGTCTTCCTTTGAGAGAAGCCCACAGCACAGTAACTGAATGACTCGTTTTGCATTGTGAATGACTGGTTTTGTTTACAAAGAGAAATACAGAAATATTGACTCAGATACTGTAAATATCTCAGAAAAGGCCATTTTTTCAGGAATGAGTGGGATTGAGAAAGGACACACAGCTTGAGAGACCAGATCAGAGGAAAGAGAGCTCTCCACTAAAGGAGCAAAATGGAAGAGAGTCCAGAAAGTGTTTAAGAGGATAAGCTTGTACAGGAGATGCAATGGAGCAGAGGAAATAAGGCATTACACAGAGTCTGTGTCTCAACACCAGGAAAAGAGGGCTGCTTCTGGTTTGACAGGTTCCCTGCAGGAATACTGTCCTCAAAAAGCTAGAGAGATCAACATTATTACCCATTACTCCCTACAAAAAATTCGCCTTTCCCAGTTCCTGCGCCCTTGGGGGATAGAAGGCGATACCTGTTGAAGCTTACTTAGCTTGTCACTCCTCCGGCCCTGCTGTCACTTGTTTCATGTGGGCTGAGCTGCTCAAGCGACCTGAGAGCAGGAGTTGCAGCAGGACTGACATTTCCTCATGCAATCTGTCACGTCCTAATCCACGGCAGAGTTATACATTGGATAACGGGCAGCACAAGCCTACCAATGAATACAGCGAATATAATCCCCAGCGATGAGGCCGGGCTGTGTTTTAGTCCCTGTCTGTAAAACCCTACCCTGCATCAAGATGTGTTTACTGTGCATCGTTCAAACCCCAAAACGCAACATCACTGCTCTAGCGCCCAGAGCAGTTCAGCTGGATTTTACAAACAAAACAGCAGGCAACCAATGTCACCTACGGATTTCAGAAACATCAGCACCGCCACAGACCACCTGCTTTATCCAAACAGCAGCACCACCGCCCTCGGCTTCCACTCCGAAACGGAATCACTCCAGAGCTGGATGCATTCCCCACCTAGAGCCTGGGTCGCCAGGCCTCACTTACCAGCTACAAACTCAATCACCCCAAGAGCCGCTGTGGCCGAACACCTCCTGCTGCTGCTGAATTATTGCAACGCACGCACGGCCTGAGCCAGCGAGCGCTCAGCCGAGCACGGGCAGGCACAGAGGCAACGCGACGGCAGCAGCGCAGCTCAGATCATTTTTAGGGCCGCCTGACATCGATACGCTCACGGTTTGGGTCGTCTTGCCGGTATCAATCTCTGCAACAGGCGGCCACTCTCAGTTCAGCTGCATTTACAGCCTCGGGTTTACACGGTGCTCTTCACCAAACATACCAAATTCCAAGGAGTTGCAGGTCTACAAAACCACACCCCGTATCAGCAAGATGGAAAATATTCAGGCACTCTGCAGCCTTAGCAGAAGGCTTGCGTAGGGATTTTGGATGAGACTTGCATGTGTGGACTAGTTTAACCTTGCAACAGTTTGTCTCTGAAAACACTTCCCATAACAGGCAGGACTATCCAAAGCACCCAGTTGTGATCAACTTGGGAGATAAATTCTCCAGAGTACTTTTCCAACTCTGTATGAGGGTATGACTAAGAGACTTTGTAGTAAACTGAGAACTACTCAGTTCAAACATGTCAGTTCCTACTGGAAATGAATCAATACTGCAGCCACTACTGATCCCCTGGTGGCACTTAATGGGTAGAAATACTGGAAAACATAATTGTTCTTTATCTGGACAGTGTTTGTAGCTGACTTTTGAGAGAAATGCAATTAAGTGAGCATCCTAGGCAAACGGTATGATTTCTCTTCTAGAAAGTAAAACAAAAGCTGCATGAGTTATCCACTATAAAGGTCCTCAATTTTTTGCAGCTTCAACCCATCTCACCACAACATTAAATACCGGCAAACACAGCTTTTACTAACGAGCTTCCATTCGCTTTCTGTCATGACGTGCCTATTTGGGTTTGAGAATCCGAAACAGCCGCTCCAAGTTTCAGCGGCGCCGGAGCCGCCCCCGGGAGCGCAGCCGTGAGCCCCTCAGTTACTACGGCGATGAATGAGATATTTATACCCGGGCGGGCGGGCACGGCGTCGGGATGAGTCACCGGTGGGGCCGTGCGGGACTCGCAGCCTGCGCGCTGCCGCGGCCCCTGCAGCGGGGGAGCCGCCGGCTCTCCTCGCCGCCGCCGTCCGGGAGCTGCCGCCGGGGGCCCGGCACGGCCCCTTTGCACACCGCTGCCCGCCGGGTCCGGGGTGTCCCGGGGGTGTCCCGGGGGTGTCCGGGCGGAGCGGGGTCCGCGCGTCCCTCGGCCGCGGGGGGGGCGGGAGCGGCACCGGCCGCCAGGGGGCGCGTCTGCCCCCGCCGCGCCCTCACCGGGGCGCGCGCCCGACTCCCCCCTCCCCCCCCCCCCCAACCCGCCCGTCGCGGACGGGGGTGCGCGCGCGGGAGGGGGGCGGGAGCGCGCGGTGCCGCCGGTGCCCGCTCCCCCACCCTTATATTAAAAAGTAGATGCAGACAGACAGGTAGGTAAAGAAATAAATAAACAGCCCGTCCGCCCGCCCGCTTCCATGCCCGTTCCTCACCTGCAGGCGCCGCGGGGAGGAACTGGAGGTGGAGAAGGCGGAGGAGCGGCCGCCGCTCCCGGGTCGCTCCCGCCGGGGGCGGTGTGGGGGGGGGGGGGGGGCGGGCGCGCGCGCGCGCTCGCGCGCTCGGCCGGTGCGCGGGCTCTGCCCTAATTCGCCGCCGCCGCCGCCGCCATGATGGAGGGGGCGGGGGCAGGAGCGCGCGGGGCGCGTCGCGGCGCGTGCCGCGCGTCACGGCTCGCGCCGGGGGGGGGGCGGGGCCCGGCGGGGGCTCCGCCCGCGTCACGTGACGGGGCGGGGCGGGCTGGCGGGGCCTGCGGGGGCCGGAGGGACTCGGTCAGCCGGGAGAGCGCGGGTGGGGCGCCTTGTGCCCACCGCTCCCGTTTTCCTCATGGACTCGGAGGAACAGGAGCCCTGGGCAGTCCAGTTTCCGCGGCCTTGACCTCGAGGTCACGTGGCTACAGGTGTGGGTTAGGAGGGTCACAGTCCCAAACCGAACCCACCCGCAAGGCAGGAAAAGAAACAGTCTGGATACAGCTGCAACCATATTTGCTGGTTTATTTAGTAATATTTATTTTTTAAAAATACACATTATTGTCACGTACTATTATATATTATTTCTTCTTTTATTTATTAAAACTTGGTTTAAATATTATTTAAATGGTGTCTGAAATAATAGTGAAGCGTTCTGAAGACCCAAAATGCAAGTCGATTTCCTGCGTTGCACCTGCAATATGATAAAACATCAAAGTTACACACATAGTTTTATAATAAACTTTTATGTAGAAAAAAAAAAAGCACAGAAAAAAATAAGGAAATAGAAATGAACCAGGAAGAAGCATGGATGTGACAAATACCGCATTCAGCACTGATTTTAAAGGAATAATTCTGTCTTTTCCACCAAATGTTCCTGCAGAATGGAGATGGAAGCCTCTTGCTGATTAGAACAAACAAGTACTATTATAGAAGTTTTCTGGAATTTTGCTATAAAGAAAAGAATGGCAGCAGTAACAGAACTCCTGCAAGGCCATCCTTCCCCTCCCCTTGTCCAGCTATTTCCTGCATCCTTCTGCTTCTCCTGTGATGAGGAGCTCAGGGCACTGCCAACACAAAGCTACTTTAGGGCCCTACAAGCAAGTTTGTCGCCGTGTTCCATTTCTGTCTGCTGCAGGTTCAACTCATTGCAGTGTTTCTGTGAAGTGGCTCCGTTTTCTGTGACAGTGCTCGTGGAACTGTCACCAAAGCCAACGGGTTATTGTGCCCAGCTCTGGTCTCCTCAGTACAACAGAGACTGGATCTACTGCAGAGGGGCCAGTGGAGGCCACGGAGATGATGAGGGGTCTGGAGTGTCTCTGTTACGAGGGGAATCTGCGGGAGCTGGGACTGTTTAGTCCAGGGAAGAAAAGACTGAGGAGGATCTCATCAATGCATGCAAATATCTCAAAGGTGCCAAGGCGAAGGTGCCAGCCTCTCTCTGGTGGTGCCCAGCGACAGGACGAGGAGCAGCGGACACAAACTAAAACACGAGGAGCTCCACCTCAACACGCAGAACTTCACACTGAGGCTGGCAGAGCCCTGGAACGCTGCCCAGGGTGGTCATGGAGTCTCTCTGGAGACATCCCAAACCCACCTGGACGCGTTCCTGTGCCACCTGCTCCAGGTGACCCTGCCCGGGCAGGGCTCGGACGGGATGACCCCCAGAGGTCCGTCCCTGGCCGTTCCCTGGCTCCGCGCTCCTCGCGATCCCTCCCGGCCGCGGCAGCGACACGCGCCCGCCCCGCCACACAGCGCGGGGTGACGTCACGTGCTCTGCGCGTTCCTATTGGTCCGGAGGCGCGGTGGGCGGGGCGTGCGGCGACCCCGCCCCGGCCGTGACCCGAACCGGATCTGATTCCACTCGCGGCCACCGACGGCGCCGGCCGCGTCTCCTCGGGCCTGCGGCTGCCAGCGCCGCCGTCACCGCCACTGTCACCGCCACTGTCACCGCCACTGTCACCGCCACTGTCACCGCCATGGCGCTCAGCGATGCCGACGTGCAGAAGCAGGTAGGGCCGCGCGCCCCGGCCCGAGCGGAGCCCCTGAAGGGCCGTGGGGATCGGGGCTTACCGCGGTGGGGCCCGCAGTGCAGAGCTTGGCCCGGGTCTGCTGCTCTGCCCCGGGGATCTGGGCGCTCCCGTGGGAAGGGAGGATCGCTGGTGAGGGGGAAGGATCTTGGCTGGGAAAGAGGAGTCTCCGGACAAAGTGGTTTTTCCTCTGTCGGGGGGGATGGGCCTCACCCGAGTACTTCCTTGTGGCATTTTGGTGACATGTTACGCCCGATTACAACGACGGGGTTCATGAGCAGGCTGAGTGCTATCTGCAGTGTCTAATTGCACCTCAAGGCAGGTAAATGCACAGCCTTAGACGAGTACTGTGTTTTTCCATGTTGCTGTGGGTAGATGGTTAGAGGTGAGGGCCAGTCTCTTGTTCCATGCCTGCAGTGGGAGAACCAGAGGAAGTGGCCTTAAGCTGAGACAGGGGAGATTCACATCAGATAGTAAAAAAAAAATGGTCACTGTTAGGGTGGTCAGGCGCTGGAATAGGTTGCCCAGGGAGGTGGTGGAGTCAGCATCCCTGGAGGTGTTTAGGAGGTGTCTGGATCTGATGTGGTTTGGTGGTTTAAAGGTTACAGTGATAGTGCTACGCTGATGGTTGCACTGGGCGATCTTGAAGGTCTCTTCCAGCCTTAATGATTCTATGGTTCCCTAAGGATTTCCCATCTCTTTTTCCTTGTAGCTGTGCTACCTGCAGTTAGCTGTACCTTAGCATTTGGGTGGGCTGCTCGGCATTCCTAGGTCTGTTTCTTAAGCAGAGTGGTGCAGCCTGGGGTTGGCTTGCAATGGAAACTTCCAGCCGTGAAGTCTGGCTGTGGACACTCCTCCAGAGGCAGGACACCCTGTCCCTGTTGACAGTAAACACTGCCCTCACCTAAAAAAGCTGCTTTCAGCTGGGTTGGAGATGGTGTGTGGTGTTAAAGGCTGCAGGGATCCAGTCAGCACTGCTCTGGGCAGCTTCCTGCAGGTGATGAGCAGATCAGGCAAGTTCCCTTTGTCCTCTGCATCACAAGTACTCATGTCTCACTTTCTCATTCAGTAAACATTGTCTCTTGGCAAGGAAGCACCACAATGAAAGTAAAATTGGTAGGTTGCCTTTCTCCAGAAGGAGAATTGTAACATTACATTGTTTTCCTTTTATCTGCAAAGCTCGTTTGCTTTTTCCTGCCTCTTCCGTGAATATAATAAAAATAAAGCTGACATTAGGGTGGTCTTGCTCAGCCAGAATGGACCTGAACTTCAAAGGTTAGTTCAGGCTCTGGTGATGTACTAAGCATGTAATACTAATAGCTTTTCACATCTGCAGCATTCCTGTCATTGCTTTTCACTCCTGAGCCCAGGGTGATCCTGTTAACTGGAAAGGAGAGTGCTGGTGGTGACAGTCCTGCAGGTATATGAGTCTGGCATGAACTTGCCAGCTGGTCCTTGTAACTACTTGCCACTGCACTTCCAATAATTTTCACTTTGAAAATCATCTCTGATTGAGACTTTTTCCCACTGGCAGACTCGCTTTGTTATTCTGTTAAAGGTGTTTAATATGTTGTTCCATCTGGTCACTTCTAAAGCCCATCTAACATCTAGAACTTCCCTTGGAAAGCATAATCACACTGCTCCTGATGGGAAAACCCCTTCTTCTTTTCTATAGGAAGTATTACTTTAAAATTAATCTCTCATTTCAGAGTACATTTTTGTCAGTATTAGTATTAAAACTAAACCTATTTATAGATGTGAGACTCTCACTTTGGATCGCTCTTCATTTCTATAAAAAGCAAAAAGGGATTTCAGTACAGCAGCTTTTGAAGGAAGTAACACTGTTCAGTCTTATCAATGTAGGAGAAGTGGATTCTTTATTACCTTGCTTCCATCTCATTCCTTTTCTCTATGCAGAGGATGTTTCCTGAACACCCAGAAGTGCTTTTCCAAAATTCAGAAACCAGACCACATGGGAGGAAGTGACTCAGTAATGTAAAGGCTGCTTAGTTCCCAGTCTTCTTCAACAATAGGCTGTTGAGCAAAATAATATCCTTTTTTTATATGCCTCTCTTGCCCTTTCTGAAGTGCAGGGTAGGAAGCTGATGCTGTAGGTAGGCAAGCACTTGAGAGTCTTTGCAGACATGAATTAAAAGAAAACCTGCTGATTTGATTTTGAGGATGTAGATATTACTGTTCACTTCTTCCACTGTGTTAACATGTGTTTAAAATCTTCCACTTGTCTCTTCACTTCTGTTTTTTCATCTCTATGGGCTCAGTGCTGTTCTGCACGTTGGCTCAGTTTTCACCTTGGCACCTTTCTAATCTCTTTAAAACATGTAATTTTAACATGAGATTCTATAAATAGAGTCTTTTGTGTGAGTGTATTCAGACTGGATTTTCTGCAAAATGTGTCTCATTGCTAAGTGCAAGCAAGAAGTCAGTAGGTTTTTATGGTCTTCTCCATCTGGCCATGGAAGTGTCTGTACTTCATCCCAATTGCAGTTTGGTTGGGAATGAGCCCTTCCAATCTGCCCCAAATGGGAACCTGAACTGAGGTCTGTCACAGAAAGGCATGTGATGGGATGAACAGAACTTGGTCTAATTGCTTTCCTGGTCTTTAAGCTGCTGGACCTGGGCTTTGTAGTGCTTTGAGGTGGCTTCAGGAATGTTTTTCAAGTAGAACTTATTGGTGCCTGTGGGGCTCTGAAGCAGCATGTGACATTGTTCATGTGGTCTGGGTCACGGAGCACTGCTGCCCATGTCTCCATCCCCAGCCCCTCCAAACTGACCTTATAAGTCTTTACAGGATTTATTACAGTTTTTCAAGGTGAGTGTCTCTGGTGTTCCAAGGAACTTCTGGCTGTACAAATCTGACCAGAGTGGTCAGGAGCCCTTTGCTTTGCTTCACCGTTCACCTGTGGGAGGCCCAGGTTCATTCAGATGCCATCTGTGTTAATCTTTCTGTTGCATGTAAATGCCCTAACAAACAGACTAATTTTGCTGTGTGAGGATCTTTGAAGTCTAGGAGAGGTTTTTTTAATACACCCAGGGGTTTTGAAAAAGTTGGTCTCATTAATGAAGAATGAAAATACCCAGCCTCACATTTATACAAATTTATCTTTGGGGTGGTTGGTTTGTTTCGGGTTTTTTTATAGTTGCATACCTGAAGTGCATTCTTCTAATGGCAGCCAGTGAAACAGCATTATATAGAATTATTGGGGAAAATAATTTCTTGTAATATATGTCAAGATGAACTGACTCTTTAGTGTTTATACTCAAATTTCCTTGGCAAACAACATTGTATGAATTAGTAAATGGATGTGGAGGATGTACAGATGAGGATATATATACACCTACTTCTTCTAGTCAATGTTCTTTCCTACAGAAAATATTTTCTTTCCTCTCTCTTGTACAGATCAAGCACATGATGGCTTTCATTGAGCAGGAAGCCAATGAAAAGGCTGAAGAAATAGATGCAAAGGTAAAAATGGAAGTTCACTGTCAGTAAGTGCAGAAGGAAAACTGCATCCCACGTCCTGCTTTGAAAGTTGAAGTCAGAGCAGAACTAGAGCACCTTTGTAAGCTACAGCTGATTTCTGTTCAGTTATTACTTAGCATAAAGTGGTGTACCAAATGAAGTTAGCATTTCTTAGCTTTTGACAAATGAAAACGACTCAGAGCTGCTTTTGGTCAAAGTTTTGGTGGTTCTTGACTATAAATTTATTCATATCAAAGTTCACTTCTTTGTTTTAAGCAATCAGGAGAGCTGAGTGGTAACGTGACTCAGTTGGATTAAGTAGAACACCTTCCCCCACTAAATTAGTATTTAAGGCATGAGTTGAATTGCTTGCACAATTCTTCACTTAGGTTAAGCCATGAGAGACTGGGTTTAAGATTAACCTGGTGATAGAGTATAGATGTTTACTAAAGAAGGATTAATGGTGCTTTTCAGTCCTAACAATCTGCATTATACCACTGCTGAAATGCCTTGTTGGTATTGGACCCAGCATATGTGTTGCTAATAATATTTAATCTCCCTTAAACATTTAGATTTACACAAATATTTAATCAGTACTAAAGCAGGTAATCCTGAAGATCTGCAAACAGAATTCAGAAGTTGACATTGGATTCTCAGGCATAAGTAGGAGAGTTGTCCATGTTTTTACATGCTGTCTGGTGAGGCTTTGCAAAAAAAAGGAAACAGCTGTGCTGTCATTCTCCTTATGTAGGAATTACTTAAAGAGGTGAAGGGTTTTTATATGGAACCGTAAATTGTATCATCCTATCTTGTCTGTGAATGTGCTCTGTTACATTTTGGTTCTGTTTTTTTCAGCCCAAGGAATCAATTTCCACTTCAGTTATTTAATTTTTACTGTAGGCAGAAGAAGAATTCAACATTGAGAAGGGTCGCCTAGTTCAGACACAGAGGCTGAAAATCATGGAGTATTATGAAAAGAAGGAGAAGCAAATTGAACAGCAAAAGAAAATGTAAGTTGCTTGGGTTAGATGACTGACTTCAGAGCCTGAGCTCACATTTTGTTCCTAATTTTATACAAAATTCTTCTTCCCTTGCAAAAAGGCAAATTGTAGACAACATATTTAGTTCTAATTATGAGCTTCTATTTTTTTCTGGGGAGAAATTATCAAAGCTGAGCCACAATAGTGTAACTTACCATGATGAAAAACCCTTCCTATTTCTTTATGTAGTTAATGTCTAGAACTCTACCCTGGTCTGTTACCCTGGAACAAATGATCATGTCACGTTTAATTTGGATGGGTCTTCACTGAAGAAAGGGGTTCTGCAGTTCAATCTCTTGTGCAAGTTCAGAAACAGATTCAAACAGGTTGACAGACCTCGTTATTCAGTGTTGTAGGATTGTTATCTTTAAATGCAAAGCGTGCAGTTAAATGTTACAGTTCTTCTGCCAAAGGCTGATGGATTGATTCAACTTTATCATGCAACTTGCAGTCAGATGTCCAACCTGATGAATCAAGCAAGGCTGAAGGTCCTCAAGGCAAGGGATGACCTTATTGCAGTGAGTATCTCTGAAGTAAACACGCTGAGTCTCTGTTCCTACCATATGTTAGGAAATGCAACCATTCTCTAAAGAAAACATGATTTTTGATTGACTGACATTTGCTTCAACATACGAAAATGGCTTCCCAAGCTGCTCTGAAAAGGCCTTGGGGATTCAGTCCATCTTTGCTAATCTTATTTGCACAGTTTCCATTACCTGCTGTTTTAGGGAAATACATTGGTCTGCCAGGAACATTGCAGGCAGTGTTGTATCTGTCATTTGCACAGTAGCTTGTTTCTTTAAAGAGCAGGAACTGTCTCTTGCACAGTTGGTAGAACTTTGAAATTCTGTTTGCCTGAAGCAACGTTGACGTGAAAAACCCAGCATGGCATAAGCAAGGAGGCTTAAGACACCACCAGCTGCGATTTCTTGTGTCCTTCAGTGGCCCATAGTACATGAAAAAGTTTGCTTCTTGTTCTGGTAGGGACCAGTGTGGGTGTTGACATAGAGGGTGAGCAATCAATCATTCATCAGAGCAGGCTACGTTCAGGCTTGGTTTGGGTTTCCTGTGTTTATCTCTCCCCACGTGCAGTGTGTCCCCATTCTGCTCACTGAGCAGTGAGCAGGTTTGCTGTGCTCTCCCACCGGTTTGGGTGTTTCATGTTCTGCTAGATGGGGCTGTTGAGCCGTTGGAAAAGCTTGAGAGACCCGTGGAAGTCAAAAATAAAAGATGGGGTAAATGTTCAGGTTGACGCTACCATGAAAAAGAGGAGTGAGCGGAAGAAAATCATCAGTTTATTGACTCTTTAAACCGAGTTTCAAACTTTGGATTGTATTTCCAGAGAGGAGGAAGGTGGGTGGCTCAGGAGCTAACTCTGTTGTGATAGTCTCTGCTGGGTAATCTCTTCCTCATTTATCTGCTGACTCAACCTCATGCTTCTGAGTAATTCTAAACACCCTTCCTCATTTTAAGACATTTAAAATCACATGCTGCTCACTCTTTCTTCCCTTATCAGATCTTTGGCTTCTTTGATGAAGAGAGATGAGCAGTTCCAGAAATGCAGTGTTACTCTAGGGAGGACAGAACAACTAGGTTTGACCATGACAGTAAATTGTGATAGTTTTATGTCCTTGTACTCATTGTGTTACTGTGCACTCTTTCTCTAAACACCATAAGGTAGAACAGGAAAGAAAGGTTTATACCAAGTCATAGAGTTTCTTTATCTGAAGTATTTCTGATGGTTGAATTGTAGGAGCTATGAGTTGACTCAAAGTTCTTTAAAATTTTCTTAAAAATTCAATCCCATCCAAAACTGATTTGCTGAGTAAAGATAATCAAGATAGCTACTTAAAATTAAAAATAAGCTCTCTCTTTTAATTTTTGACTTGCATTTACTTACAATTAAAGAATACCTAACCTGCATATTATTTGGTGGAAAAATAGATTAGCCTTCTTTTCTCAACCATAAAGCTGAAAAAATATATTTGGACAACCATATTATTTTACATTAAGCAATTGTTTACTACATATTTAGGTTATCTCACTTAACATTCTAAGTACCATCCCTTTGCTACTGAGCTCTCCCTTTTTCACACAAAAGGAATTATTGTCAGGTTCTAATGAGTTCAGCTCAGGGCAGGAAGAAGAGAAGTGTTGGGCAGGGATAGTGTGCCATGCACAGAGAGGGAGGTCTAGCTTGGATGAACACCAGCTGGAGTGTACGTTTACGTGTTGGCAGGGTGTGAGAGCTATAATAGAAGTACAGAAAGTTGGTAGGCATGAAACCAAATGCCAAACAGATGGGCTCTGCTGATCTGATTTCTTCTGAATGTAGGATTTGCTGAATGAGGCCAAGCAGAGACTTGCCAAGGTGGTGAAGGATACTGCCAGGTACCAGACACTGCTGGATGGACTAGTTCTACAGGTAAATATTTAAATTGTAAAAAAAGGATCATTGCTGCCCTAAACCCCTAAATTTCTCTTGTCAGAAATAGCCCACTGGAAGTTACACTTGTACTGGAGTATGGATCAAATGCTGCTGGGTGATCCTTGAGTTTTAAACCTCACTTCAATATCTTTGAGTCTTGGATTCCAAACAAAGAGGTTGTGGCTTATTTTGAGGTGTAGAACCTGGTATACCAGCAGCAGTTCCATTGTAAGAATAATTGCAGATGTGCACATACACATTTTAGGGTGCACACATTAAAATGCTCCTGTAGTAATCAGTTGGATCGAATGCACCTTTGGCAGAGGCTGTTTCTCCAAATGGACGGGTCAGTCGATACCCCCTTCAAAAGTCTTTTTGGCATTTGAGACTTAACAAGCCCTGACAAATTTACTGTAATATGGAATGTGCCTGTGACAGAAGCAGGCACAGAAAGCAGAAACCAGAGCTTTGCTTGCCTAGAAGCACATCCTCAAGCCCCAGAAGTGAACTACTGAAAGTCCAGTAAGCATTGGCCAGGTCAGTCCTGTGAGCTCTGGTGCCTCCTTCTGGCACACATTGGTCCTGTTGCTGTGAACTCCCGGAGCCACCCTGCTCTCCTGCCACACTTGGGTGGCTGAGTTTGCTCAGTAGCGTCTCCTACCAGCTTGTGCCTCCAGCTGGGTGTTGTTTCTTTGTCATGCGCAGGCCTGGTATTGCTGTACATCAAACAAACCTTTCCTGTTCTTGGAAATTGGTCACGCTTGTCTTGGCTTGTTATTTTGGATTCAGTGAGGGATCTGTGCTCACACCTGGACTAGATGATCATTGCAGGTCCCTTCAAACTGGAACTAAACTTACTTTATTCTGTTCTAGTCTCAGGTGTTACCACAGGAACTGCAAGGCAGGAGTTACTAGAGCAGGCATCTGAAACTGCTGCATGTCTTCAAGAGCTTGGTTGCATGCTCTGTCTACTTAGCAGTGATCCTTATGTGTACATGAGCATTAACTGGCCAACACAGTCCTGAGATTCCATTTGTTTAGTTGCACTTGAGTTCCAAGCACATCATCCATATTTGGGCTCTTCCCCAAGTATTGGTGCTGTCCTCTCAGAATGTCTGCGGGAGGTGAACTTGTGAGTGAAGAACTAAATAAAAGAGGCTGATACTGCTGGGGCTTGGGTTTCAAATTGATCAGCTTCTTTCCTTTCTTGGGGTTAAATAATTCTGACAATTAAAATGTTGACTTCTGAAACGGAAGGTTATTCCTTGCAGGGATTCTACCAGCTGCTTGAGCCCAGATTAGTCGTTCGGTGCAGGAAGCAGGATCTCCCCATGGTTAAGGTAAGACACCTGGAATAGTTGGACAGTGCCCTGCTCACAGAGGCTGAGACCTGACTGCAAATATTTGCTGCTCTGATCCCCCTCTCTGTGTGACAGGAAAACAAGCTTTGCTTGTTGCACTTCTGTTCCAGCTACAATGTGCTTCCAAAGTTGGGGATCATTTCCCTGCTTGGAGATTACCTTGGAAACTTTAGACATTGTTATTGTATTAAGAATAATAACTGGGTTTGGCTCAAGAGCCAAACTGAAATGCATTTTCTTAATTAAAAAAAAAAAAAAGGCCTCAATCCCTTCATTTTATTAGGACAAGTGATTGAGTGATCAAACCCGAGTGCTGCAGTAGTGTTTGTCAGTGCTAACTGGAGATTCATCTTGTGTCCTAGACTGCTGTACAGAAGAGCATTCCCATCTACAAAAATGCCATAAAAAGGGATGTGGATGTTCATGTTGACCAAGACAGCTTCCTGCCAGAAGATATGTAAGGAAAATGGGATTGTTTTATGCAGAGCACTAACTTAATGCAACTTTTCAAGCCACAGCTCACATTAGAACAGTGTCAGAAAATTAAGTATGGAATGTCCTCAAAATGGGTGCTGCTGTTCTTGCAGAACTGGCACTTCTTTGTGTTTATCAGATACAGACTCTGCAGTTTTCTCCAGACAAGCACTGTCTCCATCAAAAACGTCAGGAAAAGTTTTGTGCTATCTCCAGCCTGATTCACGGTACTGAAGTAGGAATAACTGTACATAGGAACTGAACCACTGGTCTTTTAGGGAGAGAGAATATGGGTGTAGCCATGCTTTCTGTCTCAAGACGGAGCAAATTGAGTCATAAGGTGCTGCAGGATAATCACTTGATGGGGTTTGTGTGTGTTCTCTCTGCAAGGCTCTATTTCCATATGGTATTATAGAGATACCTTATACAAAGCTGTGTATTCTATCATCTTTATGTATGGGCCAACAAACAATACTTCTAGCACTTTTCCTCACTTTCCAAAACGTGACAGCTGTCTTAATAACACAGAGTCTGAAGCTGTTTTGAAGGGACAAATTGCACAGCTCCACTTAGATTTAGATCATGCTAATGAGGACCCTTGCACATAGCTGTGGTCTCTGGTAACTCCAAAGATGCTTTGCACTGCTGCTTCACTGGATCTCTTTGTGCTGATTCCTATTAAGACATGATCAAAAAGGTTGGTTTTTTTTAAAAAGAGAAATCTTACCCATGTATCTGACTTGCCTATAAATGCTCATTTGGGATATCTTTGCCACGTTCTGACTCTGACCCATGGATATCACTGAATTATTTCTTTTTTAATTGTCCATCTCTAGTGCTGGAGGTGTTGAAATCTACAACAGTGATGGTAAAATTAAAGTTTCCAATACCCTGGAAAGTCGGCTGGACCTTGTAGCCCAGCAGGTGAGTTTCTCCAACAACCAAGGTAAACAAAATACAGTTAACTAGTTTGTTCTTGTAATTAAATCCTTGTGTTTCCAAGGTGTCAGTCACAATAATGCATGGGATCAGATTTGATTGGGAATGACAAGTGGGAGGTTATTTTTGAATGGGAAGAAGCAAATTACCTACTATTTGTGCAGCAAAAAACTGGGGCTTTCCCAGAATGACCCCTTTTGAATTAAGCTTAATCAAGCTTAAGCTCTATAAATTATGATACTGAAAGCCTTGGTTATGACTGCACTGCAGTCAAGATGCTGAAATGCTGAGGCTACCTTGAATTACTGAAGCCAGCTCGAGTACAAACTTTGGCTGAGACCAATTACACCCAAGTGCAGAAAAACCCTAGCTCTGGCATCTCTTTCTTATGCTGCAGTACAGGCAGTCCTTTCAGTCTTATAGAGTAGCAGGCAATGTGTGATCAGAGAAAGGCTTCAGAAAGCTCAGATGAACTGACTTGTAAATTTTGAAGCCAACCTAACTATCCCACAGTGCCTGCAGGAAGAACATTTTATTGCCCATTTCACATAACTGACGTGCTCTTTCTCCACAGATGATGCCAGAAATCAGAGTGGCTCTCTTTGGTGCTAATGCCAACAGGAAGTTTTTGGACTAAACCTCTATGAGAGAAGGTGGGATCTGTTCCACTGCCATACTGAAGGGGATGCAAAAGCATCTGCTAATTTAAAATCTTGAAATTTAACATTACTGTGTCATCCAGTATCTGTTCTTCAATCGAATAATTTTGCATACCTGCTGTGCTTAGCCTCTCTACTTGTGGTTAGAATGCATTGCTCAAAGGATGTGAAGACATACATATTCATCCAGAAGTGGCACTAGAAAATGGAGGCACTTGGGCTCTTGGCTTTCCTTACACTGTTGTGACTCTATAAAGACAAGTGGTCCATTTAGGGTCACTCTGTTTGCTTTGGCCACGTCTCTCAAGTTGTCTGATCTGTGAAGTAAATTACTGTGCTGCTGATGGCAAATCCCCTTTCAGTTATGGTCTTCAGTGTTATAGAGGGCATGTATTCCTTCCCAGGGTTAGTAGTTTAATTAATGTTACTTGGTCAGGCATTTCCTGTTCTGTATATGTGATTTAAAAAAAAAAAAAAAGCCTGAGCCTGTAAAGCTCTATTTATTGAAATAAAATGTGTGTGTGTATGGAGTTCCTTGTCACTTCTCTTTGAAAAGTGGGATTGTTTGTGTAAGGACTTCCTACATGAGCTGTGTGTTTGAACTGTTCTGTGAAGCTGGAATTCCAGTGCAAGGTGTAGTGTCAAGCTATTTGCTGGAATAATGTTGGATTGTAGGCAAGGCTTTTGAATAGGGTTCCAGGATTTTGGAGCATCATTCTCCCTGAAAAATGGGTCAGTAGTTCTGCTCCCACAACCTTGTGTCACAAGAGAGAACTACAGTAACACAACTGTGCTACTTAGATAAAACAAACACAATCCCTTTCCAGTCACAAGTTTGTTGCTTCTGTGCAGGAGATCCAAACCATGCCCTGACTCTTCCTGATGCTCAATTCTGAGACTTCCTTTTGTGAAAACAGAAGCTGATGAATTACTACTTAAATATGTTTTGAAATCATCTCTCTAAGTGTTGCAGTGAATCAGGAATGGTAGGAGTTTTACAGAGTGTCACAAAGAGCACCTGCCAAGCTGCAGCAGCACTGCTTTATGCAGTGTTTTTAACCTGAGGCCCCTACTTTACACAAGGCCTGTGTGCCCTCATGTAAAGTAGACTCCAAACGCTAGATAAGCCTTTTACTGCCTCACTTCTCTCAAATGGAGATTTTCTGCTAAGAAAATCCTGATTCCAAGCTTATTTAATCTGTGTCTGGAAGAAATGCTTTAAATTTTCTCTTAGGAAATAAGATTATTTAGCAAGGTTGGGTTTTTTGGTTTTACTGCTCTTCCCTGTTGCGTTTAGGTGCCAGTTCTTGTTTTTTCCCACATAGTTACAGTATTTATTCCTTTAGTGCTTTGCTTTTCAGCACATGCTTCTGTGATGGGGCAATAAGTGTATCTGGATTAAAGTCCCCCTTTCTAGATTTTGGATACCTGTTACAGCTTTTTTTTTTGCAACAGTCACTGATCCAGCTTCCTGACTAAGTGCTGGGCTCTGGTTTTGTGACACACACGTAGTGAAGGATAAGCCTGTGCATGGGCATGCTTAGCTGTGTTGTTTCTTGGTCCAAAGAGACTTTGTGAAGCAGATTTGTTTTGGTCCTTTCTGATGGTTTCATCCAGCTCTATCTGCAGATGCTTGTCTGTGACAAAAGGAGATTCTTTGTACAGGATCTGATGGTCTGTTACTTTCATGAAGGTAGCAAGACTTTCACAAATCCAGGTCTTGCATACTTTTGAAAAGCAAAATAATAACTAGCTACGTGTTTGACTGTGATTCTCACACTGGAAGATGTTGGTGTTACTTACTGTTTACTTTTCTCTGTTAGTTTTGTATCTTCCTGCCCAGGAAAGAGGAAGAAACTTGTTACACTTGCATTCAAAAATTGGTGTTGTCCAGAATGTGTTCAGTGTCAGTCAATGACAGCAGTGATTCAAAGCAGGTCATTAACAAAGGGCCTGAGCTTTATGTACATCACAGCTGAATTTCCAGGACTTGTGGGACTGTACCCCCTACAGCTCTCCCCCAAGCTGACTGAGGCATTATCTGAAACATCCTGGTCCTTCATTCCAGGTAATAGGAGCTGTTACCAAATTTTTTACCTTGGAGAGGCAGAGAAAAATGGGATATCCCATCCAGGTGTACCTAGTGTAGTTAGCAACCATGTTACATCTTCACCCAAACTTCCTGCAGTGTTTGTACATAGATTTTTGAAAGTCAAATGTGAAACAAAAGCAGCATTTCAGGAGGATTTCAGAGTTCCTACTGGAGCACTGTTGCAGCACACTTGTGTAAGTTGAACTGTACTGCTGAACGTAGCCTCATGACCTCGGGCAAATCAATGAGAATATTGATCTTTATTCATCTTTGTATAAGCATGCATAATATTCCAGTTTGGGCACAGTAAACAAGCCCAAAGCCAGATCAGCACATTAAGAAACTGGACAAATACAGGGAACAAAGGAGGCATTAAATCAGGAAAAAAATTCTCTGCGAAGTTGTGATGGGAGAGGCCAGCACTGCAGATTAACAGTGAGATGGTTCAGTCTAATGGAAAAGGAGCCAGGGAAATGGATAATATTGCACTTGTTCTGCAGAGCTGGCAATGGAAAATTTAAGAGCAGGTTTGACACTAAGTGGTCACCAGAGGACTTGAAATGTTCCTGCACACCTGAATCACAACCCTGTTTTAGAAGGTGGTTTTCACACCGAGGGGTATTAACATTAATCAGGGATATCAGGCTGTATGAAGGATCCCTGGAAGTGCATGCAAGAGTCAAGAAGAGAGAAAGCCTGGAAGAAAACACCCAGAAGCTGGCAGAAGGGAGGGTACCTTCCTTGTTGCATGCCCCTGTCCTGAGCTGCTGATGTTAGCAAGCAGAATCTGCATCTCCTGGAAAACAGAGAAGTGTAAGTTAATACCTTATACAGCCCAATAGCACACACAGAGCAGCCAGGCTGGGGCCACCTCCATGGACACAGCCTGTGCCTGAAATAGCTGGGAAGCTTAAAACAAAATTACCCATTTATTCTTTTCCAAAGAAAGTGCACTGAAGGAGGAATGGAAGAATCTGGAAATAAAAGTGAACCACCCCAAGGAAAAATGCAAAGCAAAAAAATTTCTTTGGTGAAGTGAACTCTGAGCTGTGATTCTGGGGAGCAAAGGCTTGATAGTGCAGTAAAGCAACTTGGCAAAAGGTGTTTAGCCCTAAGCAAGAGCCCAGACAGACTTCAGCATGGTTTGGCTGGGTGCACTGTTTGAGACAGGCAGCTGAGAGAGGCAGGTGGGGGCCCCATCCTGCCTCTCAAACATGTTTGCAGGGAACAGGCCGTGACAAGAAGACCCTTCCAGGGCTGGGAAGTTCCTGCTGCTCTCAGCCAAAGTAGAGCTGGCTGGGAAACCCCAAATCTGTCTTCCTCGGCATCTCATTCAGAGCATCCCATACTGTTTCTTTGGCTTTGCTTTAGAGAAAGCAAGAAAAACATCTGTACAGGAGCATTCTTGAGTTAAAATCATACTGACAATGTGCCAAAAATGTCATTTCCCAGCCCTTGTTACATGCTGGAAATCAAAAGCTGTGGAAATCAAGGCTACCACATTATTTTAGGTAGTTCAAGGCTGATCTGTTGGGAGAGACTGCAACGAAACTATCAAGGGTGGTCCCCCACAGCATTTCTGGAGAGTCTTTTCCTTCCTGTGTCCAAGAGGGTTTGCAGGAGATCAGCTCCTTTTCCCAGACAGCCCCTAATCCACATATCCACTGCCTGAACACCAAGTGACTGCACAAACCCGACCCCAGTGCAAACCTTGGGGCTGTTCAGCTCTGCATGGCTGCAGGGTACCAAATAGAAAGGCAGCACCCTGACACGTGGCTGGAAGGGGACAGGAGAAAGGAACAGCTGTCTTAGCTGGAGAACTGAACACAAGGGAGAGAGGGACACATTGAAGTATTCCTGGTATTGGGAGGGGCAGTTATCTTTTGCAAAACTTCTTTCATCCACACGTGCATGGTCTCCACCTCGCTCCCTTGGGACCATTGCCTGCAGTGCCACTCTAACTCCTTTCTCCCAGCAAAGGCCACTTTCACTCAGGTGGTCACAGACAAATCCTTCTTGGAACATCTTCTGGAGAAAGGCTGGTGCTTCTCCTCAGAGGCCTCCAGAAGGAGAGAGGACCTTTACTATCAGCAGCAAAATGCCAGAAGTTAATCCCAAAGCAGTGCTTGGGTGGCAGCACAAGAAAATTATTAACATCTAAAAAATTAAATTATGACCGCTTTTCCCACGTGCACATGAAATAAAGCAGTTCAAGCACAGCCAGTTGTTCATGCTTCTGCTCTCAGCTCCAAACACTTTGAAGGAAGATGGTAGCATCACTAGCCAGGGCTGGGACAGCAGAATTGGGAGGCTCCTTCCACCTGCTGCCTGGGTGACTTGGCAGGTGTCCTTGCCACCACTGGTGGGCTCTGTGGGATAGGACTGCTGTGTCACTGGCCTTTAGGAATGGGCACATGAGAATCTTAACACTCAGGACATCCCCAAGCCACCTCTGTGTGGCACGAAGTGCTGCTGTTCTGTGTGTGGAGGAACCATTCTTGATTAAGAGCATGAGCAGCTCATCACTCATGCTCTAAAATCCTGCCATTTGAAGTGCTAATCCCAGCATGACAGTGACTACATCTGCAATGCAGGCTTAAGGTGATCACCTATTAAAAACCTTTAAAAATGTTACTTCTCCAGCTCTGTCAATGCTGTTCTGTAGCAGGACATTCCTCGGCCTCCTCCGCGTTAAGTTGGCAGGCACGAGCTGTTTGCTTTCATCCAAGCTGAAGCATTTGCCTTTCAGTTTCACTAAGTGACCTCTTGTGAAGTCATCTGGAGTTGTAAAGTAAATTGGATCAACCATCTGGCTTTTTTTCTGTTCCCCATTTAATATATTGCTACCATATCTGCCTGCATCTGAATGGTTTTATTGCTCTTTGCTAACCATTCCTTTTTCATCCCGCGTTTCCCTTTCTCATGGAGCACCAGCTACGCGTCGTCACTGGAAGTCTCTGGCTGTGTTGTGCTAGGGGGAAAAGGAGGAGAGAGGCAAACCCTCGGAGCAAACCCTTGGAGATCACCAAAGCTTGGCTGCTTGACATCTCCATGAAGAGGTGTCCATGCTGCTGAGTGGGTTTCTGGCATTCAGGCATCACCCTTTACTTCGATTTCAACCTTTTGGCTGGTAATTTAGGCCAGCCCTATTGGTTGTGCACCCATATTGGTAAAAGTAAAAAACATATACTAGGGGCATATGCCCCAAATAAATATGTTGATTTTTAAATTTTATGCAGGTACTACTGTACTAACTATATTATAAAGCATTACAAAATTAGAAATTAAGAAAGGATTATATAAATATGAAATAAATATTTTTTTATTTATTAATAGTGCAAACTGTATTTTCCTTCTGCACCCCAACAGTGTTTTCTTCTGCACGCACCTCACTTTGGAGACTTCTGATGTACCAAAAATTCTTTCCATGCTGGTGAATAGTAGTAACCTCTGTGCTAGAGGTGTTGTATCACACCCGGTGCATCCACAGGGGTCTCAGGACCTCAGCAGAGGCTGGGAAACCCCCCAGGACTATGAGGGGATAAGAGGGCTGCAGGAATTTGCAGGGGGCAAAGGCAGATGTCTCCAGAGGGTTTCCTGGTCACTGTGGGAAGCTGTGGCACCCCTCAGCTCCTCCCAGCATGTGGGGTGAGAGGTTCAGGCGAAGCACCCCCTGGGTGATGGGTCCCTGTGCCTCCCACCCAAAAAGCAGCGAATGCCAGAAGCAGGGAAGCAGAGTGGAAAACCCATGAGGCATTCCAGGCTCACCCCATGCCGCTGGATGCGGTTAGTGGGAGCAAAGGGTGCCTTTCCCTGCTGGCGCAGCCCGGACTGCAGGGAGTGCCAAAGACAGAATGGGGGCTTGGAAAGCAAACAAAGGAAGGGAAGGAAAATATCTTGGAGAGAAGATAGAGAGCATTACAAGTCTCTGGGGAGGCGCAGGGGGGTGTGTGCGCACACGTGAACGGAGGATGCAGTGAGCAGCCACTTTGATCTCCCAGAACATCTGGTCCGTGGGCATCCGCCTATGGGGCAGGCCCAGAGCCATGCATGACTGGGAGAGGGGATGCAAACCCACAGCCCCACGCTGTTTCCCATGCTCCACAGCCCCTCTCCTTCAAAGCAGTCGGGCGGCATCAGCCCTGCAGAAAAGGCAGGCGCTTGTGGCTCCGGCCCTGGCTCCTCGCCGTTCCCACGCCCGCCAGTGCCCGGGGAAAACGCTTTGGTGCCCGGCCCCCCCAGCCCCATAAACCTGTCTGAGCCACGTGGGGCTACGGCCACGGCGTGGAGGGAGAGCAGCTAAAGCTCGGCCTGGGGAAAGGAGAGCGGCCTTTGGGGCTTTAATTTCAGTGAGGCCTGAGAATGGGTGCTCTGAGCCCAGACAGCATGACATGCCCTTTGGGATGGGCATGGGACACGGGGTGACAAGGAGAGATGTGTTCAGTGTTTTGGTGGTGGCAGATGCTAAATGCCAGCAGGCCTGGGGTCAACACCCAGCGTACAAAGTCTCTGCACAATTGATCGTGGTGTGGGGGGATGTCAAAGACGTCAAACCCCAGTGCTCAAGTGCACACAAAGAGAGGTTTGGGTTTGGTGTGAGT
The DNA here is from genome assembly GCF_009650955.1 of Corvus moneduloides. Taxonomy (NCBI): domain Eukaryota; kingdom Metazoa; phylum Chordata; class Aves; order Passeriformes; family Corvidae; genus Corvus; species Corvus moneduloides. The sequence goes on from NC_045479.1 coordinate 5,033,856, forward strand.
CAGGCAGCCAACATACAGATGCAGGGGGAGAACTACAGAGAAGTGGTGTGGGCATTCAGGCACACAGGCTATCAAGCGTAGCAGCGTTTGACATGGGAGCAGAGGATCAGTCCTACAGAGAGGTCTGCTTTGCCTTCTCCTGACTTTCTCGGGGCCTCATGTGCCTCCCAGTCCAAGGAGCTACCTCACATAGCATAAGGTTCTCACTTTGAGGTGTAAAAGGTGTTTCCCGTCTCTTCTTCTCCCTGAGCTGGACAGATCCTCTCAAGCAAGGAAATAAGGAGCACATTTCTCTATATCGTGGTCAGCTGTGCCTGGAAATGAGCACACAGCTGCTTCATAGGGGAAAAAACTACCCTGGTTGTCATGCAAATGATTGGGCTGGAAAGGAAGGTCTGGGTGTTACAAGGCCGTGCTTGGCATTACAAAGGGGACAGGTGAAACACTGCAACCCTCCCTTCTGACCCCAAACCCTAGAAGCTCTCCAAGGGCCTGATCAGGGCGATAACTGACAGAGTAACTTCCCAAGGGAATCTGTATTTAACAGCCAGGAAGTGTGGTAGGATGCATTTCCCTAGGGAAGCGGAGATCAGAAGGAGAGGAGACAGGGGCAGGCAGCCAAGGGAAGCAGAGTAGACTGGTATGCACAGGCTGCATTTCCTCAGGGGGGATTTGTTTCATATGCAGGTATGTCTTCAAAGGGGACACCAGGGTGCAGGGGAACACGTGCTCCAGGGATGAATTGCCCCCCTGGGAACTCGAGTGGAGAGGCGGGTGTCTGTGGGAGCCAGCCATTTCCCAGGGGGCACTTCTAGTTTGCCGCTGATTTTCCTAACAAAACACAGTCCTCCGGGATCTTCCAAGCACCCATGCAGCCTGGAAAAGCCGGGGACCAACAGAGGCTGGGACTTGGGAGGTTGTAAATCTACTGGCATCTCCCATTTTGCCCAAGTTCCTGCTGGAATTACGCTGCTGATGCAGCCGGCTGGTCTGCAGGGCTGGCTCTGGGCACAAGCTCTGCAACGCATCTTTCCCCACTCTACTGATGCAGCAAATTGTAATCCAGTGTCCCTCTTGGGAAAGAAAATGAAAGCAAACTCTCAAATCTCTCTTGTGGCCCACACAATGAAGTTTCCCTCGCTGCATCCCACGTCGGGAAGCTCGAGTTTCCAGCTGAGCCAGCAGCGAGGCATTCCCCCTGCCTCCTCACCAAACCTGAGGGGCAAAACCGTGTCCTTGTGCCCCCTGCCCCTTGTAAAGGCTCCCCCTTCTCCACTCAGCCCTCTCCCCAGGCCAGGCCGGCGTTTGATGGATTGCAATCCTCCTCTGCCATGGTCAAAACAAAGGTCACGGCCCGAGGAAATTGCTAACAACTTTTGCCCACCGGCCCCGGAAGGACGGGAGCATTTGTGACAAGGGGGTGAACTTTTTATGATCCCTCCACCCTGGCAGTCTCTTTGGAAAAGGCATTTTAAAAAGTGGCCAGGGAACACGAGGCTTCCGGGAGCTGACAGGAGAGGAGGGAGCAGCCCTGAAACGCTGCCCCAGCCCACGGCAAGCCCCAGCCACTGCCCCTTCCCACCTCCTCCCTCTCCTCCAGCAAAACCTCTCTGTCTCTTTGCTGCCGGGCGAAGAAAGGGCCCTTGCGAGTCCCCATTTGGGGGCTCTTGTTATGGTCCAGAACAAGTTTACTTTTATTTTAGCTCTTAGGAGACCTTAATACTCGTTTCGTGAGTGTATAAATATCCAGGCACCACCACTGTACCTCAGACCAAGCCTATGGCTGGGAACAAGGGGTTCAGGTACATTCTCACCAGGCAGGGGTGGGAGCTGCCCACCAGGCCAATGGCTTTGCTTTGCCCTCCTCTGCCTCTGACTTCTCTACCAAGCAAATCTGCAGGTTTGAGGGCTGGAGGGGATACAGCAGGGTCCCACCCTTCAAGAGATCCCCACCTGCTTGGAGAAGTTGCATTTTACATCTCAATGTGGGAAAAAAAAAATAAAAATTTTGAACTTAGGAGTGCATTTATTTTTCCTAATACCCATAACTGAACATTTCTGCTATTAGAAATAATTTGTTTTAGCCTAAAACAGAGGCTTCCTGAGCTATCCCAAATGCCCTAGTCCTGCCTTTCTGTGCAAGGTAGTCTCTCCCATGCTAAAGCAATGGGAAAATTCAAGATAGGAACTTTACCTGCAAGATGGTTTATTTTTTAGAGAAAAACACAAAACCAACTAACACCACCCCCCCCCCCCCCCCCAAAAAAAACCCAAACCAAACCTCCAAACCAACCAAAACCCAAACCCAAAACCCCCAAAATCCACTGATGGTGCCAAATACACTCCGGTTCTTCCCTCACCATTAGGAATTTTTGAAAGATTCATCATCCTCCAGCTGTAGCAAAGCTTGCCTGGAGTCAGAGCTTTCCCCAGGGTCTGCCCCATCATGGGGGTGAGTGGCTGCCATTTATTTCCACACCCAAACTGGGCACTGAACTGGTCCCTATTGAAACTGATTCATCAAATCCATCCCCAGTTCAAGCCTATATGAACAAGTAAGTTTCTTTGAAATGGCTTTTTTTGGGAAAATAAGCTGAGTTTGGGAAGCATCCCTGTTCTCAGGGAGAAGGAGGCTAGAGAGGGTTTAAAACCTCAGTCTAAGAGCTCAGAAAAGCTCCCTTTTTCACAAGGGGGTGGGAGTAGCTTTGCCAACCCATGGAAGTAAGGAAAGAGGAGAAGAATAAAGAATTGTGGATAGTAGTAGGAAAAAAAGGTAGAAAAAAATAAGGGGGCACGTGGCTTGGTTTGACACCGCCTGTTACACTCGTGATAGCATCTTGTCAAGATCAAGACATGGCATTTCCTATAGCACAGATAAGCTTTGTCTTTGCCTGGGCTGCAAGGCAGCTCTAAAAGGAGCAGCTCTCCATCTGCCCCTTCCCCAGGACTGGTTCCAATTAGTGCTGACTCCACTCTGTGCCGGCTTAGCCCCAGGATTAAAAATCTCCCCGTGCCAATCCCCTCTGACCCAAACACTTCCTGGGACTGACAGGGGCGACCAAATTCCTCCCCTTCCTAAATTGGACAGCTTGCTCTTGTCACCCCAAACTCTGGCCCCTGTGCAGGGGGATACGTGACAGAGAGCAGCCCTTCGTCCTCCCCAGGAACAAGGAGCCCAGCTCCTCAGAAGCCTTTGCAGGGCCTGGAGCTGCAGCCATGCTGGGAAAAGCCCTGCTAGGATGTTTGACTCCATCTGCCTGCCCTGGACAGCAGGGGCAGCTCTGGCACCTGGCTGGTGGGTTTGGGGTACTGAAGACGTCAGGGTGCAGCTCAGGCTCCTCCAAAGGCCCAGGATGGGAAGTTGCCTACATGTGCTCCTGTGAACTTCATTGGCCAGAAAAGATGCTGGCCCCTGGCTTGGCCAACGAGTATGGAGTCCTGCACCACAGACAAATATTTCCTGGGCATCTCTTTGCAGAGGCAGCGCTGGTGCTGAGAGCCAGCAGAGTGTGCTCAGCTTGGGAGCAACCCCAGCCCCAGTGAGGATCCCACAGGAGGGGCAGATGGAGCCCATGGAGCAAGCAGGCTACGCTGCAGGGCTGTTTTGGCAGGAGATGTGAGCGTCTGTTACCAGCCCTGGAGGAAACAGAGGGAGATTTCACTGGCTAGAGCTGAGGAGGAGAGGGAAAGGGCTTGCAGCATGCACCTGGGGAGCCTTCGTGCCCCCAGCCTTCTGCTGTTCACCCCCACATGCCTCTGTTTGCTGGCACCAGCTTTTAAGGAAAATCACCTTAATTTTGTCCTGATGCAAAGCTGCTGAATCAGCAGAACTGAGCAAATTACTTTTTCAGGGAGCAGCTGAGCAATGGCCAAGTGCAAGCTGCTCCCATGCACCTACAGCAGGCACCTTCCAGCATGAAACAGTACGGCTGTGATGCTGAAACCCCTGTGAGAAGCAGCTAAGTTGTCTTTAAACACCTCCCTGTTGGGAGGGCTGCAACCCCTGGCTGATCTCACATGGGAGATTGAATCAATGGCAAACAGCAAGTGTCCTTTGGGGCCCAATATGGATTTGGACCACTACAGATGGGCTCGAAGGCTTTCCATTCCTCTAACAGCCCCTGAGGGCCATCATGAAATCAGCACAAAGGGGAATTGCAGAGGCTACATCAGCTCCTCCTTCGAAGCAGCATCACTCCGGGCAGCCACCACTTTTAAAGCTGAGAGGTTTCACGTGGGTGTGGGGGAACAGACTACCTGTGCCCCAAAAGCACGGGGTGTTTTGGGGAGAAGCACACCTGGGCTGCAGGAAATCCCACAGCCCACCAGGGACTTTGGGGGGAAAGCAGTGACACCACCTCATTTCCAGAGCTGGGTTGTTCATAGGCAGACAGCTGTGCTTCTGAACGGGAAATGATCCCAATTAGCTTTCCAGGTGCTCTCTTGTAAATGGATTACAGGTGGTACCACGGTGTCTGACTGCAGTCCAGGGCTTTGTCTCTCTGAAAAAAAGCCCTCTGTGTTATCCTCCCACCCCCATCTGCTTCCCCTTGCAAAGGGAGACCATCCGGGAGACAAGAAAACACACATACAGCAAGGATGATTGCTATTTTAAGAATGTACTTTATACAAAATAACCAATTCATATGGAAATAAAATCTACAGACCTCCGAGGATCAAGATTTTAAAAAAGTTCTTTAAAAAAATTACCCAACACACAGTATTAAACTAACTATTGAGGTAACTGTCGCTCTTGGGGAACAAAGGTAATCAGCAGACCAAGACAAAATATACACAATATAAAAATAAATAGCATTCCCCTTTCCAGTATTGACCAGGAAAGTTCACACAACTTTGCAGCAGCAGGAGAGAGAAGAGGATCCCTGACACTGTGCTCTACAGGATGGGGAGGGAGGCAGGGGCTCCTGGGCAGCAGGTGATGGAGAGGTGCAGCCCCTGAGGCCCTGCTGGGGACAGAAGTGCTGGGCTGAGCAGCTCCAACACGAACTCCTTCTTGAGCTGATAAATGGAGCCCATCCAGTCCAACCTTTCCTAAACAGCATGGGCAGCTGCTCAGCTCAGTTTCCAACTGAGCCAAGGACAAGCAAGCCCAGACCTCGAGTGTTACATCCCAGCTCCCAGCAAAACGTGCCAGCACAGAGCCCCGCTGCAGAGGTCAGATTTCCCCCACTGAGGGACACAGGCAGAGGCATTTTCACAGCTTGGTGTGGGAGTTCCCTGCTGCAGCCTCAGCTCACCCTCCTGTCACCCTGGGACAGCTGCAAGCTGTTGACAAGGGCCAGGCTTTTGCCCCCACGGCCACTAGACCCCTCCCTGCCCAACAACAAAAAGCACAGCAACATAAGAACAGCCTCACCCAAAAAGAGAAAGGCCCCCGTTTTCTCCTTGTGCCCCCGACAGACAGATTACATTCTTTACAAACTTACAATAATACAAAAACAACCCCACTGTTACCCAACTTCGGAAAAATGAATGGACGTAGTGGCATAGGCTCCCCCACTACCTCCCCTGCAATGCCAAGTGAAGCAGCAGTGGGTCACTCTCCTCCCCCAGAGGCATTAAATCAGTGGTCCACCCACCCCTCTTCCATGTGCTCTGCTCTGTGGATGAGGCTCAACTTCAGACAGTTGCTCCCTTCCCTCTCTGCCTTCCCAAACACAGAAGCAGCAACCAGCTCTCTCATGACTACCTAAATCAACCCACCAGTCTCTGGGAAAGCAGGAACGTGGCATGATAAAATGCAGGGCCACAGAGAGCACCTTGCTTCCCACTGAAACTGTGCAGATCCCCCCCCAGTGTGTTCCATAGCCATCTTAGCCCTAAAATAGTATGGGAAGGTCAAAGTTGCACTGCTGCGTGTTATTATTGCTCAGGAAAAGATCAGGCAGCAGCATTCGTTGATCCCTCAAGGAGGAGAGACAAGAGTTTTCACAGTTGCACACAGTATATGCACAAACATTTGTAACCTAAACCCTCCTGGAGGTAGACATGCCAGGATCACATGTGGGAGCCCTGCAGTGGGACCAGGAACAAATCCTTGTACTGGCAGATGGACAGACACCGCTGTGCCTGGGTGGCAAACCCCAGGGGCACACAAGAGAACACGCGTGAGCCACTGAGGACACCTTAATTTCATCAGGAGAGTGAATGTGCCCTCCCCACCTGCTGTCTATGTGTGTGCAGAGGAGCCAGCTGGCAAGGTCAACCCTCTGCCCTTGTGCTCGCGTGGGCAGTGAGCTGTCATCTCTGCACTCGACAGCCACCGACTGCAGCGAAGCCAGCAGAGGGAAAGAGACTTGAAAGCTGGGAAGCAAGGAGAGGGGAAGAGTTGGCATATGATACAAAAGGGGATCAGAGGACTTTCCAGTTGAGGCCTGAGCTCCTGTAGCTGCCTGGCTGGCTTCAGAAAGGGACACTGCTCCCCTGCCGTGCTCCAGTGTTTGAGTGCACCAGGTGGCTGCGGGCCTCTTACTCATTTGATGCCCAAAGGAGTCCCCAATGGCTGTCTGGTCTTACTTTGTTCACAACAAGGGAATTGTGCTCACACGGAGTCAGTTCTGCTCTCATTTAGAAGATACTCCACTTACTGCCCTTCTGCTAAGTGAGCCAAGTGTTTCCAAATAAAAAGGGCAAAGGACAGAGGGACTTGCTAGAGCTCGTGAAAATCCCAATTAAGCCTCAGTCCTAATTAATCCTTTCTCCCCTCTTTCCCCGGTGGACGTAGCTCTTGCCCTCTCCTGGATGCACTGTTCACTTTGATATCCACGTTTCAAAAGGAAGACCTTTGCCAAAAGAAATCTAGGCCACTGCTGCAAATGAAGGAAAAAGGGCCCTCAGTCAATGCAAGACCAGCAGTGTTAGATCTACAAAAAGCTCCATGGTCTCTCAAACCCTGCATATGAGCCAAGGCAAGACAAGTAACCAAAAAGGGAAGGGCACAACACAGCTCGCTTCAAAGGTACACTTGGATGTTACCATCTAGCCTCAAATACATTAAATGCTGTCCTGAATTTCCCTGCCTAGGGGTGCACTGAGCCTTGCCCTGGTTGTTCCCAGGAGCTCATACTGAGAGAGAGCTGGAAATGAGTCCCTCCCCAGCTCTTTTTCAGAGTGGGAGGTGGGAATTCTGCAAGAGCAAACTCCTCTACTCCTCCACTGATGCACCACAATAAAAACTTCTTAGGGGGTTGCTCTGATTAAGTGCAGACCCAGTTGCGTGGTTGTTCTGCAGCAAGGGAGACCAGGAGCAACTACACCATCACAGATTCCATTGTTGGGTCTTCTCCAAGCCACCCTTTGGGATGACAACTCCCTGTCACTCACTTCAGCACCCTCTCTGAAAATCCACAGAGCATACAGCAATACAGTCTTCTCAGAAAAGGAAAGCACAATGAAGCCATCAAGAACAAAGAAACAACCCTGGTTGAACAGAGAGATGAACAAAAGCCTGACAAGGAACAGTGGAGAAAATAAAGAAAGGTTGTTTTCTAATTATACTTTCATTTTAAATGGAGAAGTGTTGGGGTGAGAACCTGCAGGGGAGCTGCCTCAGTCAGCAGAATGAAAGACAGCCTCTGTGACTTGCTTTCAGATAAGACATCATAAAGCTGATAGCTCTCCAAGACCCTGAGAAACCACACTTACAAAAATATACACAGGCGATTTGCTTCGGAAAGTCTGCATGAGAAAGGCATTTGGCAGACAAGAAAGAATCAGAAGCTTCCAAGAAAAGTGTCTCCTTGTACTTTAAAGTCACAAATCAAACCAGTTGGGCCTTGAAGCTTCAAATTTACCTTCCTCTTTTGTCCTCCTCATTGCAGGCTGGTGCCTTGGATTGCTACTGAGTGGTTTGGTGGGTCACACCATGGAATTTATAGACTGCAAACTCATTCTAAACACAGATAAAAGTCACTGTGAAGCCTCAGTGACTGCCCTTTCCAGTTAAATTGCCAGGGCCTGTACTACCTAAGACACCCAAAGCTTCAGAGTCTCAGAGGGAGTTTATACAATGGCCTTTGCAAAGGCAGCTTGACATCTCGGGAGCTTGGGAACACCACACACCACTCAGAAAGGAGGAAGTGGTGGGGAGAGCAAGAGCCTAAAAATGCATACAAAGCTCTTCTGAGAATATTGGAAATTTCTGTCATGCTTGAGCATGGTCACCATCATAATTGTTCTCTGTATTACATAATCTCGTTTAACATGAAATCCGTAATTATAGCAAAACACATCCTCCACATGGGAAAAGTAATAGCTACAGGAAATTTGGCAAAGTCACTAGCTCAGGAGGCTTTCTGAAAAAGGACCACCTGGTAATATACTGTACTACAACAATGCTGGGGGAAGCACTAGAGTTTCTCTGTATTGTGTTAAAGATTAAAGATAGTGGCACAAGTATGGCACTCAAAAGCCATGTTATTTTAAAAGGCAGCTACACTTCCGCACTGCAAGCCAACCCATGGCACAATACAGCACTCTGCACGTACAGAGCTGCAATGTTCCTCTTCTAAATCCCTCAAACCTCTCTTCCACGAGATCTACAAAGCAGCCCTGTGCAGCATGGGTTGGGAAATCGTAAAATTCACATTATCTGCTCCTCCTTACATTTCCACGGGTATTGCAGCTCAGCAATCCTCTCCCAGGGCTGTGCCCTCTGAGGGGAGCCAGTTTTCTGTGATTTGCTCAGATTGTACCTAGAGAGATTAAGCTCTGATTTTCAGAGGATCCCTAGATATTGTAAGAGGGGGGAAAAAACCCCAAACCAATCCTGACTTACGAACAAAGCATTTGAAAGTCTGGAAACTCTGCTCTAAGATTCCACCAGCACCTCTCCAGCTCAGCATGTCCTGTCCTCAGGGAAGCCCAGCCATAGTTCCCTGTATTCTATATGAGTACTTTTCTAACAGAAACCATCTCTCCTCACAACAGCAGCTTGTTAGCCACTTCAACAAAAATTACTGACTACCTCAAAAGCCATTTACCTAGAAACCCTGCCTGGACAAGTCAGCTTCACTACTTGGTTTTGTCTACCATGTGCAAGTCAAACCCTTCTCCCAGGTTTGCCTCATGTCAGGTGAGGGTATCTATCACTAACACTCCACTGGGCTCTCTAGGCAGACCACAAGCAATTCTTGCCCTCCTTAGTTGTCTCCTGTTTTGATTGAGGCTTGGTACTCATCCAGAGACCAAGACCACTAGAACCACGTTTTCAGTGCCAGTTCCAGATGAAGTGTGCTTCATCTTGCTTGGAGAATTTTTATAGCTTCTAAAAACCACCTGTCCCACAACATTCACAATGGGCTGAACGAAAGGCACTTCAAATATTCAGCTGTCTGTGATACAGAAGACAAGCTGACGTACAGCAGGGCTTCATTGCAGAATCTACATTCACATTTCCAGAGTTTCCAATGCTTTGCTACAAGTTGTACTTTCCAGTTCCTCTGCTTTTAAATCTGTTATTTCCAATTATTTTTATATCCACGGTGAACTAAAGACTGCTTTACAAGGAGAAGCAATTGTGTTTGTCCCAGGTTTGCTGTCTTAAAGAGGAGTTGTACTTGCACAATTTTTCATTAGAATCTACTACTGCTTCTGTAGCTCTGTTCAGTGAAGGATCTAGAGCTGCCTTTTGGCTGGGGCACCTCTGAAAACCACTGCCAGCTGAGGAGCCACATTTGGGACAAATTTGGAAAGACACAACATAATCTTCTTGGCTGAGGAAAGCAGTTACCCATTTCTCAAAGGTCAACCTTCAGGATCATCTCTTCCAGTTTAGATCAATCCACCAGTCACAACTGCTCCCTGACAGATGAATACAAATGAAAAGAAACCACAGCAAAACCCCCACCTTCTCTTTCCTAACGTAATGGCATCTGTAGGTAGATATTGGAAGTAATTCACATTACATTGACAGATGTCCCAGGGAACTGACTGGCCTAAGCAGCCAGCAGCTACAGTTCACAGGTTGGCTGCAGCAGAGGGTAAGAACTGCATCTGGAAGCACACTTGCGCAATTGCATGAAGAATTTTAACTCCTTTTAGGCTTGGAAAATGCCTTGGCTCTACACAGCTCATCAGAGGCAAAAGTACTGTAGCAACAGAAAAGCGAGGCTCATTGGGCACTAACGTGGCAGTCCTTCCTTTTTCTAACTATTTCAGGAAAGAATATTTCTCATCTTTTAGCCTTTTTGTTCTTCTAAAAGCTTAGGACAGAAGGAGTAATGGCTCAGTCAGATGCTACCTGCCATTTGCGTGTGCAGCTTTGCCAGCTTGTGGTAGATCTACACAGCAGGATGGAGGCAGTACAGTCATGCATCCTGGTGCAATCCAGCTGAAGATATGGGTGATGACACCATCCAAGATAAGAAAGCAGCCAGAAAAATTCTCCAGAAACTGGAGACTATATCCCCCCCTCTAGCTGGGAGCACAGACTAAAGGGCACACTGCTCTGTCCTTCTCCTGCTGCCATACTCCATCCGACTCCTTGGCAGATCCTCTTTTTAACCACTGTCCTCTCCCAGTGCTACCAGCAGCCAGCCCACAAGGGCTATGCTCCCAGCAGCTCTTGCTGCCCAGTCTCATAGCTTAACAACTCCCCTATTTTACTCCAGCTTCCCCAAGAATAATCAGCTGCTTGCTGGCTTTAAGATGTGAACAAATGCAGATGGAATTCCTGTGGAACTCACTTGAACAGCAGTGGCTGTCCAAGCACTGGCACACAGGGTATCCCAGTGCAGTACTGCCACTGGCGAGAGCCCCTGCAGCCTGTGCTCAGGGAAGCTGCCACTGGCCCTGTAGGACCTGCTGCTTGATGACAAAGTTAAACCAACTCAACTCGAGCATGCAGCCCTCTTGTCCCTCAATTTCTGAGCCAATCAACCTCAACATCTAACTCTGAATGAGTGCTTGAGTGCTTTCCAGTTCACCTGCAACTTGCAAATGCCAAATCCAACAAATGGCTCACACTGCAGTAATCCTACCATTCCTCCAAGGCAGCCTCGTGCTCTTCCTCCTCAGCAAGAGTGCTCAGGAAGCCTGTGGCACTTTCTGCCTCACTGCTGCTAAGAAGTGAATATAGCCCAGGGTCAGAGAAAGAGGTGGGGACTTGGCTCCTCTCCTTGGGCAGCAGGGCAGTATGGATTTGCACAAAGTTTGTTCTACTGGAGAGGTGCTGCTCCACCCGCAGCTGCACCAGTTTCCCCAAAATAAGTTCTAAAACGACCAGTTATGCCATTTTCTGTTTTCTAGAGCACACATTTCTTCCATTAGAAAGGCAGGGAGAAGGGTACTACTCTAGCAGAAGGGACAATGCCATGGGTGTCCTGCCCCAGTTTCAATTCCTGGTCCTGGTTTCCTTGTTCCCCCATGATGACAGGAGCTGGAAGTGCACTCAGGCCCTGGATCCAGAGGGGTGGAGGTGGGGGTGAGAGGGGAAGGAGGAAGAAGGCAAGAGAAAGAGGAGGACATGTTATGCTCCTGAGCAATTCCCGCTATTAAGTCAACCAACTGTTGGGTCATGTCTTGGTTGCAGAGGACAGCAAGTCATCCATCACACATTTCCTCACCTCTCCCCAGTCCCCCCAAACCGTCATCCTATCCTGAAAGATTTCAGCGTGATATGATTGTAAACAGTTAACGATTCCTCCAGTGCTAAGCCCACTACAAGCTGGGCCCACCCTCTCCCCCATTATGTACAATACATTCACCAACAACAGAAATTTATTTAGAAAGGCAACAGGTTAAATTCTGTAAACTGGATCCAGCTCCAAAACACACACGTTAATACTACAAGTAAAATTCCATCATCGTCCTCTTCCACCCTGAAAAATATACCTGAGTTTAGCAGTCAATGAAAGTTTCCACCCCCACCCCCGCCCTCCCCACCCAAAAAATCCCTCAAACCCTGAATGAGACGCAGTCTCCGGTCACGGAAAGCCACTAGTTTGGGGTGCTCTGCGATGGCGAGCCAGCTGCTCGGCTGGCTGGGGCCCGGCACCGCTGCGGGTTTCCAACACAAAAGCCGGCACGGCACCGTGTTCCACAGACCCAGGAAGCTCCATGCTGCTCGGGCGAGGGGAGGGTGGGAGCAAGGCCTGTCCCTCCTCTCTGTTGTCCAAATCACGTGTGGCTTTCGTCTTCATGAAGTCCGCTCTTTCTTGGACTAGCTCTGGAAGAGGAAGAACAAGAATGGGAGGCTTTAACTGGCAGCTTTAGAAAGGAATAACCTCATGATTGCATGCAACCAGATCAAAAGCTAACACTATTGATCTGCTCAAGTTCACAGCTTCCTCCAGTTCTTCCCACCCTCATCAAACACCTCAGTCCTTTAGCCATTGGGAAGACGAAGACTTGCATTTCAGCTCTGCTCTCTCTAGCAGCCCTTACTTGATCCAGAGGCAACGCTGATGGTTTTTGTGATGTCAGATCTTCCCGGGACATGGTTGCTGTAGGCATCTTCGGGAAAGGGACTTGAGCCTGATGCATTTGCATTCTGGAGTCAGGTTGAATGGAGAGAGTTTTAGCACATGAATGTCAGGAGCAAATCCCCACTCTTCGTTAAACTACTTCACTGAAGGCATACATACAACATTAGCATACAAGCATTTGTCTTGTATATTCTGTCTGGCTTCCCCCAAAACACAGCCCTCAACCCATGCCATTCCCCCAATGGCTTAGCTGTGAGCCAAGTTCCCTGAATACTAGAAGAAGGAAGGACTGTCATGCTGTGATGATGATAAAACAGTAACAGTTGAAGCACATTCATAAGAACTGAACAGGGAATTTTTGGAGTAGCAGTATTTTCCACTTGGGAATAAAATGTCATATGCAGACTCAGTGAGAAGTAACTTTCTGTGATGGAAATTTGACACAGAGAGGAGGGGCAAAGCAAGAGGAGGGAAAAAGAAGGCAACATTAAAGGTGTTCATAACAAGAGGCACACTTCCACTTTAGTCAGTGATTCTGCCCCACTAGAAGCAACGTGAAATAAAACACTTGCAAAGAAAATGGCAAGACTCCGTGTGATTAAGAGAAGCTCAACCCTGGACGACACATTAACAAAACACTGCCTGGTGAAACACAGCACTGGTGTGGGGATGGACGGGGCAGGCTAACAGGCTAACACATGACAGCGTGTGCTCCTTGTTTTAAGGAGATGCAATGAAACTCTCTCTCCATCTTAGCAGACCTCTTACTCTAAGAGCCACCTGTTCAACTTCACTTGCCATCTCCTGTGACTTCAAGCCATATCCCTTTCAAGGGTATCCAACACTGATGGTCACCCAGGCATCACCCCCCTCCCCCCTCTCCTTCTTGCAGAAAACACGATCTTACCCCGAGGGTCTATACAAGTCCTGGGGTGGCCCCCCCATGCCACCTCCACTGCCTCTCTGCTCCATCAGCAAGGCCTGAAAGTGACCCACGTTCTCCTCTCGGCAGCGGTACAGAGGGCCCTCCTGAGAGAGGCCATTGGCCTGGCTGGAGGCTGGATGGTGAGACAGGTGAGCATTCATGGGCGATCCATACGTCCTGGGCTGGAAGTGGCTGGCAGGATGCCGGGATCCATAAGGAGAGCCAGTCTGTAGCATCACCCCATGGGGAGGGAAAGCTGAAGGGCCGAATCCCATCCCTGCACCCAGGTGTGGGGGGGGGGCTCCATAGAGGAACTCCCCCGCTGCCACCGAGCTCTGCCTCTTAGTAGCTGCATTGTGGTTGTCCAAATCAAGAAACTCTTTGGGACTCTCCGGTCTTTCCTGGGACTCCTCGGACTTCTCATCTTCAGGCCCCAGCTCCTGCCCGTTGCTTGGAGAAACCTCTTTGGCACTTGCTATGTCCATGCGGGTGGGAGAGGCCAGGGCGGCGCTCAGTGCCTCGCAGCCCTGCAGGCCGCCGGCAGAGCCCCGCTCCGGGAAAGGGGGCCTGGCCAGGGGCGGGTGCGCGCTGGGGTGCCCACTGGGGCTGGCCTGGGGGTGGAGAGGTCTCTGCCAGTCCGAGTAGCCCTGTGGGCAGCCATAGTAGGGCGGTCGCTGGTAGTGGTGGTAGGAGGGTTGAGGCTGCGGCTGGTAAGGATATGGCATTCCCTGGGGGGGCCGATACCGCGGGAAGACACCGGGGTGGGCGCTGCTTGGCTGGAAACCCCGTGGGGGAAAATGCTGGGGATGGGAGGCAGGAGGAGGTGGCTTCCCCCCCATCATGGGGCTGAACCCCTGCAGGCTTGGGTTGATGTGGTACCGCCCTGCTGAATTTGGGTATTCCAGACCGGACATGTAGAGAGGATGAAACTGGTTGGGGGTGGCCCCCATGGAGGTGGCATCCACGCCAGGCAGGCCGGTGCCCTGTCCCATGCAAGGCACGGCTGCTTCGGGCAGAGCCTTTCCCCCGCCACAGAGGGGCTTCTCCAGCAGGTTGGCAGCTAGCCCCTTCCCCTCAGGGCCAGCTGCCGGCCCCTCACCTGCCGCCCCATTCTGAGGCAGGGGACCCCCTCTTTCGGAGGTGGGCACCAGGTCCCTCACGCAGCCCGGGTCGCCGGCGTAGCCGCTCTCTGCCGACCACGCGCCTTTGCCCTGCCCTGCCTTCAGGTTGCCCTTCACACCGGGGCCATCCCCCTCCCCATCCGGGGGCAAGGCGCGCCTCGTGCACTCCATGGGCAGCGGGGGCTTGGGATGAGGTAGGAGTTTGGCGTAGGCCCCGTCGGGAATGCTGATGCACTGAGCCTTCTCGTCCATGCCTGCCGGTGTCTCCACTGAAAGAGAGGGAAGAAAGTCACACACATGCCTAATTTTTGCAAATTTGAGTGACCTTTAATAGCTGCTTCTTTTAAAAGTTCTCTTTTAAGAACTGCTCATGAGGTTGTGTCTCCCTCTGAAAGATGGCACAGGTGGACACTGCAGTTTGCAAGCCACCGCTAAGTCACAGCCCCCCTGGAGTAACATGGCATGTGTTTGGTCTGACACAGAGGTGTGCAGAGGCTGCCTAAAGGAGAGGCAGAGTTGGGGTCCACCTGACGGCAACATGAGGTGTTGGTGTAGTGGCAGCTTGATTTCAGGCTGCCTTACGCCTTCTGGTCATAGACTTACAGAACAGTTTGGGTTGGAAGATCAAGTGGTTCCAACCCCCCTTGCTAAGGAAAGAGACACCTTCCACTAGGTCAGATTGTTCATCCAGCCTGGTCTTGAACACTTTCAGGGTGTGGATGTGGTATCCACAGCTTCTCTGGGCAATCTGCAGTGCCTTCCCATCCCCACAGTAAAGAATTTCCTCTTAACATTGAATTTAAGCCCACCCTCCACAAACCCTGTTTGCCCACAGCTTCGGCAGAAACACCACCACACCCTGAGATGCTGCAGAGATGATCACTCCAACTGTGGTTTGGAGATGTGACTACCCTGTCCCGCAATCACTCAACGCTCTCCCCTGTCTCTGTTCTGTATCCAGCAAGCTAAATTATGATGATAACTTTTAAGCAATGCCACACAAGGAAAGAGTTTCCTCTTAGTGCAAGGCACACAAGGGATTGATAAAAGATGCAAGGGTTTTGATCTCTAGTTTACCAGCTAGAATTAATGAAAAAAATTTTTTTTGATCTCTGAATTTTTTTGATCTCTACTTCAGGTTTTATTTTTAAGGTTCTTTTTTTTTTTTTATTATCTGTAGTTTACCGGATAGAACAAATGAAATTCAACCAGAAAGAAACTGGTGAGGGCAAGCATGACATGCTGCCATCCCACCTGAACTAATACAGCTGCTCAGGGGCTTTTGGGCAGTCCTGGTGTGTGAAGATTTTAAGATGCTGAGAGCTCATAAGGCAGATGTGCATTTAAGAGGAGAAGCCATACTGACACACGCTCAAAGGAGTATATTTGAGACATTTATTCACATAACATCTCCTCTCCTTACCTAACTCTCTGCAGATCCAATATTTACATTAACTCCAGGTGAGCTCTAGAAGCATCACAGCCTATGCTTTGCATTTACACCCTGTGGCAAACTGATAACTTGCAGGTAAAGCTGGGACAGAGGGGACCTCTGGCAGGCTACAGTGAAACAAAACAGTCCTAGAAAAATCTAAGCAGTGGCCAGAGTAGAAAATATATTTCAATTTACATTAAAAAAATTAAAATATGAGTAAAAACTCTGCTCCCCCCCAAGTATTTAAACAAGATCTGACTTATTTTCTGGGAGGTGAAGGCGACAGATGCAGGCAGGGAAGGTCAAGTGCTACCAGTGGGCACTCAGGGCGTTACCTTGGTTGCTGTCCATGTCCATGGTCTGGCCGGTTGGATCCTGCGAGCTCCCGTTCCCCATGACGGGTTTTGGGGGCTGGCCGCCGGCGGAGGCGGCGTGAGCCAGCTGGGGAAAGGGCCCGGGGAGGTGCGGCGGGGGCGGCTGGCGAGGGTGGTAAGGCACACCCGGCGGGCACACGCGGGAGGACAGCTGCTGCATGGCGATCATCTCCGGGCTGTCCAGCATGGAGTCCCCACCCTGGCACCCTCTTGGAACCTGAGGCGGTCCTCCAAACAGAGCGGCCGGCGGCTGCGGCATCCTCTGACCGGGAGCTTTCCCGGGCGGTCGGATGTACCCTGAGGGAGGCACCCCGTGAGGTAGGAAATTCGATTGCTCGCTCCACTGGCTCGGAGGCAGCGGCGGCCTCATGGCCCGGGGGTCCATCATATGACCCAGGACACGGGGCTGGAGCGAGGGCCCCGGCCCCATGGGCACCTTCTCCTCCGGGCCCATGGCAGCCTGGCCAGCGGGGCCGTGGCTGCCGTTCCACAGGGCCGGATGCGCGCGGTTCAGGTACTTGTAGGGCCGGTACATGTGTCCTGGGGGGACCTCGGAGCCCTCCGGCGGCTTCACGGGGGGCCCGTTGTGCCGTGGCGGGAGGAAGCCCTGCTGGAACTGGGCTGGCGGATAGACGGCGTCGGGCGGGGGGCCGCCCACGCGGCCCAGCTGCAGGGAGCCCGGCCGGGGGCCCAGCCCGGCCACGTGGGCCGGTGCCGCGCACGCCTGCTTCTCCGGAGTGCCCAGCCGGTGCCCGCGGTGCTCGCTCAGTTCCACGGCCGGCTGCGGAGAGAGAGGGGGGTCTCAGTGAGAGCCACCACAGCTGCGGGGCCTGGGGTACTGCAGCCCTCGGCAGGAGGGTCGTACCTGCATGGCAAAGTGCTGGTGCTGCTGGAGCGGCTCTCCGGGATGGGGCTCAGGCACTCGCGGAGAGCCGTACAGTTTTGTGGGATCGGATCCACGCAAAGGACCAAACGTTCCTGGCACCGCTGGTCTCTGAGGGATGGGGAGGGGTGCGGGGGGGAGAAATAAAACAATTTGTGAAGTGCATAGAAGCAGCAGAAATACTGCAGGTGAGGGGAAGACAAGGCTGGAGTAACCACGGGGATGAGGAGCTGGACTGTTTTGGAGGTACCATGGAAAACCTGTACACCCTCTTCTCCAAGGGGACACAGCCTTATCAAAGCCACTCACCCCCGGACTTAAGGCTGCAATACACTCACTCACCACCCAAATACTGGAGAGCAAGCAAGACGACTGGAGGGGGCAGTGGTTTGCTTCAAGAGGAATGGACCCCAAGAATATGAAAGCAGGAAGACAACAGGGAATGTGCTGGATTTCCTTCAAAATACCCAATGCCTCGCACTATCTGCAGCACAAGAATCACTCTAAAAATTTTGTTTTGTCTCTAGCTAAAAGGGCAAGGGATAGCCTAGATCTCAGGGGAACAGCAGATAGATCACACCACCAGCCATCACTGGCTAAAATGGAAAAGGCAATGAAGGATGGGTGAGGAACAGCTCAGAAGGGAGGCAGAACAGGTGGCATTCAGAGAAGAAACACTGGGCTAAAGATAGGTCACTGCTGCAGTCCAGGGTGGCC
This sequence comes from Corvus moneduloides, assembly GCF_009650955.1. NCBI lineage: Eukaryota > Metazoa > Chordata > Aves > Passeriformes > Corvidae > Corvus > Corvus moneduloides. Next base: position 5,051,757 of record NC_045479.1, read on the forward strand.
TTTGTTTGATTTAGTTCACTGCTTTTATAAATACCCAAGGCACGAAATGCAGTAGTACACAGATGGCACGAAGTTACCAGGCATCTGTAAACAATTGAGACAAAAGAAGACCAGCTTGTTCAGCTTCATAAACGGGGGGGGTAATGGAAGAAATGTTACAGCTTTCCATGCACACTGGGGTAACTCTCCAAGGAGAGAAGAGAACTGGCAGAACTAGTTTGTGCAAGCCTACACTGGGACATGCCAGCCATGGGTAACATTAGGAGATTGCTCCCACCTAGTGTGGAAAAGACTTAAATTGTACCAGTTTAAATCTAAGGGCTGAAAAGTTTCACTTGGAGGAACCATACCTCTGACCCTTTATCTCTGGGAAAAGGTTCCTGACATGCACTAAGGATTTAATGGTAGGAAGCTCCATTCCCCTTTCCCTCCCTCCCTCTCTCGGCCTGATGGGCAAAGGACAGCAGGAACTGCTCCTTACCATCTGTCCAGGATGTGGCACAGGGCTGGGCATGCCGCCGTACTGCAGGGAGCGGGGGAAGCCTCGCCCATTGGAAGGGCCCACTTCTCGAGTAGTCGGCATTGAGTTGCCACTTGGGTCATCTACAGAGGACGACGAGAAGGAGGAGGAAGAGGAAGAGGAGGAAGAAGCAGGAGCCCTGGAAGTAGCTCGATATGGTGGAGGTTTTCCTCCATTTTCCAGGCGCTGCTGTCTCTTGCCAGGCCCATCTGGGTCTCGTGACCGAGTCCAGACACTGCCTGTGCCGGAGCGGCCGGAGCGCCGGCTCCTCTTCTCTCGTCTCCCGTCCTCTCTGATCCAAAACTCCTCATCAGTGTCTCCATCTTCCCCAGGGAAGTGCTTCATCATTGCTCGGTGGAAACACCTCTCCAGGTTGTAAGCCATCTTTGTATATTCTGCAGTCAAAAACCCCCAAGAACGTCAGAGCCTCATAGAGAGAAACAATTATGCAACATCAGATAAACAATCTCCCGTCTGCCAAGTTTCTCTGAGGAAGACTTTTGTTTCTAACTAGTTGGCTTTGGTTCCTAAACTCCATAAGCAACACAGCATCAGTTCTGTTCAGTAAGCCTACCAGAGGACAGGCACACAGCCATGACAAAGTACCACTGGCAGCAGGGCCTGCAGAGTCAGCATTAACTCAGTGCTCCAGCCTAGTGCCAAGAATCACATTAGGAGGAGCACCACCTCTGCTCGCAGAGATGTGTGACCTGCACAGTTAGCCAGCAAGAGTGCTGAGAGAAGAAATGTGAACTTCCAGCAATGCTATTTGATTACATTCAGAGGCTTTTCTTGGACTCATTCAAATCTCTGCTGTGGGCCACAAGACAAAGGAAAATCAGCAAACACATTTATCCATGTAGTTTCCAAAGCGCTTGCTGACCCTGACACGAAAGCTATTGCCAACACCAGTGTCCCCACTGCATCATTTCCACTGGACAGTTCTGCTGAGATGAGCTTTTACTTTTTGTTGAGTGGATAGGAAGGAAAAGACATGTGAGAGGTGTTGGTGACAAAGGCCTTGAAGCAAGTGACTTTCCAGTTGTTTCCACTAAACTAACCCTGAAGTTCCTTGGGGAGCAGAGCTCTCCCAGTGGCAGTGTGCAGGTATACTTTTTCTTGCAGCCAACAGCAACAAGCTGATTTGTTCTTAATGTTGTTTTCCCTTTCTCAAGTGTTGCTGGTGAGACAGTCTACAGTGATGACCCACCATATGGGAACTGGTTTCTTATCTAAGCAACACATAGAATTTTAATTGGCGTGGCAATTAAACCCAGGATTTCCCATTTGCACACTCATGTTGTTCCTTCAATAGCCAAGGAACCTAAAAACTACATTTTCCATCCAAAGGACAGGCCTAGCTCACTCTTCACTTTCCTGTGGTACTCAACGAACACTGGGAGTTAACCAGACTCCAATGCTTTTCAAAGTCTGTATTAGTTACTAGGAGAAAAAGGGGCACACATAAGCACATGAAGGAATGAGCTCAGAAAGAAACAGACTCTCCTTTCTCTGTATGCTCTGCCCTCACCATCTACCAACATGGCAGCCCTTAGGATGCCATGCCCCAATTCAGCATGACCAAACTGTGCTAAAAGCCTCACTAAAATGCAGGTCTCAGTAGCTACTACCCTTTCATCTGGTCTCCCAAAAATATTCTGAAAGAGAAGAAACACAAATCAAGTACTGGTGAGGAGGAAGAGGGCACTACTTTGGCTGAGCACTGCAAACAGACAAATTTAGCATCTTACTGCTCTTACCACTGCCTTCACCGTTGTACTTAAGACAGTTCCTGAACATGGTCTTCATATCACCCACAAATTCTTCCTTGGTGCAGTACTGACCTCCATTCAACTTCTTCTCCATGCTAGAGATATCCATGGGGGCCTGGAACACAACCAAACTTCCCTTCAGTTACAGCAAGCATAGTGGGGCTTACAAAGCTGCACTCAGAGAGGGCATGGGCAGCAGAGGATGGTCTCCAGAGAGGCAGCCATCCATCTTTGGTTTTCTTGACTTGTAAGGCTAGAAGGGACTGCCAGAATCATGGAGTTTGACTGTGAGAGTAATACAGCCCACAAAACTTCAAAACACTTCCAAAAAACTGCATGCCAGTCAACAAAGTACATCAGTCAAGATGGCTGGGCCACTTCCCATACCTTAATGATCTGGTAGTAGTTGGGAGCATACGATTCATCAACGGGTTCCAAGAAGGGCCAAGAGTCCTTGTGAGCCTTCACCACATCTAGAACTGGCAGTAGCAAGAGAAAGGTGAATGGTTACACACACACACACACACACAGAAGCATTTCACTTGGAGGAAGTCACACAAAGGGGAAAAGCTGGGGTGGGTCTAACCTTTGTACATGGCTGTGAACTCGTCATCCAGTTCAAAGCTGCAACGGGAAGCACCACAGTGAATATGCAGACTGAGGACAGGTAAGACATGCTCTGTACTTCATCTTCTCCTCCACCCATGCAGTGCCACAAAGCTGGCAAATAGGCCTCATCACAAACCCTCCTCTCATATGGACCAGACCCAGACGTTTCTCAGCTTACTCCTCTCACTGTTCTCCAACCTCACTTCTCCCTCCGCATTCCTGTGAGTGATCACACTCCTCTCCTTGCCATACTCACAGCTTCGACACACTTGTGTGCTGCAATGCCCCATTGTATACTCACATATCCTTGGTCCTTCGCTCTTCCCTGGTAGGGGAACTGGGATCCAAGTGGGAAAGCTCAGGGGGGAGCTCCTTCCCCTGCGCCAGCAGCCAGGCGCGCTCTTCACGAAGTTTCCTCCTCCTGGCCCGTTCTGCAGTGGGAAGAGATAAAAAACCATTCAGCACTCTCCTTGCCCACATCTTGCAGGGAAACAGAAGGTGCTTCTGCAGCTCTCAAGAACTCCAGTGAGATGGTCTTGTTCTTTCAGCAAAAGCAGCAACAGCACAGGAGCAGGTGAGATGAGCATACGGTGCACCATCAACATGCCTCATCATCCTCCCATGGTTACAATCATCAATTTTGAAGCACCACTGTGACACAGATGCTCCCTTAGGCAGCTTCCAGAAGTGGTGTGGTACAAAGAGGGAAGCTCAACACCCAGCCCTAGGCACAGCTCAGCACTATGGAAAGAGCTGGCTTGTTGTTATCTTCCTTTAGGTGCTTCACCTCAGGCAGGTGAACTTTGAGGCAGCTGGCTTTGCATGGAATGGGATGAAGAGCAGTGCTGAGGGAAGTTCTACCAGCTGAGTGGCAATGAGTAACTGGGGTCATTATTATCCTCCATGGCTGGCTTTGGGAAGGTTGCTCAGGTAGATCTTCATGGCCAGCGGCCAGAGCAAGCAGGCTGCCACACACGAGGGCCACTGGGACAGCTTTCGTTTAAAGAGGTGAGGCACAGGAAGAAGCAATGCTGGTAATATAACCTGTGGTTTGCAACCAGACAGCTGGCTAACAGATTGCTTCATAATAGAAAGTTTATGGGCTCTCATGAACCTCATTTCCTTTTTCTTATAGGAAATCTCAATTCATTTGACTTGCAAAACACCTGCAGTTGGAGCAGAATTCTGTGAAAGTAATGTTCAGGGAGAGATGTCACAGGAACAGGCCACATCAGGGAACACCCAGAGTGAAAGAAAGATGAGGGAGACTTATCTAACACCCTCTAGCAGAGGGTCTGCCTTTGGAAAATGCCAACTACTTAAGAAGTACCAGCTCTGGTGGAAAAATATTTATTTATTGTCCTGCTCTGTCGGTCAAAACCAAATTTGGAATGTGGCTTGAGAGTACAAGAAAAGTAGGAATAGCTACAAGGTGTTTGTAGGGACATCCATGGCCAGATATGTCAAAGACTGGTAAAAGAAAGCCTGAATTTCCTGTTAGAAGACTGAGGTTAGCACTGGAGCTGGGAGTATCTAAGGTGTCCTACAGAATCTAACAGCATCTATTATAATACTACATGACCAGAAGTCAACACTCAATTGCAGGTAATAGAGAATATCTGAGTCTGTCCAAGCACTGTTCAGAATTCATGCTTCTTTCATAAAATGAGCAATCTTTAGATGTCATTGCAATGGATGCCTAACTGAGAAAGCTGAGGAGAACATGACGTAATTATTTGGGCAGCAAATGGAAAATGTCATGACAACAGCAGCCAAGAGGTAAAGATTGTGTAGATTTTGGAAATCCACCAACATCTGCCAAGGATCTGACCTGATAAACTGACAGGAATCAAGGAGTGCTACCCTGGTACTGGATCTCAGTTAGGATTAATAGCAGGAGCCTCTACCACAGCTAGTGATTAACACTGTGTGTTCAAGATTACTGGCAGAGCTCATTCTCCTACTGTTGGCCTGGGTTGAGTCTCACCCAGCAGCTTTCAAAATCTAAATAATGCCCTAAAAAGTACCTCAACCTTCTAGAAAGTCATATATGTGAAAGATTACGTTGAAGCAGCATCTGGAAAGAGAACTGGGAAACTCTAACCTGCTGTTGTGGTAGAAATCTAGAAAGCTGCCTTAACTTACAAATTCAGGAGAGTACAGATGGGCCCAGCAGGAAACCTGCTACCTAGGGGGGGTGTGTTGGAGTTGGGGGAAGTGTAATCTCAGGCTTCAAACCGGAATGCGATGTAAAAACAGGAATACCATCCAAAACCGAGAAGAAGGTGAAATTCATAAGAGAGCAGATATTTCATCCTGTATTTCACATCCCCCCCTCTACAGAAGGCCACATAAAATTAACATTGTATTCCAAACAGACTGAAAATTAGAAGAAAAATGTTACCCTAAAATTTCTGTTGATGGATGTCCAGTTTTAACAAGTCTGAACCAATTAAAACAAATGACATCATTTTCAAATCACTTCCTCTCCATCATAAGAACTGTCATGACAGCAAATGCTAGTGGTGGGTGTGCTTGGCACTAAGGAAAGATCATTAAGAAGCCAGTTTTACCTGGATAGCTGCTGGTTCTAGGGATAAAAATACTGTATTTAACAGAACAAGTCAACATAACCTTTGCAAACAGCTTTTGCACCAGTTTAAAAGGAGACTTCTCCTGACTAAGCCTAAATGGACTAGGGAAGAGTTTAAACTAAACTGAAAGAAACTGCACAAAACAAAGTGAAAGCATCTCTGCCAATAAAAGCATGAATGTATGCTAACTTGGCTTAAAAGAGGCTACTGCTCAACCCCATGCCAGTTTCTTTGAGTGGCTCTGGTGCCTTTGAATCAGATGATGTAATGATTGCACTTACCCAGAAAAGGAAATGGCTCATACCAAAACAAAACCATTTCACAGGAACACTTATCTTTGCAGCTCTTGTGGAACTTCAAGACTAATTTTGTCTATAGAGATGAAGCATTAAACCACAGAGAACATGCAATTTGCCAAGGGAAACAGATATCTGTGGCAGAGATATGGATGAGTCTCAATTCAAAGCACCTGATTAGCTAGGGATAGCAACCAGGAATACATGAAGACCAAGGAAGTAATGGGATGTTTTAAAGGTTAGAAAGGTAAGCAGGTAAAAGAAGCTATTCTTAGACAACATCTGGCCTCCTACCAAACATCTGGTAGCAAACTGTTTCATTTTGGAAAGTTTACAAGGTTTGCATGAACTTAGTCTTTTTTTCCTCTTCTGATTCTTTATCCACTTTGGGACTCATGATACTGATACTGCCACACATTGCCACAGTTTTCTGAGGATGTTCAGCCTTTCCCTAGAACTACAACAGCCCAGCCAGTCACCGTGGCTAAAGCAGCAGCTAAGGGAATCCCCCATAAGGGAGGCCAACAGAGAGAAAGAAGGTGCTCAGGAATCGCTCTGACCCCACACCTGCAGGTACTGGCTGACTGCCTGCTGTCTGTGCCTTGATTTGATGTATTAATCACAACATGGCTGTTTGTTGCAGAACAGCTTAAATCAGCATTTAATTCATAATCGTAAACATTTTAGACCAACACCTGAAATTGGCACCTCTGGTGCTCTGTGTAGCCTGGTCCCTTCATCTTTAGCTTTCCAATTGATAAGGCCAGTAGCAATATAAAAATACTACTCTTGCTACTCCCATGTTATCCCATTCCCTTTCTCCTCAAAGGGAATTCTTCTTTCATCATGCAATGGGCCAAAAGAACCAAATGCTATTCAGTGAGAGCAAAACCAGCTAATCCTACACACAGAGAAATCATGAGGAGGCAAGTGGGGAGACAGAACCAAGAAATAACATGAATAGCAGGAGAAAAAAATGGACAGCTGAGGCAAGGAGAAAATGAGCACAATTTGAAGAAGACAACGCAGTGGAAAGGTGCCCTTGAGAACAGCCACCAACACTGAAAGGACAGATGAAGGAAAAGAAGCTACAGTCAAACCAATTAAACAGAGGTAAGCGCAAGAAAAGATTCTCATTAGCAAGCCTGGCAGGGAAGGAACGCAAATGGAAGACTTTAATTCAAGATCTCAGTCTCCACACTGATCTCCACACTGGCAGCACGTTACCTTCCACTGCTTTGACCTTCTCCTCCATCTCCCTCTTCCTCTCCTCCTTCAGCAGCTGTTCCTGCTCCCTCTTCTGCACTGCTATAAGGATCTGGCGCTCCTCTTCTTCCTCTCTGCGCCTCTGCTTCTCCATGGAGCTCAACACATTTGGGTTTACCTGCAACAGAATGGTGCACCAAAAACTGTAATGCACTGGCTTGTTGAGAGCTGAGCAGAGGCAGGTTTGCTTTGAGGAAGTATTAAAGCACACCTACAATGAATGACTGGGAGGAAAAAAATGGGAAAAAAAAAAAAGGATTTGTATGAATGATTTCCTAGATGAAAAGCAACATGGAAAGGGAAGTTATTTGTCAAGCAATGAAATCCTACGGATACAAGGACAATGGAAGGAGAAGCGATGGGTTAGACAAGCTGCCACTCTGTCAGGGATGCACTGTGTGCATTTCTCCTCCCTTCTGGGCAAAGGATTCAGGCTGTTGACACCCTTACACAACACCTCTACCTCTTCCAGCTAGCAGAACTCTGAGTGCAAGTGTGAGAAGAAAGGACTACTTCGCCAAACCTGTCTCTGCTGTGAAACACAGAATACTTCAGTAAGGAAAGCGTCTGGTACAGCATTGCATCAAGGTATCATTAGGAATGTTTTCCTTTCCCGTTCAGAATTTCTCTGTGCTAATCTCCCCTGACCTGGCTCTCGTTTGTTTGTTTGGACAGTTTTCCTGCTGGGTCCCAAAACCAGTTCTCTCATTCAAGGACACCTGGCTCTTTATTGCCCCACTTTCTCACCTCCCCACTGCCAGCAGGCTGCAAGGCTGTGTTTGATCCTACTTAGGACTGCAAGCTTCCCAGACCAGGGACTGTCTGCTCCTATTTCTCCAATAAAGTATGAGGTATGTATATGGAAGCGCGGAATTATCTTTATTACCTTAATGTAATTATAAGACAAAGGTATCAGTCATCCATCAGCCACTCCTACCTCTGTGACCAAGATATGTGTGCCTTATCAGCAGGGAATATCAATCAGAAAAGAACAGTGTACATACAGTTTGCTCCAACTTCATTTTTCAGGGAATAACCAGCAACCACCACTTAGGCAGAAGGAATTTCCTGAGGATTAGCAATCAGCCGGGGTCCGCTGGCTGCTGCTCAGACCATCAACTTCTCCAGGCCCACTATAAATCCCCAGGAAAAAAAATAAAATTCTGGCACCACGATTACTATTTTGTCCTTGTTTCATCGCCCAGGAATGGAACCTGGGGGTGTTTTGATGAACGCCTAGAAATGTTGTCTGGTTTCACTGCACATTCATTCCCCCTCTGCCTCCCCTTCCCCTACACAGCCCTGTGCTGCCCTACAAACTCCCACTCCAGTTCTCTGTAGATGAGCGCCATGCATCATCTCCCTGTCTCCAGAGGCAACAATACATTAAGAGAATTATGCTTCAACCACCAACAGTCACAGAGAACTATCCAAGAGAGGGTGATGGGACTCCTGACAAAATTAGGACCATATCCTGCATTTAGGGGCAGATTGGGCAAAAAAACCCACCTATTCTGTGCTGATACTTTAAGGTAAAACCCAGAAGTTCATCTCACCACGAGGGAACTCTGCCTATCTTCTTTTCCATTTTATATCTTCATCAAAATGTTATCACTTTTCTCTCTCTTTCTCAGGGAAATCATTCTGTGAGTTCAGATGCCTTGAGATTAGCCTGCTTCTCCTCACAATCAGTCTGAAGTTTGTTTCTCAACCCCTCATTCCATCCAATTATTCCTAGTTACGCTCTTCTGGGTGAACATAAATTCTCCTCTTCTTCAGGCACTTTCCAGCCTTTACCTTATGGACTTCCTCAGACACACAACACTCACACCTTTCTACAGTTAGATTAAATGTTTTCTTATAAAGCAACCCTCTCAGCTCCCTGGAATGATTGTTCCAGTTGTCTCTCAGACTTTTCATCCCCGATCAATATCCAAACACCAGGATGCCCAGGATTGTACTACGACAAGTACAAGAGGTCAAGAACCTAGAGATTTGAGTTCTACATTTCCACTTTTGATTCTTTTTATATCCCTTTCTCAATAGCTCTACCATCTGATTTGCTACTCATGAGCTGCAAACAACTTCCTTTCAGAACTGATCCTGACACCACTTTCAAACAGTTTTACTCTAACCTTCTTGATAAATCTTTAAATTGCAATAGGAACCAAAAGAGTCAGGTTGTGTAGTACGAGAAAGAGGTGAGCAGGAACCAGCCACCAAACTTGGTATGCCAAGATATTTTAATGAGGATGTGACCATCAGCCTTTACATTCTCCAACCAGCAGATGTAAGCCAGCCTGGCATGACACGTTGATTTCTTTTGATTGTTGCTACACAGGTGAGACCTTCCCTTTCCCTGGATTAATACAACTTCCACCATTCACGTCCTGGGGAAACAGGAACACAACATCCAAGCTGCAGTGCTCACACCAGGACCTCTCCAAGCCTGCAGGGCACATTCAGCACCCTATGCTTTAATGGCATGACACAGGATCCACAGCACGCTCCAGATCAACCCACCACACTTACGGCATCGACAAAGCAAGGGAACACTTTCAAATGAAGGAGAGGATGTCATCCCACCCGATCTAGAAAGCAGAGAAAAGCAGAAACCACAAACTCAGCAGAGTGAGCCCCAAGGACTGCAGTAGACACCCACAACTGCACTTGCTCCCTGCAGCACTTGCAGGGCAGCAACAGCGCTGCACGGGCTCTTTGAGACACTTCAGGCACAGAAACAACCTGATTTTCAGAGGGACCCTCTGCCTGGTGTCCCACCTAAGTCCATTGGGGATAAGTGTGCTCAACTCAGGGTTAAAAAACCACGCAAACATGAACCAGTAAACTCCTCCTGGATTGGTGGAAGCAGACGCTCATTGGAACGATAAAAGCAAGAACCAAACATAAGTTAAACTTCCTTCCTGACCATGGAGGTGGCAAAAGGATGTTTCTCCAGCCTCCTCCCCACTCAGAGGATAAAAACCACTGTGACCAAGGCATCACTGCCTCCTTCCCTCCGGCAGAGAGCACTCCAGGACACAACATCACCACCGTCCCCTGGCCCCGGGACTCTGAAAGGGCCAAACTCCTGCCTTTAGCTTTGCTCTCCAGACAGTGGGTATCAGACCTCAGGGGCAGAAGGCCAGAAGGCGCGGGTACCCTGAGTGCCCTGGCCCCTCATCGGCCAAACCTTCCCTGCTCAGGTTTCTGAAGCACTCTCCTAATGAGGGTGCTGCTCAGGCGGCTCTTAATGAGGAGCTAATCTGAACCACCTGTTGAGAAATCCCCCGCAGGATCAGGAGCCCTTGGAGCAGTTACATCTCGAACTCAAGCAGCAGCCAGGAAAAAGGAGTCACCTGCACCGGGCTGAGCTTTTCTCCCCCAGGCTCGCCTGCTGCCCACCGTCGCTTGACAAACAAGCCATCAGACACGCTGGCACCTTCCCTGGCTCCCCCACGGCAGGGAGGACTGCCACATCCTGCTGGGAGCAGTGGGAGCATCACTGCTCTGGCGCTGGCTGGCTCCCTGTGTCCCGGCGCAGCGGGTGCCAGGAGGGCCCCCTGCTCGCTGGAAACGTTTCACTGGCCCACAGGCGGCAATTAACAGCCCTCTGCCGCTGCAGACCTGGAGCACCTGCGGTACTGATTAGCATCATTCAGGCTCCATGTGTTTCCCACTCCCCTCCTCCTCTGGGATTTCTGCTGCCTGTGAACAAACATGTGTCCCTGTGCTTCCTGCATGGTGGGCTTTGCAGGCAGCAATTCTGGCCCCAAACCGACCATCGCTGGGGTCTTGTTTTCCTCTCGGCAGGCTTTTATCTGCAGCACGACGAGAGGATCTTCCTTCCTTTTATTTATCTGTTCTAAGTAATTACATTTATTGCAGAGGGAACAGTACTTTCTCCTTTGTTTTGGGGAACCCCTGACTCTGGCTCACGCGGCATATTCCCTGCAGCTTGATTTCCCAGGGTTTGACAAAACACCAGGTAACTGCTTTTCCATTACATCTACAGTGAGAGATTATGCCACAGCCTGATAGAATCGAGACAATTTTTTCCTCTGAAGCTAATCCTGTGTTGTCTGACCGATTGCTTTGGGTAGCAGTTGCCAGTTCAAAGACCCCCCATCTCCACGGCCCCGTGTCCCCAGCTGTGCCGGCGTGACTGTTAGGGGCTGCGTGGTGAACTGGATCGGAAAACTGATCTATGTTAAAAATAACCCCGACCAAAGAAAAAGGTTATATTTAACTCCAGTCATTTCCCTGGGTCTGGTTCACTGCACAGACCCACAAGCAGCAGCAGCAATGCTGTTACACTGATGGGGTGGGGAGGAGATGAGGGTGAGGAGGCATGGAAAGCATCATTTGAGCCCACAAGGCTGCAGTTTGATAAGCATTTCTTTAAGCAGCCTAAATTGCGACTTCCATTTCCAGCTGACCCCCTCCTAGCTCAGCTCCGTACTGCATCAGTCATTCTCTCCCTCGGCGCTATCTGCACCCTCATGTGTTTGCAGCCTCACGTTTTCCCCTTGGCTGAATTTCTGTCATTTCCCTTTGTAAGCCGGTTCTTCTAGCCCTCTCATCCTTCTTCAACTTTTCTTTGAACTGCCTCGAATGTGCCAGCACTTTCATTGAAGTGGAATTCCCCAGACTGAGCGCAGATTTCCATATGCAGCTGCAGCGGGCTCTGCGGCGAGGCCGGTTACCTCTGCGATGCAGAGGGCAGCACCTCCCTGCTCGCCATAGAAACCCCGGGTGTCAGCCTGCCTTTGACGGGCATTACCACCCATCTCTCTTTCAGCACAAGCACTTTCAAGCGACTCCTTCCCACTGAATAGCGATGCTGCGGTTTATTTTTTCCCCCAGGAGGCATCTGCTCTCGCCTCCCTCCGTCGTCCTCCCCCTCGCACCCCCCCTCACCTCCTGCTTGATTGGTTTGATGGGCTGATGGTCAGACATCCACCTGGGAGAAAACTCTGTCCGCTGCAGACGCTTCTCCTGAAACAGGGTTGAGAATTGAGGGAAGGAAAAAGAGAGTGGAGGAAATTAGGGCACATCGGTGACACTGGCAGGAGAAACTCTGAGGGCTAGAAGTGACCATGAAATCCCTATTAACTTTACAAGGGTAGCAAACAAGCAAACTGAACTCAATCCAAGAACTTCACGCTGACTGCAGAGCCTGTTTTACAAAGCCATCTAGCCGAAGGATCCCTTTCCAGATCTGTCCCACCTGAAAACATTCAGCTGACAGACAATACCTTTCAGAGTTTTGGGGCTCTGACACACCAGCTCAAAGCAGACTTAGCTAGGACAGCTAAGCAGCCAGTGCCCCCTCAGCAGAGCCAGCAGAGAAACGGCAGTAAAAGTGGAATCACGGGCAGTTTGCATAGAAAAGCCAGGCTGTAAATCGCAGCAGTTCAAAAGCACAGAGATCCCCTGCTAGCAGGAAAGGGACACAGAACATGGCTGAAGACAGTAACCCCTTCAGCCATCCTACCTACGCTGCCATGCCATCACGAGCCAGATCCTCGAGCACCGACTCCAGCCCTGCCACAGCATGGGGGAGAGTCTTCCCCCCATTCACAAGCTCAACAGCCCCCACATCCGTGACGCTTGCAGGCTGTGGGTGGAGGGAGCACAACGGGGTGACAGGCTGCTTGGATTTAGCTCTCCTTCACTCAGCAAGCATCCACGCTCTTGGAAGCGGTCAGAGAGAGGTAAACAGGATGTCATGTCTCCTCACCTTCTGTGCAATCATGTTGCAGATCTCCGGCAGGAAGTCTTCACTCAAGAGTTTGTAGAGCTGCCTCTCTCTAAGGGAAGTCCTCTCTCTGAAGCTCTCTGTGACCTGCCTCCACTCCTCTTCCGTCTGGCACAGCAACCACCATGTCCCACGGCCAGGCCCTTGGGACCCTTCAAAAACATGAAAGGATGTTACCTCCACAGCAGTTATGACTAACAGCTCTTCTCGATCCCTTCCCTTCTCTCCTCAGGGCTCAGGAAAAGCAAAAGACACTGGCAGTGGCCACTGCTGTGGAAAACATTCCCTTTGCCATAGACCCAAAGCTCTCTTCATGCACCAGAAGCACTGCTACCTCCCCTAGTGACAACTGAGAGTGATGCCAAGACACAGAGGAAGCACACAGGTGAAGAAATAATGGTGGCACATGGCAACACTCGGGTAGTGTGACATCCCTGTAGCAAGTCCACATTCCAGTAATGGCAGACTGGAGAAAAGAACTTAATTTGTTTCTTGTAATGGAGGCTGTCAGCCAGAGCAGGACATAGGGAAATGCAAATATCTGATTTAGTCTGGCAGCAGAATAAAGCTATCAAGAAATAATGTAACTTGAAATGAGCTTTTTTTTTTTTTTTTAAGAGTACTGCAAACCATTTCTGCAGTGAAAAAAATCCTCCTGCTCCCCACAAATGAAACATTTTGTTTGCAGGCACTTGAAAGAGCAGAAGAGGAAGCGAAGGACAGGGTTCATCGGGCTGCCAGATGGGGGGGAAGTTCCAAAAGTTCACATCCCATCCCTGCTCGATCCAGAGTGGGATTGAAGCAGATCACCCACTGCTCTGAAGCATGTCCCAACCACCAAGACACTTTGAGAGCTGTTCCACCTTGTGCGAAACACTTGAATATTAATTGCAAAGGAAGGGCTCTCTTGCATTGTGGTTGGAACACCCACCTGGAGAGGGGGAGTGTGGTTCCTGCTCCACAAATGTTTACACAGAGCAGGGAAGCCTCATGGGTTGCAACTTGTATGCTTTTGCCCCAGGATGCTCTCTAAGCAAAAAAGGTTATGGCCTTTTTTTTTTTTTTGGAGTGGGGAAGTCTTGGATCAAACACCTTCAGGCTGAGGGGCTTCTCAGCTCCCTCTAGACTTTTCTGGGGCTAACTACTGGCTCCTGGAAAGAAAGCAGTGGTCATCAGCACCACTGGCAGATGCCATGTACCTTCTGACCAAATTTTCAAGCAAACTAACAATGAAAAAATATAAAGAAATGAAAAGCCTGAACCTGACTCTGGGCCCTTTGTGCATCTGAGCTGCGAGTGGCTCCAACATGCAAGCTGTCAGGTTGTCCTAGGAAGACTGGAAAGCTGCAGGCTCCCTCCAGCACCTGCCCTCTCTCAGGTGCCTGGGTGCAGCAGCAGTGGCACAGAGTGAGCGTGCGCTGGCCCCAGGTCACAGGCCAGCCTGGAGCTCAGCCTGCCCTCAAGTGACTGCCCTGGGGACTGGTAACCAGGAGAGCAAAGGTCCAGCCATGTGCTGGTTCTGCTGCTCTGGCTACGCAAAGCCATCCCTTGCCCACCTGCAGCAGGGAGCTTACCTGCATCCTGCCCCCAAAGCCTGTACCCTTGCTTCTCATCCCCTTGCCAGCTGCCTACGGAGGACTCATTTCAATAGCAAACAGGACTAAGGCACTGCTTTGTGCCAGCAGAAGATTACTCTGCAGCTGAAGTGACACAACTTGCTGGAAGACAATGATCTGATAAAACCCCCAGCGCCTCACGCGCATCGCTCCGGCTCTGCCGCCCAGCTCCGGAGCAGCCAGGAAATCTGAAGACAAAGGGCAAAGGGAAGGAGGCATGGGAAAGACAATGCCACCCTTGCCTTTTATTGTGAGGCAACAGGCAGGCTGAGTCCCTGGGTTTTGTGGGAGCCAGTGGATACACATGTATGACAAATGAGTCCCAGCTCGCTCGAACTCACTTTCACATCATGTTGCTAACTCGCTTTTTGCCTTGTTAACCCTTAGGTGGAACCCCCAAGACATCATTTACCACTCTCAGCCACCCACTGGGCACGAGGAAGAAAAAGTGAGGAGGATCAAAATGGTTCTTCCTTCCCTATCTTGGCATCACTGACTCCACTCTCTCCCCCAGCTGAAAAAACACACCTGCTAACAAGAGGGGTGTTTTTACCGCACCCCTGGAAGATTGAGGACCATTCACCTCCTGCTTTTTTAGGTGAGCCCTCACATTCTAGTGTATCCCAGTAGGTTAGGTTTCTTCATCCCAAACTCAGCCATGATAAAACAGGAAGCCTGCAGGTGCCCAGGCTCCCAGCTGCCAGGCAGTCTGTAACACAAACCCCTCCTTCCAAACTTGGCCCCAACCACCAGCAGAAAGACTCTCTTTCCTGAGAAAAGCTGGGGTTGTCTCTCAGGCATCTCTCTGGGTTTTGATAATTTAAGAGCCTTATTAGCTGGTGGTATCAGCCCCTGATACTGCAAAATCTCTTTACCATTTCTTATCTGAGTCTCATGGATAAGCAAGTTTTCTTCTGCCTTCTCCCTACCAAAAAAGAAAGAGAAGGAGTGATACAATAAGCACATTACTTCACATCACTGAAATGCAGCTGTTCCTGAGGAGAAGAATAGGGAATACCACAATTATTCAATGCAGAGCAAAACCATGAAAAGAACACTGCAGAACACAGAGTTGAAATACATATTCACACATATATTTATCATAGCTTTGTAAACTTTTTATAAAGTGAAGGGTGCAGGCTGAAGTTTGGCAAGTACAGTATTTCAGTTCTTATGGGAAGCATCCCAAAATCTAAATGGACTCAAGTGGCCAGGATTTCTGGCTTCAAGCCACACAATGAAAGTATTCTTTATCAGGAGCAAATTCCCTAGCACTCCACGGTGGAACTGCATTTGAAGTGAGGTGGTTGGAAGAGTGATGCCCACTGTTTCACCAAACTTCCAGCTCCGTCAGAATTTGTTTTGGAGGGTGATCAAAGCATCCACCAAGTCTGAGCTTGCTTCACTTCTGAGCTGCATTGAAATTATGGCTGCATGGTATATACACACTTACTGGGGGAATCCCAGAAATACATTATACTTCCCTCTGGGAATGTACGTATTTTATGTCTGTTGCAGGAAGAGCCCTTCCATACCTCAGCAAATTTTCCTCCAGTAGTTTTTTCCGCTTTGGAGGTCGCCCTCGTCTCTTGCCTGTTTTCCCAGGAACATTTGGGGTGTTTGTCTGCCCCCCACATCCCCTGAAAAACGGCAAAACCACCATGAAATATCTGCCGAGCAAGGGAACCGAGGCTGGCAGGACGGGAGAAGGGCACGGAAATCGGAACAGCTGCTAGGAACCCAACCAAAGGAGAGATTAAATCAGAGCAGCAACAGGACGGGGAGGGGAGAGGAGGGATTCCCACTGGCTGGGAGCCTGATCTGGGAGCCGCCGGCATGGCACGGAACGGTGTGGGGCAGACAGGCAGGAATGCGGTGGGGCAGGCAGCATCGCTCCCACAGCAGGCTCTCCCGGTGCCACAAAGGCTGCGACACAAAGCGCGGCGCGGGGCAGCTCCCAGTCTGCTTGGCAACTCCGGTCCCGCCCGCGCTGCCCCTCTCCAGGCCCCCCTGCCCGCTCCCCCCGGCACAACAGCAGTCAGGCGGAGCCCCCTCCAGCCGGGCTGGCTGGGCCGTGCCCCCCTCGTCCCTGCACCCAGACACGGGGAGGGGGATGTGTGGGGGCTGTTACCTGTCTGGAGCCAGCTCTCCGTTGGTTTTGCCCTGCACCGGGTCCTCCTTGTACATCCTCGTGCCGTAGAAGTACCAGTACAGGGCACCACTGCTGTCCTCACCCAGCGGCTCCACGCGGAGGCTGTCGGCGTCCAAGCCCTGCGCCCACCGGGAGCCCCCCGCCAGACGGTGACAAGTTGAAAAGCGGCCACATTGTCACACAAAACATGATGACACCCCTCCGCAAACACCTCCCTCCCTCCCTCCTTCCCCTCCCACCATGGCACAGCAGCAGTACAGCTGCTCCTCCCGGCCGAGCTGGGAAAATGTTACTCCAGGGGGAAGGCGACGGTTCGCTCTCTGTCCAGGGAGGGATTTAGATTGGCATCTCTAATTTGAATGGCCTCCCTCGTTTTAACATTTCATCTCTGGTGCTCCTGACAGGGAAGGTCTAATTAGTGCTGGCGACAGTCATGCACAGCCCTGAGAAGCTCCCTCCCCCCTTCCCTTCCTCTACCCTCCCCCAGCTCCCCCAGTATACTTCATCCCCATCCTTTCATCTCACAGCATCCCTCAGCAAGGCAGCCGTCTTGGCTCTCACAGCCCTGCCACTACCATTAAAGCATCTCCAAATTCACCCTTTGCAGAAGGAGTAGCCAGAGAAGCCAATTTACTTAGCGACTCCCATGTTATGGATACATCCACACAGGACAAGGGCCCAAGTCCTGAGCAAACCAGTGCAAAGCATGGGAGAGGAAAGGGAACTGCTGACCCACTGTGACCCCTTCTCATCCCAGGAAGATTCTGATCTGGCCCAACTCCTGTGGCCACACAGCTTCCCTCATTCCTGCTGCCTAAAGCACCTTGAGCAGGTCGAAGACATCATCTGCATCGAGGCGGTAGTCACAGAGGCGGTGCAGGATCTCCACGCGCGTGCGCAGGGGCAGCTCCTGGAAAGTGGACTCCCGCAAAGGGTTGGGCTTCCCTTCCTCCAGCTCCCAGCGGTAGTTGATGATGTCCTCCAGGTAGCTGTGAAACGTCTCGGATCTAACCAAGGAGGAAAAAGTCATACACAATTACTGTAGTTTGCCGTGTCCAGAAACACCTGGTGCACCAAGCAACTCCAACAAACACAACACAGAGACAGATAGCACCTGAAGGAAAGCTGTCAGCTATGGTTGGGTGCAGCTCTGTCATTCACATTCCTAAACCACAGCAACTTCATTGCAACACCACAGGATTTCATGTTATACATAGACAGCTCTTTATACACAGACTGTTATTTCTTTCTAAGCTGAAAGGACGAGTCAAACATGGTAGCAACTCATCCCCTTTCTCTCCCAATGGGCAGTGCCTTGTGCTAGCACCAACAACCACCCTTTACTACAATAGGATGCAACAAAATTTATGAGTGTGGTCCCATTCCAACTCCTCCCATTTGATGTGGAGACCATTTTCTTCAGATTTCCCTTTGCCCCCCACATCTGTCATTGCCAAGCCCTGCTCCCCTCTACTTCTAAAGAAATTTTCCATGCCCTGGTTCAGTGCCTTGAGACTTTGCATAGCTGATCACTTCCTCCCCACTTTGCTGCTGTGTGCTTCCCATACTCCTGTTGTGGTCCCCGGTCTCCTCTCCCTCCATCCCCAAAGGTGCTGCTGCTTTCTGCCTGTTCCTCCGTTGGTGGCTCTGGTGGGACATCAGCACAGCCCCTCTCACACACGTGGCCTGGACCCTGCCACACAGCAAGGCTCATCCCCAACAGGAATGCACCTCCCAAAAAGGAGTCAGTACAGAGGAGCCCCCGCTCTGTACTCTCCCAGATGATCAAGCTGAACACTCGAGCTCTTCATAAACATTACTACTAAAATGATTTTTCTCATTTTCTAGCTGGGTCACATTAAGTCGTACTTTCGCTGCCAGCAGTTCACCATATAACCCAAGGAAGCAGGTATTTCTTACCCTCATCTAGCACTGAGAGTGAATGTCCCCATCTGATACGTATAGGACCACTGATGGAGCTTAAGGCTGAAAGAACTCCTGTCTATATTTTAGTGAGACTTAAGCCTTCCTTCTGAATGCTCAAAATTCCAGGGGAGGGCAAGAAAAAGGGCTGGGGAGGCCATGTGTCCCTAACTATAAAACTTTCTGAAGATCTGTCCATATGACTTTGAGTCCTGAGACTTGCCAGGCTCGCTCAGCCTGCTCGAGCTGTGTACTCTGAGCACAGCAAAAGGGGACCCCCCCATGCCCCAGCCATTCTTGCACACACGGGAAGTCCATATGCCAGCAAGAACACCACTGGGTACACATTCCCACCAGCTCTCAAAAAGGCAGCTCCACTTGATAGGTTTTTGGCACAAGCAGATTACTCTATATGATTAATGGAACGGCGCCAGCACTACAGAATTGCATTTCCCTGAGAAATCGCTAACTTCTACAAAAGCTATTATATTTTAACAAAGAGGTAGAGGAGTGTGATCCAGCTGAAGGAGGATCATTAAAAGTCAACAAGAAGTTAGCTATTAGGCAGGGGTCTTTATGCATTTGGTAAAGACTGGATTTCTTTGCAAGGACCATGACTGGACAGTGACTGGGAGAATGAAGGAACAGATGCCTCAAGCCACGTCCACCTGGCAGCGTTTCCCTTCCTCCTTGAGTAGAGAGAAGTTGATGCTCCCACCCTGCAGATCCCTCCTCACCAGCCTGCTTCTTTCTGACGTCAAACGCAAGCTGACCTCCCAGAGATATCTCCCCTCACCACATGACTGTTACCAGCGCTCTGGTTGTCTTTAACAACAGATGCTTGAGCATACCTGGACCTTGTGCCCTCAGAAACCTGGAGTTTGCTCCTTTCTGCCTGACACAAGCAAAGCATCAGTGTTCCCAAGTATTGTTGTTTCACCCCCACTAATACCAGCAATCAGACAAATGTAACTTGAAAACAGTCCGCTATGCTGACAAAGTTCAGTCAGAAAGGGAGGACTGACTTTTATGAAATGCCTCAGAACTGCCTCAAGTAATAATTTTAGGGTAAAAATTACAGCAAATATCCTTTTTTAAAGTGAGATATTCAGCACACAGTACACCTACCTGAAGTAGATGTGCATTCCTGCAGTGTCTTTCTCAAATACCTCAAGACCTAACTTCCAGCAAGGACTTAGATTTGGGAAAGCGGGCAATAATATATTCCCTTTACAGACTTTTTAATGAAGAGTGCTACTTGATCCCACACCTTAAATGTCAGGTATTTACAGAAGCAATCAGATTAAAATAAAGAAGAAAAACAAAGGAAGAAAGGCAGCTTTGATTGTCTTCCAGAACAGAAATAGTGACAAGAACATCTTCTCCTGGAAGCAGGAAAACATCATTTGTATTTGGATGCTTAGTCCAGAAACAGAAGGGAAATGACTGCAAGCTCTCAGACAGCATTTGAGTTTCAGCCCCCCCCAAGTTCAGTTCTTTAACTCTGTCAGAGCTCAAGGCAGAAGATGATTTCACCGAATTGATACAGAGGTTCTGGCTATTTCCAATAAAATTGACTGAAAAAGCAGTTTCCCTAAGATCCCGAATAACTAGTGGATGAAAACGATTGCCAGGAAGAAAACACAAAAGTAAAAGGGTTTTATCTGCTCCTATTTTTTTTTCTACCTAAAAAAAAAGGAAGGCATGGATCAGACAGACACTTTTACCACTTGCATGAGTTCACTTATCTTGCTCTATCATTTTGGCTGCTCTCAAAGAAAACTGATCCCGGAAGCCATTTAATTCCAGAAGATCATTTGAAATCTTTGCCCATGTAACTCCCTTTCCTCCTAGGGATTGCCTCTGTTGATTTAACCAATTTTGTTTTAGTTTGGCTTTCACGTAAGTGGCTAACACTAGAAATTTCCGCCATCCACCCGGTGTTCAATGCACTACAAGCTCTGTTCTTAAAGAGTACTTTTGAGTTCCTATCCCCATCAATTTTCAAAGACAGCTACTGTGCATTTGTCGCTTTGAATAAGGATAGAAATGAGAACCAGAGATGGGAAACAGATGTCTCAAAGCATTCCCAATCACTCTCAATCTTACCCAATTTATATTTTCCCTCTTAATGGGAACCGACCTCTTTTCTCCAGACAAATGTAGGGTGTTCGTCTTCACCCTGTCTGCCACACCTACACTTAGTTTCACTTATCCCACCTCTATTATATTTCCCTTTGAAAAAGTTTCTGAAACAGCTCCCTTGGTTTGGAGAAGAAAATCTGCAGGGAGCACAGCAATCTGTGAGAACCCTGCCCTTGGGGTTCTTCCCTGTGCAAAGCAGAAATGCCCAGGAATAACTGTTTAGAATTACCTGTAAAATTCAAACCCAAGAATCAAAGAGGCTGCATCCAGGAATGGAATGACCTGGATACAGTCTGTTAAACACCCTTTTTTCAAGCTCAGTAGCAGGATAGCAATACACTTGCAAGTCCTACAGAGTCTCTGCTGCAACTGAGAACCTCCAAAAAACTCTTTTGTAAGAAGAAGACAGGAAGGAAATCACTGAGCTAAGGAGGCAGACGTATCTCTTCTCCAGAGGTTCTCAGCATCCCTGGGACCTGTAAAAACACTCGACCAGTGGAGGCAGTGTTAGGTCAGTCATATCCTTTTCTCTACAAACTGGAGCCTTCCCAAGGAGGTTGAACTGGTATACGGTCACATTCTGTCTCAGGGCATGTATCCAAAGGAAAACCAACCCTCTTCCGAAAGTAAACTGGGAGTCCTAGAAACAATTTATAAAAAAAAGTGTGAGACCACGGGCCACGACTCTCACCACATCTCAACCACTTCCTGATGTACAGCACCAGCAGCTTCCATACAGCTCATTAACCAAGGAAAAGTACTACAAAAATCAGCTACAACAGATCAGAAAAAGTACCTCAAAGAACTCTGCAACTGTAAAACTTCTCCCATCCCAACTTGACTAGTACCATTAATATTTCATAAAACGGAGATAAAGTTTCCCTCCCTTGTCAAAAGATCCCTTGCTTTGCAGCTGCCCCCTGATGTGCGAAGCAATTTGGATAGCTGTAGTGGGGCAGTGGTGGAACGGCTCATGCATATCTATGTGGTACACCCCACATGGATGCAGACGATTTTTCGAGAGCCCACTGCAATTCTTAATCTTATCCCTGCCTACGCTCTGAAACCACAGGGTTGTTGTCAGAGGTCCCCATCTTTTTTTGCAAAGATCAGAAAGGAGGTCAAAGCTGAATTGCAACTGTGGTTGAAAGTTTTAGTCGTATGTTGCATATACAGAAGGAAATCTGGGGCACTGGGAAGGACACGACCTAGCACATCCGTGTCAAAGGGGAGGAACAGCGTCAGACAATCCACAAGAGTACCACTGAGGCTGCAGCTCAAGTTGCCTGTGATCTTTAGCAGCAGCTGCAAAAAAATCAGGGCATAAAGAAGATGGAGCAAGTTGAGGGAGGGGCTCCTCTCCACCATGGGTATCAGCGCCCCGAACAGCCAGAGAAATGATCCACCCCTGACAGCTCAGCGCCGCAGCCCGGCCATCTGCTGCCCGGCTGCCTCCCAAAGAGGGAGGTTTCTCTGTGCTCCAGGAGAGGGGAGCTGAGGACTCCTCCCCCCGCCTGGCCATCCCAGTGCTTTCCCCTGCTCAAAGGAGAGGCACCTTTCCCACCGCCTGGGTTTTTAACGCGTGGGGTCATGCTCTGCTGTCACAAAAAGAAGCTTGGCCAGTGCGCTCGTCACCGTGCCCGGCTTCCTAGAGGGGCTCCTTTGGAGACCTCAGGAAGAGAGGGTGAGAATTTCACAGAGTTGACAGGATATATGGAAAAATTTGGTTGGAGCTTCTGGTGTGCATGCTTGGGAGGGAACAGCTGCACCTAGAGACCCACTGGGACCCTGTAGGAGCAAACTCAATGTGAAATTCCTTCTGAGCAAATTGGGGCTGGAATTATGTGTACAGACACAAGTGCTTATTTTTTTTATCCTCATGCCCAAAGGAAGCGGAGTCACTTGTGCTTTTAGTTTTAAAGACTCCAAAGTAAATCAAATCTTGGCTGGAAAACTGTAAACAAAATCAAGCCAAACAAACAAAAGCTAAACCAAACACTGATTCAGTAAGAGAGTCCCCGTGTCAATCTGCGCTTCCCGCAGGCAGCATGCCATGGCCCAAGTGTGGAATTACTGTCACAGCACATTGCCCTATCTGGTCTACTGCTGCCAATTTTTTTACAAGCCCTCCCCCCACACATCTCTTAAAAAAAACCTCTAAAACCCACCCCTCACAAAATCTCTGGTCCTGTGGGAGTAAATATTGAATTAAAGGAAACATTAGAATAAGGAGTTGAAATATCGGAGACAAAAATTTACCAACGAAGCTTGGACACTGCTGGCACACATGAATAAGCCTTCTGAAAGTTTAGATGCCAAGTAATTGCCTGGACCCACTAGCTAGAATATCTATCATGCTGACAGTGTTTTAAGTCTCTTGTTTCATTAATTTACAAAATGCAACGGCAGAGTAAATACTGGCATGCTCTTGAGCTAAACTACTGGGAAAAAGGCAAGCCTGACCTGCATCTAATGCCAGACAGTATATTGCTCTTGAGATTAAAACCAAGAACCCTGACAAAACCAGAGGATGACAAGAGAGCAGGAACAACAACAGACCTCTTGCAACTCCTGCCCAAGAGTTGTATGTGGGAGGAACATGGAAAACAAGACAGGGAGAGCTCAGACTTTCTACCAAAGACCATTTAAACGTAAATGTAATTACTCTTGCAGTTCCTATTACAGAGTTAGCCAGTAAGGGAAATAACAGAGGTGATACTTCTCTCTGGTAAAGGCTTTAAAGCTAAAAAAGACTTGGATACATTCAGCCACCCAGGACAAGTGTTGCTTTTAGGAGGTTCTCAGTACTAAACGAAAATAGACTTCTTGGACATCTAATTCACAGCACACAAGAGAATGGCTTTGCCTCTGTGATCTCTCTAGTTAAATGAAACAACAAAAATCTAGGTCTTATCAGAACTTACCAGTTTTATAATGGAATTAATTTTATGGACTGAAGATATTTCACCTTATGGGCTGGCACCTTTTAAGTTCTGAATTGGCAAAAAGGCACCAGCTTGGTGTTGGGAGCCACTCAGGTGTTAATGAGAGCATTAACTGACAGATGGCATTCAAGATATTTCTCGCCTCTCCAATGAAGACAGCTTCTTTGCTACAGCAGAGATCAGGAAAGCTTAATTCTTAACAAGCATACAATGCTTTGGCACAAAGGCAAGCCCTCTGGAAGGTAATGGGAAGGATTCAGGGTTTGCTGGGATGACCTCAGTCAAACATCATTAACAGGGTCTGGAGAAGCAAAGCCTATTTCAGAAGAAAAAAAATAATGTAAGGGCCCCCATGATCAATCTATCGTGGCTTGTCAGAAAGAGAAAGCTTAGGCTGACCTTAGAAGCAATATGAGTTACTACTACCAGCCTGACCTTGAGCTCTCATGTAACAATGGAGACCTTTTTTTTACTGTATTAATGAGCTTTCTTATCTGAGGTGGGGGAGGAAGCTTTATGGACCAGCTTGTACTTCACCTTCAATTTACCCTACCGAGAAACTAAGTCAAGCATGATGCAGGGGGAAAAAGACACTACCCCATCCTTCAGGGGGAGAAGAGGGCTGGAGAGGAATCCCTCCAAGCCCTGCATGTGCAGCTGGCTCAGAAAGCACACGAGCCAACAGGCAGCATGTATTCCTCAGACCAACTTGTCATCAGGGTGACCAAACTGCCAGAGGCCCAAGGGCCATGAGCACCCTGAAGGGTCTCTCCACAAAACACTTCATTGCAGCAGAGCAAAAGGACCAAGAAGCTGGAGATCCAGGAATCATGACCTTAGGCTTTAGCAGCCACATTCAGCTGCACCACTGATGGGGACAGACTTCAAAAATTCCAGCCAAGGACAGTCTAGAGGGAGCAGTAACTCCACAGCACACTTGTGACAGACCTCAGCAAGGTCCAACCCTAGCAGAGCTCTTGTGATGAAGGAAACAAACACCCAGGTACATCCTGCTTTTCAGGGACTGTTTTGAATCATGCTTGGAGAAAACCTGCGGGCCTACTAGTGGCTGTGAACAAAAGGAGGACAGCTGACATTAATGGACCCTGAATGAGATCACAGTGTCTGTGTGTGGGGGGGAAACTTCAAATTACACTGATCAGACCTCCAGAGTGAAGTTTCCCCTCCCAGAGTTGTAAAGACAGTGGAGATTGCTGGAGCACAAGACCATCACAAGGCATGTACAGGTCTGCCTTTTGTCCCCCACGGCAAGCCAGAACTAGTTCTTTGAATGCAGATATTGCCCAAATCTAAGTAATTCTGTGCCTTATTCTTGCCAATTCTGTGTGGCCATCAGGAGCACTGGCAGTGAAGGGGAAGAGAAAGACATCTCAAGAGTTAAGTAGGTGGATGGCACTGGGCTCTATACACAAGGACATTTGTCTTCACCATTGCTGAACAAGGGAATAAAATCTTTCTGCATTAGAACCATTGTTTTGTTTCAAACAGAAGGACAAAAGATTACCTAGTTAGCAAATGTTAAGTAGCAGCAGTTCTTCCCTAAAATAGTCTGGCCTAACTCCTGGATTTGGCAGTCTGAAACATGAGCAACTGGAGGTTTCCACATCCATGAAAGATACACCCATGTCTTCCACACGAGTAAAGGACAGCAGAGTAATTTCAGCACTCTAGGAACTCCTGCTCCCTGCTCCTCATTTGTCCATCCCATAACTCACTTCCAGAACTCAAATGTGGCAGAGACCAGAGACCGCCCCAAGAATACGCTGAAGCAATGCTTAGAGAAGACATCAGGGTTCTGGATTTTCCTCCAAGCTAGGACAGGAGGTTCACCAGCAGAAGGGCTGCACAACCCTGCTAAAGAAATCTGATTTACAGGGTTGGATGCTGCGGACCTCCCACCCGAACTCCAAAAGCGTTCGTCTTTAGGAGAGGGGAAAAAATCATCTACGAAAACCCACGGCTGCCAGCAGCTAAGAACACTCCTACTCCTTGTCTTCCTCCATCTTACCCTGAGCAATCTTCCATGCACTCAAACCTGGGGAGGCTGGGAGGGGAGCTGGCAGACATGCTGTATCCCACAGAGAAGCAGAATAGGAACAGCTATGGAGCGAGGCAGTGTCTCCGGGGAGGCAGGGAGAATGGAGAGCTGATGTGGGCTGTCTAGTCTAATAAGGGATCACACCACAGGAGCATGTGTTGGCTTGACAGAAGCAAGTGCAGCCACTTAACCTGGGTATGACAGCTGAAGTGGGAGCGTTGCTTTGCTACCCCCAAAAAGAGGGGAGTATGAAGGAAGGGAGGGGAAGGCACAAGGTCACCACAGCTGCCTACCCATCAGGAACATTCCAGGTCTGCTTGTCCAGATTTCTCACCCCAGCCACAGCCTGAGCAACCATGGAAGTTTCTGGCTTGGGCTCCTTAGCACTAGTAGACCATGCTCAGCAAGTCTTGAACCAGATGGAGATGCCCTTTTACCTCCCCTGAGCTGCTGTGTGCTGCCTTCCACCCCTTTTCCCTCACACGAAGGACAGGAGGCAGCAAGTCCACTCCTCCTAAGGAGGGACTGAAGTCATCTCACACAGCAGTGTGGCAAAAGGGCACGCTCTGATCTTCCCCAGCTGCCAAAGGCCCACGCTTCTCCAGTGACTTGGCTCTTATCTAGCAACAGCCCTACCAATGACACGGCTGCTGGGGGTGCTGTGTTTGTTATTTTGCTGAGAAAAGGCAGAAAAGCAGCAGAGATATCAGCACAGATACAGCACTGTCCTGCACTGGTCTCTTCTGGAAAGGCTCTTTCCTTAGGCTGGCAAATGCCAGGGACAGGCAGGAGTGCTGAGATAAGTGTCTATTTGATCTTTTTTCCCCCATTCACCCTGGATTTTTCACTGCTTTATGTTCCCAAAACGCCAAGGCAGCTAATCAGTGCTCTGTGACCCCTGTTAATTGGGCTGGGTGAGAGAAAGGCAGCACTGGCAGGAGAAATCACACATACCTGTTACTTTGAACTGTCCCGTCATATTCCCTCTCCCTGCTTGCAGGAGCTCCAAGCACCCTTCTGTGAGCCAGGGCTGCTCTATTTTCATCACCATCCCCAGGATCAGCAGGAGGGGCCACAAGTGTTTCGTGCTGTGGCCCTGCCTCTAACACCTCAAAGTACAGGGAGGCAACAAAGAGGCATATTGCTGTTTCTCCTTCCGTGTGAGAAGGTGAAAGTCATTTTAGGTGAAGGAAACACAACCTGAAGGCACTGATGGCCCTTCTTTCACCTGTGCCCAGCTGCTCCTCACTGCCCTTATCTGCCTTGCTGTTTTCTCCCTCACCCTCCCCCCTACAATGCCAGAAAGGAGCGAGCAGATGCCCAGCATCCATCTCCCCATCCCAAGAGACCAGCAGCTTAACATGGCCAAGTGAGACAGGGAAAGAGATTGGTGTGAAGATGTGAAACATTGGAGGAAAAAGGGGTTGGATTTGCCAAGCCTGGTGGATTATGCAGTTCTTGGAGGATGAGGAAGACACATATGGTTAACTAGATGCATGCTGGGTGCAGGGGCCTGCATATGTTTTTTAGGTAGGAGCAAGGGCTGCTTGTGTGTTTTTGTTGCTTGGTTAAGGAAAGGAAGAAATAGGAATATGAGTCTCAGCGAAACCAGAGCAGCCAGAAACATCCCAAACAACAGCTGAAGGTACATGGTACCACAGGAAGAGAAAACCCTGGGGGCAAAGGGGATAGGCAGGAGGATACAAACACTGCCCAGTCAGATTCAGGGAATACTAATGGGATTAAAATAAAATGTATTTATCTTCCAACGCTAGCTCAACCCCTCCTTCAAACTCAGTGAGTCTTTGCACAATCTCCATCAAGGGATAACTTGTGCTCTCAGTACATGCAGGGCTCTGGACAGAGAAGCAGGAACTCCACCCCCCACTACTGATGCTGCAATTTGAGTGAAAACTGGTAAGGACGAATCAATGAGTTGGATAACTGGATTAAAATAGGAAAAGTCATTCTGCTAAAAGATTCAGAAACATCATTATGTTGAGCAAAAAGTATTGCTACATGTATTTGTGAAAACATGAATTAATGTAGCATTAGATGAACAGAAAGGATTATTTACCTTGAATGAATAGAAAGAGAAGGCAATTTCAGACAGTATTAAAAACTGTCTTGTCCCTTAATTACACCTGCATAAATACAATAAATTAAGAGTGATGATGCTATTTTCCATGAGCATTGTTGTTTTTGACTCAGGGTGAGCACGTTCACACCAAAGGTGTGTTTAAACACACCTGCCCGGCTTTGCTGACACACTAACCCCACAGATACTCTGTACTTCACAGTTTATTCCATTTTACCTTTAGGGTACTGCCCTGAATGCATTAGTCAAAGGGTGCAGTAACAAATCAATTGCATTCAGTGTGATATACAGCCCATGAAAGCAGCTAGGGCAGCTTTAAACTCCAAAAGCAAAACAGCTCTGTAATCAGTCACTGACATGCATTTTCAACCATCATGTTGGAACTTGCACTACAGCTCCAGCATGGAGGAAGGCCTGAAAACAGAGACCTCAGTTCCCTGGGATATGGCTGAAATGGTAAAATACTGTGTCCCTGGAAATAGATAGGAACTTCCAGAAAACTCCCGGTGAGAAGGTTGGTCAGACATCCTGCCTGTCTGAATGGGAAGGAAACTTCAGTGTCTGTCAAGAAGTAAGAGCTTCCTGCTTCTTTAGTGGGGTTGCACTGAACAGTTCAGCAGCCAAAGAGGAGACAAGCTGAGTGTCCCCAGAAGGGTCAGCTACTCTTTTGCTGCCTTGAGGAATCAATCTGTTGAGCCAAGGGAGCCCAAGAAAGAGGCAATATCAGTTTCTAAAGCTTTACCCAGCAAGGGAGGCACGGCAGGTACTAGATTAGGGTGGTACCACTGCTGATGCCATCAAATTTTATGTCTGAGGTGCAAAGGGCCAAGGAGAGAAGTTATCTCACGCCATCACCTATGATAAATTAACAATAGAACTGAAAATGCCTATTACACCTAAAAAGCTTTGCCACATGATTCTGCAAGAACACACAAGGGAGATGTCTAAGTGTAGGCCATCTCTCGCCATGTGATAACATTGATCTTGGCTGGGGAAGAGCAGGGAAAATGGCTTTCATTAAGCAATGAATTCCCTGGCATGCCAGTGAATAGGCTTGGAGAGCTGAGGAGAGCTGGAGCCCAACACTTCCTTATCCAGCAAGATCTCTCACTGCAGCCAGACTGGGAATATGAATTTTTCCCTCAGAGCACGTTCAGAACAAGAGACAAGAATCTCCTGAGACCCCGAAGTGCAGAGAACTCTGTCATGTTCAAAACCAGAAAGTGAGTGACTGAGACCAGTGGCCAAGGCAGAATAGCAGGAGGTGGAAACGAGGTCCTGAGTCCCAGAGCCAACACCAGGCTGTGTGCTTAAGGCACAGGACATACACTGGTACCAAAGGATGGGAAGATAATTGCAAAGAGAGGTTTTCATGACAGGTCAGCAGTACTGGTGCACAAGACAGAGGTGCAGAGTAAGACTGAAGGAAGAATGGACTGACCTGCAGACCGCAGCTGGTCCCCTGGTGAAATTTAAGATCACCAAGAGAAGATTAAGCCACGCTGATGCCAAACTGGAGATTTTACAGGCACATCAGCACGCTGGACTTAACACTATCAGTAAATTATGCCACTTTTTGGATGCAACAGAAAAACAAAGAACCTGGGTTCTCCACAGAGCAATACAGTAAGTCCAAGACACAGCAGTTCCTAGGGTCAGTTTTAGAGCTCAAAAAACAATTCCTGGGCCTGAACACAAAACCATCGGACCTGGACATTTCTGCAAACAATTTAGCAAAGCAAGATATCTTTCTCCCCAACAGACAGATAGGAAGCCAGATTTTTTGTCAGCCTTGTGAAGAAAGTCAAAGGCAGGAGTGTCCCTTGGCAGTGTGAAATGCTGAATCTGAAAGGCCCTGGGTCAGCAGGTGGACATCCTCCAGTCTCCACATGGATGGATGCCTCCCAGCACCTCTCAGGAATTCGGAGTGCTGCATTCTTTTCCTATTTCTTCCCCAAGGCTTATCAGACACTGAGGATGGGAATCGCTCACAGGCAAAACGATCACACAGCCAGGACGGGCGTTTAAAGCCCGGGGGCTTCTGCATTGCTTCTGTGTCAAGTACCTTCGGCTTTGAATAACAAAAGGCAATCTCTTGAAGGATCAAAACAGAAAACAAAAAGAACCAGTGTTAGAACTATTAACTAACCCAAGAACTAGTTACAGGTTGTTTGATGGAAAAAAAAGAGAGGGAGAGATCTGAGTGCTCAAAAAGGAATGAACAAGTTCCTTTGGGGAAGACAGCTGGGGGGGATTTGGGTAACATTGTCGAGGGACGAGAGGCATGGCAAGATGCAGGCTGCTGGCTACTGCTTTGAGGGGCTCTGCTGAGGCAGACTTCGGTTCCTGCAGGATGGGTACACAGCCAGCACATACTGATCTGACCTGGAAAAGTGCAGGGAGGGATGCTGGTGGCCACACAGACAAATGAAGTGTGAGAATGGCTGCTGCACTCCCCGTTCTTGCCACGCGCTGCTTCCTGTGCACACTTGTGACTTTTAAAGCATGGATTTTTCCCCTTTGTTTAGTGTCCTGTTCTGTGTGACCTCAACAGCCAACCACACAAGGTATGTCCCAACAAGAAGCCACTCT
This sequence comes from Corvus moneduloides, assembly GCF_009650955.1. NCBI lineage: Eukaryota > Metazoa > Chordata > Aves > Passeriformes > Corvidae > Corvus > Corvus moneduloides. The sequence goes on from NC_045479.1 coordinate 5,082,105, forward strand.
GGACATGATGAAACGAAGATCAAGCCATAGTAGTCTCTGTCTCAGGAGGGATGAACACAGTCTTCTGGATGGTCCAGAATAAAGGAATGTACCCGCAGCCCAAATTTCACCTTGTGACTGAACAGCAAGGGCTTTGGTTTTTCTGCAATGATAATTCACTTCTCCCATCAATGACCTTCACCTGCATCTAGCCAGGCTTCAATAGGTACTTGCCAATTTTAATCCACAGGCCTCTTTCTTTCTACTACCGTTATTTGATTCTTTTTGAGGAGAAGCAGATCAACCCTTGGGAGTGGGAGCTGATTAACTTACAAAAGACCCAAATACATCTCCTATATTCTGAAGGAGCAAATAGGAATGGGGCTTACCGTGCTCCACATTCAGACTGGAAGAGGATCATTACTTACTATTCATCCCTGGATCCTTGAAGAACAAGTGAAGCCAGCTTAATGCTGCATTGTTCATTCCTAGTGCCCATCAACAGAAAGCATGCTCCCAATTCATTGCCACAAGGAAAGACAAGAGTGTTGCTGTGCCATAAGCACTTCTGATTGTTTGGGGGCTGCAGAGAGGACCTTAGGGTATTGCAGTGATGATGAACACTGTGGGGAAGAAGCTGGAGTTATTGTCTTGATGATGATGGGGAAATAGGACACATGCCGTATATTACAGCACAAATCCATATGAAACAAGCCCTTATGTGCCTTGCTACTCATAGAAAAATACACTTAATGTCAGAGAAAAGAGTCCCCTGTGAGGCACAAAATACCTAGCGTGGAGCTGCCTTGAAGCAAATAAGCTTAGCAAATTTATTTCTTAGAACCAGCCCCACACATTATAAGTTTCTGGAGACCACGGATAAACCCAAGTTTTTACAGATGAATAGGTCCTAAAGAATCACTTTTGGGATTTGTTTCAGAACAGATCTTTCATCTTCTTTTCTCTGAAGTTGAAACCACAACCACTACACTGGTTGAGCCAAAAAGAAACTGGAAGGCTGGAAGGTAAAATGGGAGGAAAAGTAAAAGCATAGGTGACTTAGAAGAGAGACTGACATGACACACCACATTATCACAGTGGCCTAGCAGCTGTTCATCAAGTCCACTGAGGCTGAAAGGCTCCAAAAAAATGACTTCAGATCTTCTCCAATATTCACCCTTGGACGAAACATTGGTTTCTGAGCTTGGATGAGGTGCTGGGAAGGGGCCTGCGAAACCAACTGTGCTGGAACAAAAATCCTGCACCAGTGTTTTGGAGCATCACAAGTCTCAAAAGTAAGGGCAAAGGTTTCACATCGGGTGAACTTCCACACCCCATCTGTCTCTCTCCACAATTCTTTGCCTTCTTCCTTGAAAGGAGAAGATATTTTCACTTGCCTTCTCAGTTTCTGTTTTCATCATTGCTTTCTTCCTCCTCTCCAGAGTACTTGGTTTGCAACATCAAGAACTTATAAATACAGCTGCCGCTTTCATATTTCATGCTCTGACATTGGCATGATGACATCACTGCAGTCTCCAAGACCCTTTGCTGACTGTTCTCTATTCCTCCTTTGAAGTTTAGCCACCTATTCCTCCCTGTCAGTGTTTTGCATAACTCCCTCTCCCCAGCAATCCAATCTGTTTGTCTGTCATCCATCTGCCCTGACAATAACAGCACAGCTTTTCCTCTTTTTCTTCCACCGTTTTCAGTCCTTATTCTCCACCACATCTATGGAATAGCACTTCCAGAACATGCTACCAACTCTTCTTCAAATTCTTCTTTAAAGATTCATTTTATCCATCTGAGAATCAAAGACATTTACTTAGCTTTAGTTATATTTCAACTCTATAATTTTATTCCACTGTGCTTCTCATTAATCTCTGAATGACCGTGTTATTTTACTGCTGTAATCTCATCCTTCCTTTCCCAACACCTGCCAGCTGCTTCATTTTCACTTTTTACCCTTTAAAAGGCTCACCTTGCATAGCTTGGCTATTATTATAATAAATATTAAAATTAGATTCAAGATGAGCAATGTAGCCACTTCATCTCCCCTGCCCCCTCACGGTATCTCCTGTGCCGATGATACCGGGTTGATTCCAGAGGCCATCCACCAATATCCATGATGTATGCAAGGCAGCACTTGTTAAAAGTCAGACTGTAAATAATGCTGATCTTGTTGATATTCACTTGGCATTCATGAATATGATTCTGAGTTACTGGGGTGCTTTGTGGCTGGGCCATGGAAGCAGTTGTTATAACCAAGGTCACTGGCTCAACTGCAAGAGCCCGGCTGTTAAAACTCTTTCCAAAGGAGGTGGGCATGAGGTCTGCTGTGACTGAGCCTAGGCTGGCTGCCCCAGAGGTTATGGCATGGACTGAAATGGTGAATTCATTCAAACCAGTGTTAGTAGCCTGGCTTAGCTATTCCCACAGCCTAGTTCACACAGTATCCACGAGACTGAAATCTTGGCACTGGTTTGCCAGCTATTCCTGTTGACCTGCCACTTTATCCCCTAGACCAGACTGACAAACAGCACTTCTGGAAGGACACAGCTCATGTAGGCACATGCACAAGGGTGATTTCAAGATGTTAAGCATTTTACCGAGGTCTCTTTTACCACAGTATGAGAGCTGGGGTAACCCCCAAAGTACCTGTAAGGACACAGTCCACTCGGAATAAAGGACAAGGATGGACAAAACAACAAAGCAGAAGGAAGAAGCAAAATACCCAGAGCTATTAAACAGAGTCCCCAGAAACAGGCATTGTGCCTCAGTAGGTTGAAAGATTTCATATTGTCTCTCTCTCCTTCTGATGAAAGCTCAAACAAGTGATTATGGAACGAGTGTTAGAAAATACACAGAACACCCAGTACTCTTGACTGGCAGCTCAACAAGTAGGAAATGCAGATCTTCAGATGCCATACTGTGAGTGCTTCCCAATGCCACCACTAAGGATAGGAAAGAAATAATTAAGACAACTGTGGGGAAGGGAAGAGGAGTTAAGGAATATCCTCTTATTATCCCCATTAGAACAAACCAGGTGCAAACTACAAGTCAAAGACTCCCAGGAGAGTTTACGGATCCCAAAAGAGCTTAAGGTGGGTGCAAAACCCATGATCCGCTTCGGAAGAAAAAAATTCCAATGCATTAGGGAAGAAACAACAAGAAAAAAACAACTGAGGCTCCTAAGGAAGCAAATCCCCTCTGGTGCCACAGAAGTCAGTTAGAGAGTTTTCAGCCACAGTGATGGAGCAATCTCCTGAGGTGTAAAAAAAGAAAAGAATCTCATGGGGCATAGGAAAAAAAAAGGCAAGAGATAATGTTTTTCTTCCTCCTCACCTCGTGGCCTTTGTGCTTGTTGAAAAAATAAAACATAAGAGAAAGCAGCTAAGATGCTTTTTGAGACAAAGTAGCAGCACACAAAATGCCTCCCAATAAGAAATACGATAAAGTTACTGAAACATTTTATGCCATCATATTAGAAAAACAGCAGAAGTGCAATAACAGAACATTGAAGAACGAGTTTCACCCAAAGAAAAGCTGAACAGCAGGAGCTTTTCTGGAATATTTTAGTTTACTGTAGACATCCATGCCACACCATCACTTCTTACTTAAAAACAGCTGCAGAAGGCTCCTGCTGCGGCCGCTGCCGTTAGCTGAAGCTCTGATCTTCCTGTCTTCATACAAGTCATCAAGTCACATTTCCTGCTGGAATTAAAGTGGCAGCCCCTAGGGACTATGCAGCTACCCAATTTATATCAGAGAAAATCTGAAGCAAGCACCAGGATTTTTTCAAACTGCTTAATTTTTTTTTTTTTTTTTTTTTTTTTGTAACCCCAAATTCTAATAAGAGTTTTTCCAGGCATTTGCCTTTTGAAGCAATTAAAAGAAAACATGGACATTCTAAAACCTGTGCAAAAAAGCTGGGAGCAGGAAAAACCTGTGGGCAATCTCACTGGCATCAAACCAAGGCATGCCTGAGGTACCTATTGCACCCATAGTAGTTACATACAGATGGTACAGATGGTCTATGCAGACTATGAGGGGTATTTATAAAACAACAAAAGCTGCAGATCATGACACACAAGTGTTTTGTCTCAGTAAAAAGAGGAGAGCAACGGGGAAACTGTCCTGGCCAAGTGCTCAAACCACCCGGTGCCAGGCAAGGACAACTACAGGGTCATTGCTAAAGATGCAGAAGTGCAGGCAACTGGTTTTTATTCTGTACTTCTACAGTATTTAACACAGCAAGAATAAGGTCAATGGAGTGTTCCTAACAGCTATGATAGGTTATGACAAATAAGAGTTTGGAGAAGATCACGTAGCATCCCATTAAGTAGTCTCTGTAGTTAAACACAGATATCCATAACTCAAAGAAAGTCTTACGTTACCAGACATTCAACACTCCTTAGCCATCAAGCAAGGGTAAAAAGCAGTCTCCCTTTTGTATGTGATTCTTTTTTTTTTTTCCAAAACGTTTGTCATAAATTATATCAAAACCAAGGCAAAGTTGCTCTACTTCAAAACCAAGGATCATAGAACCCTACAAAAGTATTAATCTCTTTTTTTTTTTCAAAGAATGGAAAGCAAATCAAACTAGAGCATGTTAAATTGAGCATTAGAAGGGCTCTCAGCCACTTCCAAAATTACTTGAGAGCACATTATAATTAGGAAAGGTATGTGACAGTTTTATACCCCTCTATGATGCATGATTAAAGCCAGGCAGCCCAGCTCTGCCACAAGTCCTGCATGCCGTCAAAACAGATGTGACAAGAACTGCAAGCTGCTCCCAGCCAGACTGTGAGAAAGCAGAGGCAGATAACATTTTGGCCATCAAAGATGTAAGACCCGATACAAAACTAATTAAACCTCGAAACCCCTCAGAGAGGTAGGCAAACTGAGGTTTTAGGAAGCATCCTGTGCTTCAGCCGCAGTGCCCCAGCCTGAGAACAAGCATGAGAACAAGCTCCTGCCTTTCTCTCCGAGGTGCAGCAGGGAACAAAAGTGTACAGCCTCGATGTTAACAGCTCCCAGCCTCAGCACGAGGATGCAGGGCACAAACGACTGGAGAGATGCCGCAGGAACAGCACCAGGATGATCTGTGACACCGCTGATTTTTCCCACCCAAGACAGATAGCTCTTATCTGCCTGCAACAGAGAAGCAGGGAGTCCTGGGCCACTGTGAAAAGCCCTCTAAACTCCACACAAATTCTGCCTCTTACATTTGCAGGTCTTTGTCTGCTGAGCACTCAAAAAATTGATTAGAGGCTCAGCTCCTTACCACTAACTGCAGAAAAACAAGGTACAGCAGTGAAGCTGTGCACCGGCCAAGACCTATGCCTCTTGAACTGGGGTTAGAGGGGCAAAAGGTGTTGGAAAGCAACATGTAAGGAACCTGAAGAATTTCAGGCTTTTGGATGAATATTCCACAGTTGGTTTTAAGTGTAAAACAGTGTGGCAAGTTTGTTTCTGAGAAGTATATCCAAGCCATCATGTTTATTCTTATTTACCTACATATTTTCATATTTAGACTACATCTTAATGCTTGCTTCTTCCTTCGTGACATCCCTCTGCACACAGCACCTTTCCCTGTGTTTCCAGGTAGCCTCCCCCACTGCTTCCTCTGCAGTGCTTCAGAGCTCATCTCTCTGACATCCCAGCAGCTTCAGGCAGTTTTCCTGATATATTCCCTAAGCCGTTCCCACTGCACTGCTCCTGTTGTGCCCTCTTCCCCATCTCCTCCACCTCGTTATCCCCATGGCCACGAGGTAATAACCCCCTTCTGCAGGAGGCACTGCAGAAATGGCGCCGCTGGTTTCTCCTTCACGCACCTCACGCTTTCCCCAGCACGACTGTTTGGGTGAGATGTAAGTTCTCACAATTTCACTAAGTGGCTTCACACTCCTGTGTTTCCCAGGGCACCTCTGGTGTGTGGAGGGACACACAGCTGCCTGTGGTACCTGCCTGTGCTGCATGTGCACCCTGGCCAGGCTGCCAGAGCCATCCTCGGGTTACCAGCTCTTCCCCCTGTGACAGCATTACCTCCTCACAGATTCTGCATCTCAAAGATACTCAAAGCTGTACTTGCACAGGCACAAGCCTGGACCTACATGCAGTGCTGAACAACTACACACTGTTCAGCTGCCATGTATGTGTGACCTTCCCCAGACAGACAGACGGACAGACAACTTGCCAGTGCCCAGCGACTCACCCATGATTCATCCCTGAATTCTCTTAGTTAAAAGAGTTGCAAATGGGGAGGCAATTACACAATGCAATCACTAAGTGGACACTCTCAGATCTGGAGAGTTTTGGAGAACCTCACAATGTGGAATTCATTAATTTTATCAAAGAGAAATCTGCTGCTGCTGCTACAAGGGTGAGCTGGTTCAGGTGGGCAAAACACTTAAGCCACTACTTTCTGATGGCGTTGGTATGAAGAAATAAACTTGCTGCATGTACAAACAGGTATATATTGCTCTGTGGCTATTTTGATGAAGAGGATACACATGACTGCGGTTCCTTTACAATCAATCTTCTCAGCACATCAGTTTCGTTTGGAGGCAGTAAATGCAGTGCAGCTGCCTGCTTCAGGTCCTGATACCCACTGATGCTGAATGTCTATGCAGCAATGCAAGAGAACTTAATTAAGTGGCGTGTATATACACATAAACTATATAAATTTTGTTGAACTTAATCAGTTTATTAGAAATAGAGCTTTCAATGCAAGCACCTATGGCTATGCCTATGCACCAGCCTAAGCCTCTCCACAACAGGGGGATCTTAGGGAGCAGGATTACTTCCAAGCAACTGCATGTGTTGCCAAGCCGTCTTTGTCCCCACAATTATGCTTTGCTATTAACATGATTCACAAAAGAACAAATCAAATACACTGCATCAAGCCTTCGCTATTACTGGAAGCACATTTTGCTGTGCGAGCGGCAGTCCTCTAAAGAGCGATGTTCTGCAGATGTCTCCATTTGGGAGGCTGCTTTAGTGGACACTAACAAAGTGTCTCTGGATGTCAAAACTTCAAGAGAGCATGTCAAATCACTTTCTAACATCCTGCAGCTGAAGCGATTCCAATACTCCTTTTATTTCTAAGAAAATAATCATAGCTGTCCCTTCGTAAAGCAACGGGATCTTTCATGCAAGTGAGGTGTGTGCAGAGCAGCAAGTTTTATGCTATGCAATACATATAAATGTTGAAAACATATGTGATGATTTAATATCACTAATTTGATCAAGCAGAGTGCAGAGCACAACAGCAGACGTGAACGTTCACTGTGTGCACTAGTGCTACGGCAGAGCATCAAACACAGTTTTGCACGGCATCCGAACAAAGGAGTTTGCTTAACGGGTCTGTACAATTAAAAGCCTACATCTCGACCCAAGAGAACTGGAATTCCCTTCCACTCGGTGAAGCATCTGGCCTGATTGCTGGTGGCTGCTGATCACTGCCATGTCATCACTCTAAAGCCGTGAAACATCCCCGCCACCGTGTTAATTAGCTCCCCGTGCAAAGTGCTTAAGCCATAGAGCGAGGTTACTCACGTGATGTCTCTGCGCTGATAGCAACCTTGAAGAAGGCAAGCAATCAGGTCGCTGATAAACTCCACATCATCCCTGTGAAGAGCAGCTTCCAGTTCCTAGTGAGCAGAAAGGAGAGAGAAAAAAAAAATCCAACCATTAAACTAATTCCTTAGCTTTTCCTGCTAGCTCCAAAAGGACCCAAACAGCCTCACGTATGTGTACAGCAGCAGAGCACACACGGGGTAAACTGACCTTCCTCATCATTAAAAATACTGCTTCTACCACCTCTTCATTGCAAGAGTTTATGGGAAGACCTTGAAAGGCTTTTACTGAATGTCACTCTCCAGCCAGAAGACAAATGCTTATGTCTGGATGCAGAAAAATAGGGTTCAGTGAGGTTGAGATCCACTACAGCCTAATAAGAAAGGCACGATTTCTCCCATGTTCACCTGATGGACAGGAATCAACACTTTCATTCTCCTGCTTTACTTCCACTCACTAAGGCTGGTGAGCTCAATTTAAAAGATGTGCTCGGAAAGCAGGGCCCTAAAAGCCACTTATGCCCAGAAATAGCAGTTTCAGATGGATTGCCAGAAATGGCTGAAAGCCAGCAAGCAAATGCCTCAAAGAAATGCAGGCATTTTGATAACTTATTTCTCATTGGGTTACTTTTTTTTCCAACTCTAGTAAGAGAGAAAGAAAGGATGGAGGGATGTCAGATTTCGTGACCCAAGATCTCAATCCTCAATGGAGGGTAGCACAGCTTATTTCAGCAGAGTGGAGTTCACAACGATGTGAGGCAAAAACTGATCCACAAAAAGGATAAACTCCTGCAAGTTATTATGAATTTTGCACATATTGTGAGAAATATCTTTTTTTCAGCTAGCTGTTTCGAGCTTTATTCTCCAAATATTATTTGGTTAATTACAGTTTTATTTGTATGCCAGAAAATTACTCACAGTAATGATAAGACTTATCATCACTAGCATACAGCACTTAACAAGATTTAATATGGATAAACAATATAGGCATAAGAAGCTATTCTTTTTGGGTCTCAGAGTAAATAATGGATTGAATACAAATTCCTACTTGAATGTTACTCAACAGACTGTTACACAAATAGCTAAGCTAATGGCTACAGAATAAAGGTTAATGGCCAGAGAATAAAGGATAAATGTTTTGGCACTTACCCAATAAAGAAGAGAAAGTGCTTTTTTATTAGACCGTAGTAACTGCAGTAATAAAATTATTGATAACAGATTGCAGCTTAAACGCCGCTTGTAGTTTTTTATTGGAAATGTATTAATGGCATATTTTCATTATCAACACTGCTCTTATTTACCTCCTGTGCAACATCCAAAGTGCTTCAGGAGAGGAAGCCTGACACCTGCCCTGTGAAGAATGTACTAAACACATCTATTACATGTGGAAACTGGAGGTAAGGAAAGGGCAGTGTGCAGCCAAAGCCTGATGCAGCGCCCCTGCCACAGAGCTAGGGAAAGAACCAGGAATCTCTGTTCTCTGCCTCTAGGTGAGCACCCTGCTTAATGACTAGTTAATACAAAAAACTACAGTTGCTGCTTGCCATCCCTTGGAGAGAGTGATATTATTGTTGTATAAATAGTAATCACGCTATATAAACAGTAATTACTGAGTGAATTCACTCGGAATCACGGAATGTCCCGAGTTGGAAGGGACCCACAAGGACTGAGTCCAGCTCCTGGCCCTGGCCCTACTTACCACTTGATAAGTGGTTGGTGTTTTAGAGGTGTTGACTTACTTTATTTGCAGAATATTTTTGTGGACATATGCCTTCCATAAATACCCCTGGGGGAGAGGGGAGGAGGGAGCACCTAAAGTATGTGATACTCTAAACCATCCCAGGTATGTTACCACATTACCACAATAAACTTGCAGCTTGTGAAAATGACATGTTAGAACCCAGAATGATGGGCAGGGGGAAAGTCAGCCTCCAGGATGCCTCCCCGCATTCAGCCTCTCCCTCATCCACATACACTTGTGCATTAAAGCTGCCAGTCAGCAGTCTGCCCCTGCCAGGATGTGACAGCCTTTTGTATGAAGGAATATTTAAACTGCTTCCCATGAGCCCTTTCAGCCTGCTGTTTGACTAACACTCCTTAAGCAGTGGCCACAACTGCCTCAGATAGCCCCTATCTGCTGCCATTGTTTTCCAGGCCCCAGAGTGACCTTTACATTTCTGGAGTTGGCAGGTCACCCCAGGAGCAGGGGGACATTCCTGGGGCACTGGGCAAGATGCCATCTCCTGGGCAGGGACTAAAACACCTGGCTGGGTTGTTCCCCTCCCTCTCCTGCTGCTTTCTCTGTCCCAGATGGATGCTCCTTGTCCTTGTCCTCAAGGCAGGGGTAGCACCAATCTGGGGACCCGACCCAGACCCAGATGGATCTCACATCCACTGTTTGAAGAGGGCTCTGGGCATGCAGGCCAATGTGGGGCAGGGTGCAAGGTTCCAGTGCCACACTGGGGTAAGGGGCTCTGGAACAAGCCAAGATTAATCAGCACACACATAACATGGGGCTAATGAAGGTCCATCCCTGGCAGGCATGAGGCTGTTGGTGCTTCTGTAGAAAGACTCTTGCACCGTGCTCCCCAATGCCATGGGTGCTTCCCGGAGCCCATCCTGATCCTCTGGTCCCTGCTAACAGTAATGCTCAGCGCCAGAATGCTACAGCAAAGGCACAGTCCAAGTATTACCATGATAATTTGCCTTGGAGAAAAGATATTGACATTGTCCTGTAAAGTTTATGTCTACATTTTTGCTATTGCTGCTTGCGACAGAAGGGTAAGAGCGGTGAGAGGAACCTGATGGATGAACACAGGGCTTGAACAATGAACCCAGGGTTGGGTCCATCAGCCCTGTTTCACTGAATGTCATAATTTTCTATTCCATGGGATTCTCTGGCTTCCTGTCCCAAAGCACCTAAATCCTAGACTCTTCCCACACACCCACAGTGCTGTGGGAATGACAGACACACCAGGAAGATGTGATGCAAATCTCAACATCTCAGGAACAGGAACAAAGAGTTAGCATCCCCTCAGGTTTTCACCTAATGCTTCAGCTCCCATTTTGCAGGAGGATTTTTCCAGCCCTCTCCTCCAACAAGGGACAGCTAGCAAAGCAGCACGGTGCTCGAGCAGCACATCTGAACAGAGGGAGGGCTGAAGTGATGCCAGAGACTCTCGGGAAAAAGAGGCCACTAAAACCCCCCTGGTCCTAAGGGCAAACTCTGCCCCAGTCACCCATCCCCACACTCCTCCAGCCTGGCCAGGAGGAGCGGCTCAGCTTCCTCCCCGCCACCATCCTCCCCACGCCTCCAATCCTTTTGTTTTTCCCCTTTTCTCTTTGAGCACTGAGCTGTGAGCACAGAAATCTGAACCTTGCCAAAACGCTTTGGGGACAGCACAGAAAGGAAACAGAAGAGGCAGCAAATCAGCAGAGGAAAAGGGGGGGACACACATCTCCTCCTCCTCCTCTAGCTGGAGAGAGCAACAGACAGGAGAAAAGCAGGATTCTCCCCCTCTCCAGCTGGCGTCACACCTCATTAGGGAAAAGCCTGTTTAACGTCTTTCCCTCCCCCCAGCCCGGTACTAAATCCCCCCTGAGTCAGGCAAGGACTGTTGGGAAGAGGCAGTTGCCAGAGCAAGGGTGGGAGCAAGGGTGGCCACCTCTCCCAGGAGAGGCACTGGCCCAAAGCAGGGTTAGCGGGGCGGGCGAGAGGCACCAACCCGTCCCTCCCCGCTCCCTGGGAAAGCGGGCCGGGACAGAAGGGCCAGTACCCCAGTCCTGCTGCCGGCCCCACACCCGGCTCCCGGGCAGGTACGGCTAACCCCACCGGCTGGGGGCCTGAAACAAACGGTGCTTTGGATGCCTTTTTGCTATCTGCCCAGATTTTTGAGAGGGAGGACGGTCAACTTTCCCGAGAAATGTAAACAAATGAGTCCACAACAGCGACACCACTGTCACCAAGCCAGCGTGGGGTGACGGCGGGGCTGCTGCACGCGCTGCTTTTTGAGCAGTGGAAAGCAGCCAGCCAGCCTCCAGCTCCTGCTCCAGCAAGCTGTCTGCACAGAGGGCAGCCTCACAAAGCCTGGGGCCTTCATTTCGGAACCCAGGCTCCTCCAAACCTGCAAGAGCCCAGTGTGAGCCAGCTGGGTGCTGAGGGATAGGACTACAGTTTAGAGGTTTCTTTTGTGCTGGAGCTGAATCATCTATAACTGAATCTGATGGACATAACCAGTTTAAGCACAGCTAAGCCTTCTCCAAGTTAGCCACCAGTTTAAAAACCCCAATCCCTTCAGCTCTATTTCCATACTGCTGCCGTTATCAGCTTTCCATTGCAATGCTCCAAAGTGACTCAACAGGCTTTTGCAGAGGCTTTAGGAGATCACCAAAAGCTACCAGAGGGACCTGCTGAGCCAGCCCCAACCCATGCTCTGAAATTTCAATGCTGTCACTGAGTCAAGTCAGGATGTTCATTTTCCCTCGCAGATAACTAATGACGACGGGCATCCGGGCAAAAGTTTGGCAAACTCGTGCCAAAGGGTACTGGGATTGGGTAGGAAGATGGAAAGTCAGCTGCAGGCCTGAAATGCTTCCAAGAAGCACGATGTATCCCTGCTTGTGTGAAGCCAGCCTGTGTACTTCACATCCCTGAGTAGGAGCTCCTGCTGTCCTCCCCACCAAAGAGCCTGCTGTCCCTGATGATGCTGAGACTTGGGAAGCGACCACTCCTCCTCCCAACACATCCCAGAGAGGAAAGGGTAGCAACCTCCTTTTGTCCACATCACACTCCCAGCCAATTCACAGCAGCAGCAGCAGCAGCAGCAGGCCATTGCAATGAATAGCAGCGCTCCCTGGACACGCTCTTGGAGCTGAGGTGGCAGGATCAGCTACACCACGAGCCAGCTGCTCTGGCAACCCCCACGGCTCAGTCTGTTGGTCTGTCAGTGTGCTCAGCCCCTAGGACCCACCCAGCACCCAGCATGCTGCCTGCAGCCCAGTGCCACGTTCTCCTTGCTTGGGATCCCTGCTGTCATATGGAAATAGTTTCCAAAACATGAAGCCCACTGAGAGTGCCGTGTTCTGCATGACAAGCCGGGAGGGCACTACAGGGCATTAGGGGTGTTCCTAGGGCCATGGTACCCTACAAGGGCAAACAGCAGTGGGTTTAGCTGGCTGCCATAAATTCAGAAAGAAGTTAAGGCTCCTGGTCCTGATGGAGTCTCCCAGACATGCCATCTTAATTTTAAGTGGCTAGTTGGAAACACTATGTGTTATCCAAGTCTGCAGCTGGATGCACCTCTCCCAGCTTCCCCACAGTCCTGCAGGAGCCTGCATGCTGCCCTCTCTCTATGATCCTCCAGGGCTTTAAGGTTTCCTAAGATAAAAGGATCCCCAACTTCTCCACTGTGCCTTTCCACAGCAAGGAAAATGGGTGCTAAATACCCTCCCTGTGCTCCTGGCAGTGGGGATGAAGGAAACATCATCATCTTCACCTCACCCTCGGGACCACGAGCTCAGAGGGAGCCAAGCTGGCCCTCACCAGTAGGTTTGGGGTGTGAGGTGAAGAGGTTAACAACACTCGTCAGCACAGTGGCCCCAGCTCCTCTCTGAGGCTCCGTTCTGGTGTGTGCGAGGTCAAGGGATGAAGAGCAAATACCTGAGGGAGGAGAAAAGCTATCCTGTCAGAAAGGGACTATCATCTGGGGAGGGGGACAAAGCAAGGGCAGCAAAGGTATTCCCTTTTCCTGTTTCTTCGGGTTCCCCCTTAATGTCTGTCAGTGCCTTGAGATGTCCACCTTCCTCGACTTTCTGAGTGCAGACTTTGAAGGCTATTTCAAACATGTTGTAAATAGGAGCATAATGTTACTCCAGGGCTGGGCAGGGTGTGAGATGACAGCTTTGTATGAGGGAGATTGGCTATAAACAGAAAGCCAGGGAGAATGTGTCGTTTTGCCTCCACATCATGGCTGTTTGCAAAGAACAAATCCCACGTGCTCCCCGCCGGTGCCAGCAGCACAAGGGGTAACGTCAGCCACCCTCTCCTCCAGCAGCTCCCTCCAGCTATGAAAGGAGATGCAACAAACACTGAATTCTGCTCAGTTCAGCCCAAGTACGTTTGCAAATGCAAATTGTTTGCCATGCCCATGGACATTTTGGTCAGGCTAGAATTTTCCAGGCTTGTTTTATAGGCAAACTTACATTTTGTCTTCCTTTACCCCCTCTGTCAGAATGCTTAAAACTCTGAGACCACCGTGCTCTCTACCTACCACCTATCCCACTTACTGAAACAGCTGGAATTCTCCATCCACATTAACCTGCTGCCTGATCTCTCCCCTGGGACAGGGACCCTCCCCTATTTGCACAGCACGCCGCTCCTTGCTCTCCGAGTGGAATTTTTCACTGCTGTGTCATACAAACAAAAACGAGCAGCTCACGCTGGGTGGCTAAACTGTACTGAAAAGAGATTTCAGACTGATCAATCCAGTCTCCCTCATGCCCCATAGCCATGTACCAGTGCTAATAAAGCTTTCTTCTCCTCCTAGCTCATCTTGGCTGCAGTGCAAGCGATCTGTCACAAGAACTACATTGTTACAAATGTATGCATTGTCAGCACTTTAAAGATGTAAAAACTGCTACTCATTCCATTCCCTCTCCCTGGCAAAGAACCTTTTCAGATGGACAGGGCGCATCCGGAGCTCTGAAGTAACAAGTGATTAGTTTCTGTTTAGTAGCTACATATTAGTACTTCATGCCTCTAGAGCAGCTGCCCTCTCAGAGCATCAAAGCACTTAACATTTACTAAGCCCTGTAGAACCTGTGAAGAAAGGGGAGGCACACCCCCACATGCAGAGCAATTTTACAGACAGCCCAACTAACACAAGCCCCAGCATCCACACCATGGGCATGCTTCACTCCTCGCTGGGGCCAAGAGAGAAGCTGTAAGGCTTGACACTTGATGCCACTGCAATTATCTCTCTTTTTCCGCGGTTTTATGAGCAGCCAAAGCCTTTGGAGATCGTGCTATTTCCCTCCAAAGGATAATTTCTCCGTTTCAAAATAATCCCCTCTTCCTTCAGTGCAGATAATCTACACCATTTACCATAAGCCAGTTATGCTGGCTGAGGGGCAAGCATCGCTCTGGGCACTGAGCTGGCTTTACAGGAAATTTCAGGCTCAGCAGAACCTCCAGCCTGTGGTTTGCAGACCTCTTGCAGATCTTGTGGAAGACTTCCAAGAGGCCTGTAAAGGGCAAATAAGAAAAGCAAGCCTATCACCAGTCCGCTTAAATTTCTAATCATGGGTCTATGCCTTTATGGGAAAAGTATTGGCACTGTGGTCTTAAAAAAAACCCAAACCAGAACACTACCCTCCTCCCCACCATCCCAAAGTGTCAGACTACTATTGCCCAAGCCACAAGTCCAACTCCTCCAGCTGAAAATAACCTCCAAACACAACAGTGTGAGAGGAAACACAGTCTGTTTGAATTGCATCCTGTTTGCTTCACCCTCAGAAAGGTATCATTTATCATCTCCTAGAAAGGCCCTCTCCCAATAGCTGCGCTTGTATGGAGAACCTAACTCTAACCCTACTAAACTACTTGTAGACTGTGCTGGTTTAGGATTTTGTTTTTGGGCTTTTTTCTGGGAAGAAAGGGTGAGGAAAGTGGTGAGCAGGCAGCTAGAGATTGGCACCATTGTGAAATTAACCCAAAATATTGTATAGATTATGTATCATTAAGCTCTTGCAGTCCCATGCCAGCAGTCCCTTGCAGGTAAAACCCAACCAAAACAACCCCAAACTCTTTCTCTCCACATATGCTGGATTTAGGATCCCCATTCATGGGCTAGGTACTACCAGCCGCTAAAGACTAAAAATTTTAGCAAGTGTTTTACACAGCACGTTGGGTGAGCACAGTCCTGTTGGTGGGAAACAGCACCAGCTCGGCTCTACCTGTTTTGATGTTGTTTCTGGAAACAACACCAGCGGGTTAGCAATGGTCCCTCCCCAGACAATTCAGCTGCACGATAAATAAAGAACAGCTGATCCTGCCGTGTCACCATCTCCTGCGGTAAGAGGCTTCCTGGGTACCTAGTGGGAGTTCTGCTAAGCTTTTAAGCCCATTGGCAACGTGGGGAACAGTCTGTAGCTCCAAAGCCAAGAGGCTCGAAGTAATAATCCGATTTCAAAGCTCCTCCTCCTCTCCAGCCAAAGGCAGCAAGGGAGGATGAGATCAGACTGTAGATGCTCTTCATTTTAGGTCTGGCCATTGCACTCATCTGCTCAGCATGAGCACTGGGAAGGGGAAGGATGAGTGCCAAAATCTGGAATGGATTGCTTGGCTAAAGTTTCTGCAAAGATTTCAAAACTTACTGGGAAAATAATTTTTTAAAGGGAATTTTCGCTGCTTTTGATGCAGCTGGACTGGTCTATCTAAGCAACATCCACGTTTCTAGTTCATGCACTGGCCAAAACTCTTGGGGGGGTTTACTCCCTGCCATCAGGCACTCCTGAGGCACCAGGGCATTCGAGCTGTGTGGCTGGTTTGTACCCTCCCCACAAAACTTCTCCTGTAACTGCAACAAGTGCTGCTCCTCCGGCATTTACATCGCTCCCCACCTCCAGGATGTTATTAGCTGCCAGGTGATAGGCAAGCCATGAAACAACTTATCTCCATGAGCCTCGAGATAAACAGAAAGTCCAGATCATCCCTTAAGGAGTCAGGTGATTTCCTCGCATCCCTTCAGCCCCTCAAACAAAAACAACAACCTGGCTTTTGAACGGGAGGAAGAGAGATCCCTGCTCACCACTGCCTGAAAAAGCAGGGTGAACCAGTAAAATATGTTAAGGTAGAAACAGGCTGTAAAGCCTTGCTTTTCCCTTTAATCTGATCTCTGCAGCCATTCCTCTGCCTCCCCTTGGATGCTGTGCAGAGTGCAGCCCACAGTGTACACACAGCAAACAAACCCTGCCTGGGGCTCAGTGGGGAGAATGGCCTGAAAGTGCTGCCGGCACTGAAAACTCTTCCTTGCTCTGGGGCTGGGACAAAAGGAAAGCCACCGAGAGAGAGGGAGCCAGCAGCCACACACAGGTGCCACACACAGGTACCCCACACGTTTCTGCCACTGCCAAGGTGAAAGGTGGGCGAATTCCACCGCAGTGCCACGGTGAAATCCAGGTTCCGGCACCTTTTTTTCCTGCTAATTTAGCAAAGGAGGATTTGAAAAAGTATGAAAGAGCTGCCTACTGCTATCAGCCCTGATGGATCAGCCAGCCAGCTACTTGGATGTGTGAGCTGCCTGTTTGCAACAGGCTTAGTCTCAGGCCTAAGAATATGTTTTAAAAACACACACCTATTCTGTGGCATAACAGTTGCTAGAACTAGAGCTAATAGGTCTTTTCTATACTCTTAGATCAGTGTCTGCTCTACTCTGGATAGCCAAAAGCATCATCTTGTTTATCTATCAGACTTTCTGAACTTATTCCAAGCTTATACAGTCCAGACATACTTCAATACAAAAATTAATGGCTTTTATACCATTTTTAAAAATTATTATAACAAACACAGATGCTGCCACCTTAATGAGATGTGTATGCACTAAGGAATAGGCTTGAAATAGGAAATGGTGTTTCAAGCCAGTTGAATATTGTAATGCGAGTCACACAGAGCTGGCTTCCTAAGGCACGTCACTGCAGGATCCAATGTCAAAATAAATACAAGAAGTTATCTCTTCCGACTCACACTCTATCTTCAGCCCTGTCCAAAAAGATCTGTATTTCATTGGATATGTGGGAAAGACTCCCCTGCCACAGCTTTTAAAGCCTGGTTGGGGCTCAGAGCCTCTACCCCAGCGACTGCTGCCTAATACACCTTCCCCATCTGGTGCTTGTTCCGACGTCCTGTGGAACACGCGATGCTGCCCTAATGAAAACCCAAGCAGGACCCAACAGGGTTGCCTGGTGACCAAGGCAACTGCTCTTGGGGCTGGGAGCAGCCAGGAGCCCCAAGGGAATTCCCATTCCCTTCCCTAGAGCTGGGGAAAGGCAGAGGGGAGGAGGAGGTGCTCAAAAAAACAAAGCAAAAAGCTGGCGGTCCCAGGGTAAGTCTGAGTGAAGTGCAAAAACTCAGGAGCCGCTTCTTGCAACACACTGCAAGTAACTCATGCTCCCCATGGCCCGAGGTGGCCATGAACCACCATCCACTTCCACTCCCATCTGGAAGGAGCTTGGCTCACATGTGTGTTTGCCAAGGGAAACAACACAGAGCCCATTGCGTGCTTAGGAGACACGCTCCACGTTTTACTCCACATCTGGCAAGGCTGCTCCATAAAAAAGGTGATGGAGTGCTTGTGGCTCTCCTTCCAGAGCACGGGATGAAAATCTTCTTCAACACACACGCCATGCAGGAATTCTTCTCCAGCTTAATTTAAAGCTGTCTTTATGGCCAATAAATTTGCAGATTGCCACAAACACTTGGCTACTTACACAATAATAGTTATATCTGCCAGAAACAGCTAATAATTACTATTATGATGTTCATAAATGTTAATGCTAACTATGCTCTTAAAACACATATTATAAAAAGCATGGTAATTTGAGAGAAGGGCAGTAAACTATTGCCCAGACACAGAGGAAACCAGCTCTAATGCTATAACACTTATTCAACAGACATTAGTTGGAGTACATTTTTCTTCTAAATTTTCCTGCCATCCAGAATTAAAAAAAGAAAAAAAACTCCAGACTTGTTTCATTATACTTAAAAACAAACAAAAAACCGACCCAAAAGTCTGTTACATCTCATAAACTGTAATAGGCAGTTTTGTTTCGGCAATTCAGTGCAGAACTGATGACTTTGGATTACCCAAAGACCCGCACAAAACACTTTGGTTGGATGAAATAGCTGATCTGCCTGAAGTGGGGAAAAAAGCTCACGATAACAGATAATTATATAACCAGCTTGTAAAAGTGTTATTAGTAGGGCATGGGATCAGGAAAGGCCTGGCTTTTATTCTCACTTCATGCATTCACAGTGATGAGAGCTAAATCTCTGTCCGTCTCTCCCTCCTCCCCCACTCAAATGTTAGATAATTTTTAGCCAGCCCTGTAAAACACTTGCAATCTTTGAGTAAAAGCAAGGCTGAGGTTAATGTACTGCTACTTCTCTAACATTCAGATGCTGTGTTCCACCTTGATAACAGAAGAAAACTGGAAAAAAAATTTCCTCTGCTGTTCAGATAAGGTAGCTTGAGGACTCAGGGGAAAACTCTAAAGTTCAGCATTTTAGTTTGAAAGGACATTTCCAGTCATTGGCTACTGGAATTCAGATCTTGAGATCCTGACTAAGTGATAAAACACAATAAAAAAAAGACAGCTTTGCCAGAAGGTCTCTCTTTCTTTCAAGGAAGGAATGGGAACATTAGACATTTTATACACTAACTGAGCATAGCAAAAACCCTTGCATGGACCTTGTTCTCAGTTATGCACAACAGGATGTCTCTGGAAATCTTTCCTCAGGAGCACAGTTTTGCTCCTCCTTCCTCAGGAACAACAGAGGCGAATCCAAGCAGGAGAAAAATTAAACTGGTGGCAACGAACCTTGAAGGTCTGACAGTGACCTGCAGCACCAAGGTCTCTGGAACTGCTTTCATTTGCCAGAACATAAATTAGATTCCTCACTAGGTATGGCATCGGGGTTAATGGGAGCTTTATAAAGCCTTCTTTGAACATACAGATTATCCTTTTCAAAAAAGACTAATCTTGTGGTTTAAAGTACAGTACTGTGAGCCAGGAAACCTATTCCCAGCTCTGCCAGGCTGGGTGACTTCAGGCAACCCACTTGACTATTCTCTGCTCTCTCTCAATATGCACAGCAGAGACAAATACCTAAATCTCCCACGAGGCATAATATTTGTAAGACAACGAGAACCAGCTTAACTCTTTGCAGACCCCTCCAAGCAGATGATGTCCAGCCATTCCATACAGCAGGGTTGCTCAAACTTCTCCAAATAGAAGGTCCCAGAGATACCAGAAAAGGACACCTGCACTGGGCATTTCACATGGGCAAGAATCCTGAACCACAACGTCACCATCTACATTTTTTTTTCAGCAGTGAAGGAAATCCTGTCTGGCGTTACTGTCCAAAGGAGGTGCTCAAAAGGAGCAAAACTGAGAAATTAGGAAAAATTCAAGTTTAGGAAAAGCCATGCTGCTGCCTGGGCAACTCAACAAACAGCTTTCCTCCGCAGGATCTGATTTCATGGCAAGAATGTTAAAAACAACTTCAAAAGACAACAAAACAAATTCAATTACAAGAATAATCAAGCATTTCAAAAGCACAATACAAAAAAATACCAAAAGTGTGAGATGACACAGAACATCCAGTGCTGCGAACAAGGATCACTACTTTCCTTCCTAACAAATTCATCCTAGGCATCTCCACTGTGAAAACCAATACCGGCTTAGAGTCTCCCTTCAGAAGGTGCCTGCCATCCCTCCCAAACTGTTGGGAGTTACATACTCCTCACATTTTAGTGTCCCTATAGCAGTGCCCTTCAAGCTTTCAGATAAAATGTGTACAAAACATTTGAGCACAAAACAATCCTGTGATTTCCAAAGCTCCTTAAAAGAGACCACAGAGAGCCTTACTTGTGCTCTGCACCATTTTAGACTCGCATCTTTTCTGCACACCCCTGCTCTTAGATCAATGCATTCACATGCTGCGACTGTTTGACAAACCTACTTGTTGCCCATGAGTTCAGGTGACTCTGAACTGGTCACTCCCAGAGAACTCGGTCCCACTGTGTTGATGTCTGGCAACATTTCCTCTGACTCAGCCTTGCTAATAAAAGCTTCAGTAAGAGGAACTCCAAAGACTGTTTCCCAAGTCATTCCCTTCTAGCACGCAGAAATCTCAGGAAGTCGTTTGAACTCAATAACCTCCACACCATTTCCACACCGTCAAAATAGAAGAAGAAAAGGCAAACAACAACAAAAAAAACAACCATCACATCCTACTCTGCAGCATACAGAATCTGCTCATTCCAGGGTTTCTTGCACAGAAGAGAGTTAACCAACCACAACAAAGTAACGTCACTTCCTTTTCCTCCAAAATAAATTTGAGTGTTGAAAAAGTCCACCTATTCATTTACTGTGGGCAGCCTCAGCCAGCACAGGAGCACATCCACAGCCAGCAGCCAAGGAACGGCCTTCAGGACTATCTCTGGATTGACTTCCAGCTGGGGTCCAAAGTTAGGAATTTCCTTCCCCCCTCCTCCCCAGCTGTCCATTGATCCAAGAAGAAAGAAAGAAGATCCCAAAATGTTCAGACTCACTTTTGTATAAACTGAGATATCTTAATTATTTTTCAAATGAAAACCAAATGATGCTATTTTCCTAACAGCACTTGCAAAGGAGCTAGAGCAGTGTGATTCATTGCTATTCATTCCTTTGGACACAGACCCAATCTTTCAGTCACTCTGTGCTTATTGGCTATATGGAAGGTAGAGCAGCAAGGAGCACTAAAGGATTAATTCTCACAATAGTGGGAAGCAGGAGTCCCAGCTCTTGGGGGTGTTGAGTGGGGGAGAAGGGAGAAAGATGAGTGTGTACGCTGCATCCCTGATCTTTGGACTTCCTTGCTGTGATTTCATCTTCTGCCTAAAGTTACCTTAAAAGGGAGCTAGCATGGAAAGAGTGCCCCAATGACTTAAATGTAAAAAGCATCACAGGAATTTTGCTTTAAACCTGCGAAGACTATGAGAAGGGGCTATATGTGAGATAACACATGGCAGAGCTCAGCAGGGAAGAGAATAGCTAAGGCACAAACAGTTCGTACTCTGTTTGTTGTGAGTCACACAGCAGCTGAACAGATTTATGATTCAGATGTTTTAGTGTTGGTTATCAGCGATTAGCTCAAACTCTTAGAAAAACAGAGAGAAAGAGAAAGATTAAGCTTTTGTCTGCTCCAGCCCTCATCCTTCCTTTGCCTGGCAGCGGGGGTTACTGATTGTTTCTGTCCCTTTTTTAACATCAGAATGGCTCTGAGCCACACTCACTGCAGAAGCAGATCACACTGCCCATATCGCCATCGACATCAGATTCAACAGTGACCACTGAAGTGCGGGATCATTTGTTCAGGTATGTATGAAAGTGTATTTGTGAAATCTGGTTATATGGCAACTTTCAAGTGTGGGGTTTTTTCCAAACACAGAAATCATTTGGGACACAGAAAGGGCTGATGAAGAAGGACCAGTTTTGCTAACTTTATCTTCAAACTCTGTATAAGCGCAGTAACACACACACGCACAAGAAGACTTCCTGCATCCCTATGGCATTTAACCTCACAACACCCACGTGGGCTTCTCACAGACAAGCTAAGTGACTTGTCCAAGATCACACAGGAAGCCAAATGCAGAGCACTAAAACTGAGCACAACAACTCTCAGCCTAGACCTCTGGGCATCACAGCATTAATCCGTTTCTAATTTAGTTTAATTGAACTTAATGCTCAGCTAACAGATTTCTGCCAACCCACTATTGCGTGTGTGGAGTTACACATTAGAGATCTGGGCTTTTCTGTGAATCACATCTTTACATGTCAATGTAATGATGCAGCCTAAAGGACAGAGCTATCCTCAGCATCTCCACAACCAGAGCACCTGAAATGCTGCTGGTCTTCAAAACCACACTGCAGCCAAACTCTGTGGCTGTGGAGGAGAGGGGAAGGAGGACACTGTTCCTTGATCACTGCATCCACAGGATGATGCATATCCCTGCCACCCATCAAGGTCCAAAGTCCTTGTGGGAGCAACTGAACACAACACCAACTTTTCACATGCTCGGAGCCCATAACAACGCCTTTCTGGAAGAGGCTCTACACTCTTAGGGCAGAGAGAGGGAATCAGGGTAATTTGATCATCTGCAATGTTGATATAGCGACTGAGGGTTACACTGCTATAAAAACAGAGTTCCCCACAATACCTTGGTCGTGGTTAAAGCTCACAGCAGTACTAGGACTTGCACCTGATGGCAGATTCCTCTCTCACAGGTCCAGCCAGCACCACTAATCGAAGACAACTCTGGACAAACGCTTATGTGCTGACGCAGTGCTCAGCATAAGCAACAAACATGATGCTCTTGGTATGTCTCCAACCTCACACGTGCGTGTTCCCTGATCACAGAGTCCGTCTGTGCGCAATCCAACACGTCTGGGACACAAACAGCATGCACATCTGCACATCAGTGGTGCGGCGGGTCCAGCACAGAAAAGGAACATCAGGCTTATTAGGCACAAGTTACACGGACCATGTGAGTGATTTCTATCCAAAAGTTCCCAGACAGGAATAGAGGAGGCCCCAGACCTTCCTGGACTGCTTCTTAAAATCAGAGCTGCTTTCCTTGAGATGCTGTGCACGGTGCGAGCAGATTAAGCTCTATTAGCATGAGAGACTTTTGAACAGTACAAACCAGAACTAAACTTGGAATTAACCGGACTGGTGTAAAATTATACCTTAATGCCCACAGAAACCAGATTAGAAGACAGATGGTGAAGAGGAAAGAAGAAAAAAGAAGAGTGGATTTGATATACATATGTGGATTTACATTCTGTGAGCTTGGCACACATCTTAGAGACATTTTTTATTTCCAGCATAATAGAAAGTTGCCTGACAGTGCTGGTAGACTAGGTAAGGGGGGAGAAAAAGAGCAGATGCTTTTGAAGGGCTTTGTAGTATGACTCTTCAACAGAAATTTAGAGATCAAGGTGGGTAGGAGCACTGGAGGAAAAAAGCCCTTTCAGATATGGTGGGAGCATAAAAAGGGAGAAAAAACAGGAAAGGAAAATTCAGGTGAAGCAAGAGTAACTGTCAGGGTCCAGATCACAAGCAAAAGTGCAAGAAGCAGAGGTGCAGCTGGGGCAGCAGTGTGCAGAACCCTGAAAGTAGAAGCAATATAGTGGAAGCTGTCAAAAATGAAATAATAATAGTAGGCATGCTGAGGAAAGGAACATAAAACATCAGTATATCTCTGTATGAATGCAGAGTGAATCTACACCACGAGCACTACACACAGTTCTGGACCCCAGGTTTGGGGAAAAAGAAGACACAGAAGAACTGAAAAGCTGGAGGAGGACAACAACGGTGATTAAATGCATGAAACAGCTTCTGCAGGAAAAACAATTATGCAACACAATAAAAAGCCAGAAATGGCATAGAGAATGAATGAGTGCTTGTAGTCCCTTCTGAAAAAAGAATGGGCAGACAGCAAATTAAATTATCAGGACAGAAACAACAAAAAGGAGACACTTCTTCGCACAAGTAATAACTCTTCTGCCTCTTGGCCACGGAATGTTATGGATGCTGTAAGAGTACATGGGTTCACAGAAGAAAGGCAAGTTAACAGAAGGGGGGGGGGAAAAAATCTATCAACAGCTGTTAAGTACAAAATGAAGTTTTTGAGCTGCAAATGAGCCAGAGACTGGTAGCACAGTCTAGGGAAGTATCATTGCTGGATTGCCCTGAACTGACACTCTTCCCTGGGTATCTGCTGTACAGCAAGAGACAGGATGCTGGGCTAGGGGGACCTTTGATCTAACCCTGTACATCCATTTCTGTGTACAAGGCAGAAAGGGTTTGTATTCCATGCTGAATCAGGCTGGGGATACTAAAATTTGACCAGGAAAGAACGTGACTTAGATGCCAAATGCAGAAAATACTGGTTGCCTAGAGTTGAATGTCATAGAGGAAGGAAAATGTGAGGGTCCTAAAAAAAAATAATAAAATCTTGTTACAGCATTAAAACGGAGGGCAGAGATTAAACTTTTGATGGCAAGTATGTGCATGAATACAGAAAACTGCATTTCAGATGTAGAAGGGACTAGAGACTTGATTTCACACAACTTGGGATGTAAGAAGGGAGGCAAAAAAAGAGGGGATAAAAGAACAGTATTGAAGAAGACTCCCAACGTGTAAAAACTCCACTCTCCTCCAGTGCCTCAAGCTATAAGCAGAGTCAAGAGAAAAAGATGAAAAATGCAGTTTGACACGCTCGTTCAACTTCACCAGATGAATTTGAGATGAGCAGTGGAGATGATCACGTAATCAAGGTACTGGACAGACACGTGGAGATCAGAGTTCATCCCCCAGCTGCGCCACAGACTTCCTTCATGATGCTGGGCATTTCGCTTTGTTGTTCCATAAAACCGAGACAGTATTTTCTTAATGCACAGGAAAGCCGTGAGGCTGAATTCTTTAAACATCCTAGATGCCCTGTGGGGCCTGAAGAAGCACGGTTAGGACAGCAAACACCCAGCACTCCCAGGCCAAGGGCCACGTCTCATGGGCTGCTGGGACTAGTTGCAGCGTGGGATGAAACCGCAGCGGCAGGGACAGGGCAAAGAATTCCATCGCAGGAAATCAGCTCAGAGAAATTAAACCCTAGAAGGTGTGAAGGGAACAGGTTTCAAAGCCAGACAAAATATAAGATGCAGGAAGTGTGCTTAAGGAGCTGGCAAGTTTGCAACGCCTCTGAAGGATAATGCTGCAAACTATAGGAAGGAATCAGCCTGACACTAACAGGAGGGGAGAGAAATGGGATAATTTGGTACAATGTACCAAGTACTGCAATGTCTGTCTACAGCCAAGATGCACTCCAGTACTCAAAAATAAAGAAACAATGCTTACCTAACGTTTTTAATGCTTTCTGCTGATTTTTTCCCCCCCTGCTCTCAGGAATATAAAACTTAAATCATTTGAATATTAATTGTATCACTAAAGCAGATGTAAACAGGCTCTGACTTGGAATACCAGCACCAGCACAAAGTCTACAAGAACAGCAGTGCAGGCTGTTTGGATCCACTGCTTTACTCTTAAATGCTTAAGATACACTAATACCTTTAAAACTTATGAACTGGTAAATTTGAAATTACTCTAACCAGTCAGCGCTGAAGCTTTCCCTGACTTTTAATCAATCACTTAAATTATACTTAGAAACTCCCAAACCAAATATTTGCCAAGAGGTGTAAAACAACTCCCAGACTGAACTGGCAGAAAACACAGAAGAGCCCAGAATAGACCTTACTGATAGGATAAATTGAGCCTTGACATGTGTGGAGCCCATCTGCGAGCGACGAGGAGTACGCGCTTCATTTCTGTTTATTCCCTTCAGGCTGGATGAAATTTCAGGGATAACTTTATAGCAACATTGCCAGGCTGCTGCCCAGCTCCTCCACCTGCATGACCCCTGTGCTTGCCCACAGCCCTGGGCACCACCGATGGCCAGGCTACGGGGAGGCTTTAGGGTTTTTAATCCCAGAACTGATGATCCGGCTGAGTTTTCTTTGCTGGGTTTTTTGCAGCAGATCAGCCTTTCTCTACCCATCTCACAGTGCCCCTGGCTGCTGCTCAGCACCTCCCTACAACCTGATCACAGACCTGAGTGCTCAGGGGCGTGTGAGAAAACCTAAAGACTGGAAACAAACCAGAACAGCTGGCTAACTGCAGTAAATCAGGTTTAGGTGCTAAGCATCTCATTTAGCACAGTGGAACACTAAACTTCATCACCAAAGCAACTTTTAAAAAGTTTCAATGCATTTTTAAACCCATTTATTTTAACCAAAAGCACTTTAATACAGGTCAAAAGCAAATAGTTCATTCTGCAAACAGGAAGAAACAATTACGATTTTGTAACTTAAAACATTAAAACAAATTCAAGCATATGTGCATTAAAGACATAAATTGCTCAGACATGTACAGAAGAAAATACTGACTTGAATGTAGAGACTTAATTTGGCTGTAAACTTCGAGATCGCAGCAAGATCCAGAAATAATCCAACTTTAACTAACATAAAAGGCAAAAATCATTAAAATCATACTCAAATGATCCTCTATTGGCTTGCTTGTTTGAATTAAAAAATTAAAATCTCCAGTTTTAATGGAGCTGGTTAAGCTTCCCAGAAGTTTGAGGGTAAGGGGTTGTCAAGATACTTGGAAGAGCTTTTCAAAGAACCTCTCCAGAGCGAGAGGCCAGGCTGGCTACACCAAACAGGTTGGTATAGGAGAGGTACAGGAGGGGTATAGGAGGGATATAGGAAGGATATAGGAAGGCATCGAGAGCAGAGCCCTGCAGGGGCCCTTGGCGGGCGCCGGTAACGAGCAGCTCAAGAGCAGGCGCTGTAAAAACCCAGGGCAGCCTGCCACTGATGCCTGGAGTCACATAAAATTAATTTAAATTGGAAACAAACTGGCCCAGGTAGCGCTCGCCCGAGTTTCAAACAATGTTCAGAGCTAAGCGGCGCATTACACATTTTGCTGGCAGCTTGATCATTAAAATTAAATAGGAAGTGGCAAAGCTGCAGGGCAGGTGATGCCGTGGATTTGTGTATAAAAAGCAACAGTAAACTTGGGAATTACAGACACTTGTAAACCCTTACTTTAGTACCTGGTAAAATGGCTCAACTGGGTAGTTATGAAAGTTAGATTAATGCCATACAGCAGGCCCACATTAGCGTGGTATTTCCATAAGAAAAATGGACACATCCGTATTTTCTATAAGGAGTGCCAAGACGGTGGTTAAAGAAAAATTGGTAGATATAATTAATTTGAATTTTCAAACAGCCTTTGGTAATATTAATCACCACAGTCTATTAGGGAAACTAGTCATGGGGTGAGAGGTAAACATCTGTCAATAGATTAAAGCTAATTTAGGAAAAACGAACAGCATGAATAAATGGCCAGTTTTCAAGAAGGTTAATGGGGGAAGTCCCAGGGGTGGATACTATGATCAACATTTAATATATTAAATGATCTGGAAAGGGGCATATACAATGTGAAATAGGGGAAAAGAAACTGTTGATGATACTGCTCTGTAAATTAAACAAAACCAGCAAGAACTAACAGTACGAATCTGAAGGATCCACCCAAGTTACAGCAAATAAATGTTACTGCACACAAGTGCAAGGTTATGCAAATTGGCAAGGAGAGCTTGAACTAATTGTAGACACGGATGGGTTTCACATTAATTGTAACCATTTGGAGAAAGATCTAAGTGGCCTTGTGGACAGCACAGGGAAAACATCTGCTTAGTTTCCAGTCATCGTCAAAACCACAAACCAGATGTGGAGCTTTGTATTAGAGAGAGATAAAGAATAATATGGAAAGCAGAATTTCTCTCTCGAACACTGCGTTCAGCCCGTTTGCCTTTGTAACAAAACAAAACCTCAGAAACTTAGAAGCCCAGAAAGAACGGACATAAATTTTATAGCCCCAGAAAGATGCTCATCTAAGGACCCAGTCACAAAACACACACATTACAAAACTCAAGACTCATTGAACCCTTGTTAGCATGACTTTGGATGGCATACAGTCCATTAAAAAGTCTGGTGAATAGGAACTTTAATGATTTTCAAATTTCTGGGCTACGTTCAAGGGGCGGTAAGTAAGAGGTGAAACAATCCAAGCATATGATAACCCAAAACAGGCAGAGAAAGCCATCTGGATGCACTTATTCTCCATTCCCACCCTCTTTTTCTCCCAATAGGACAGGAGCAAGGAGTTGTCCAACTAAATGAAAGACAATAGATTTAGAAGTGATGAAAGAAAATATTGCTGCACCCACACTTACAAAAGTAACCCACAGAACTCTTCTCTGCAAGGTATTTATTGAAGCAATAATACTAATAAGATTAAAAACCACAAAACATAGGCAGTGTCAGCAATTGGAGTCAAGAGAATTCCTCAGTTTTCCCACTTGCCTTTGCAGGACTTTACTCTTTCTTCCAAGGTATCTAATATTAGGCATGAGTTAGGACTAGAAATGAGAACAAGCTGGGCCAGTGGCTTCATCCAGAACCTGCTCAGAGGGTTCACTGTGAGGAGGTGGATGGTTTGTACATGAAAGTAACTCAAAATGAAAGAGGAAGGAAACCGGGAAGACGTGATTTTAACTTCATTGTGTGCGTTGCATTCAAGGAAAAGATGCCTTAAGTCACCACAAGAACAGCAGAAAAAAATGCTGAGGAACAGAGCTTTTCATCTTTTAAAACATTCAGTCTTCTCTGAAAAGTGGAAGGAGCCAATATCAACTCTGCAGTTACTATCACCAACTCTTCCATCCAAGAAGAGACTTCTTCTGCAGGTCTTCCCAACACCTTCCTATTCATTCAGATGAGAGTGAGACTGAAAAGCAGAATAGCTGCTGCTGAACTGCAGTGTACACAGACAAAACCTGGAGTGGGTATCGTTGCCATGCTAAAGGGGAGGAGGGCTGCACTTCTGCCCTGGGAGGTCACGTAGCATGGCCCACTTCAGGCAAAGAGAAAGGTGGGTGTGAGATTGCCAACCTGATGGCCATGCACCAGTGGCATAAAAAACCAGAGTTTAATGAGATGCCAACCTTTTCTCCCTGTTGGTGAGGGAAAACGTCTCCATCAAAAACCGACTTCTGAGCACAGCTGGCTGGCTTCCAGAGCACTGACGTGCACAGCAAAACCATTGTATATGTGCCATCTAATTCCTTCTTAGACTTTCCAATAAATCCCAAGTCACTTGATCAGTACGTAGCCCTCATCTGCCAAAAGAATACACATCTGAATTGTCTCTATTCTCCCACTTTTTCAAATAATCCCAGTATCAGCCACTGAGTTGAACCCACTACTGATTCATGATTCTAACCATCCCCTGCTCTCCAACCCACTCTACTGGGGATAAAATTCAGAGACACAAAAGGCATACAAAATTCTATTTCTAACCCAGGACTATTTGGAGGCTATTCTCTGACAGACACAATGTATTTGTCTAGTTCAAGTGTTTCAAGAGCAGAACTTCCTATTCCTGCTTAGGAACACTTCTTTGTGTTTAGAATAATTTTTGTTCTCCTTTGTCCTATTATTTCAATCACCCAATTTCCTTGTCTCTCTTGGTGTCTCTGTCCTATAGATGCAGGTGAGTATCCAGTACATTCAGGCCTTTCAATATTTCTTTACAATAGGATCATTCTCATGCTGGTTTTTGGTTGACACTTTGTGACTTCCTCACAATTTTATACATCTTTTTTTGTGCCAAGGTATTCAGAAATGAAGTTACACAAAAGGGCAGGGGCTACATTCAAGAAGAAAAACATCATGCTTTTACAACCTCTCTTGGTCCAGTGGTCTGCTTTACTCCGTAAAAAAACACAAACATGACCCATGGGATTCACAGTGTTTCTAAAATTGTAATAAATACTGGGTGCAATTTGGTTCTCTGAACTGGGAATACACTTGGATCATGTTCTCAAAGCATCTTCAAGAACTGAAGGTTCAAGCAAATATGAAATACTGGTTTTGGCTAAAAGTCACAAGACACGGCACACTTGTCCTCACATCTGGAATGTTCCCACCAACTAGCTCTGCTTTATATTATTTATGTCCACA
Source organism: Corvus moneduloides (assembly GCF_009650955.1). Taxonomy (NCBI): domain Eukaryota; kingdom Metazoa; phylum Chordata; class Aves; order Passeriformes; family Corvidae; genus Corvus; species Corvus moneduloides. The sequence continues at coordinate 5,112,065 of NC_045479.1, forward strand.
TGTGATAACATACACTTTCCAACTTGAATTTCCTTATCCATAATTTTAATCCCTCTCTAGGCTCTTGTACTTTTGAGTAGTACTCCTTTAGCACTTTTTTACATCAATGAATTAATACACTGCCTACTTCTTTCTCTGAATCATCAGCAAATTTGGGACAGAAACAAATTCTGGTCCCTGTGGCACCCTGATAAATATCCGCTCCTAGCACAGGTTAGTTACAGGCTTGCCCAGGGAAGGGAGGGAGGACCTGAGGGGGTTTGATTATTGCTTTTACGGTTCTCAATATAAACTAAGAGGCACAATTGAGATAAATCAGGTGTTTTCTAATAACTAAGTTATAATCATGTGTTATTTACATTGAATGACACCACTTAATACAACATCATATTAGCAGCGCTTCACTTAAATTTCTTCAGCAAAGCAGGAAGCATAAAATTAAAGAAAAGGCTAAAAGTCAAGTTAACTTCCATCTGAAGAATTACTCTATGTATTTACATGCTATTAATCAGCATGAAGTCTCATTTTAAGTCCACTTTCAAAGGCCCTGTGTTTTGGGCATACCAGAGATAGCAGTTGGCTGATGAGGGCAGGTTATTGGAAGACAGGACTCTCACACAGACAAATTTTCTGGAAGCACATGAAGTGTCTGGAGCTCATCCATGAACACCACACCGTGAGCTCTGCAGACCACGTCATGAGCCAGCAGGACAGTGGTGGAGCAGCTTGGTTTCATTTCCTTCCCCACTGCCCCCCTCCCTCGCTTGCGAGCCCGGCTCTCTGTGCCACCAGAAGACCTGGTCATGATTCTGCTTTCTGCTGGCAAAAAAAGACACAGGAAAGGGACTCCGAAGGATCACTCACATCTCTACATGCTGTTAGCATTTCCTCAGCAAAACTGGGATGCCTCACATCTTGGCTGAAGCACAACAGAGGAATATATCCGCCAGATCGGGTCAGACCAAAGGGCCATGGAGCCCAATATCCTGCCCCAGACAGGGACCAGCAGCAAATGCTTGGTGGGTGCGTAAGAATGGTGCAAGCATACCATAAGGCTTCCCCCCTACCAGCTTCCAGCAAGCTGTGGCTTAAGACTTCCTGTGCCAGAGATTGTATCTTTGTGCTTAATTGCCCTCGATGAACTTCACTTCCATGAATTTGTTTAATTGCTTTTTGAACCTATCTCGACTTCTGGCATCCACAACATCCTGTGGCAATGAATTCCAGTTTAATTATGTCTTGCATGAAAAAATACTTCCCTTTTGTGAAGGAAATTACTTCCTTAAAAAAAAGAAAACACCAAAAAAAACCTCCCCAAAAACCATCAACCAGCAACTATCACTATGTAAGACTACAAGTTCTGGTAGTTCTGTAAGGGCTTTAGAAGAAACCACTGCATTCAGTTGTCCCCCTCTGGCCTTCTGCAAAGGTTACTGCCCAGACTATTAGACAAGGCTGCTGGGGAGAAAGGTGGAGTTCTACATCATGGTGGTGGATGATGGTCTAAATGAGCTGGCAACTTGCCCCAGGCCGAAAACAAATGTCTGCCTACGTTCCTGACTGTTGTATACATTTGCAAAAATCCAGTGTTTCAAGACAGGATTTGTTTCCTGCGAGACTGCGAGAAAGGGTCTTGCATTCTAAAAAGTATCCTGTGTTACACTTGCATAACGTTAGGTGCTGCAACCCAATGCGAGTGATCATAAGAACATCATTCGTTGCCTTGCTTGTATAATTATTTTTTGTGGGTTTAGTGGCTATGTACTCTCACTGTTTCAGGTCCACAAGAAATAAACCGAAGTACAGAAGAAGACTGTAGAGATAATGTTCTATGAAACATCTTTGTACTCTCCCCTCCTTTCTCAACAGTCCAAACCGAAAAGCACAAAGAGTCTTTCTACACGTTGGGTTTTTTTGACGCAGGGCAACTTGGGCAAACTGTACCTGCCGCTTTTCAAAATTGAAGTGCAAGGGAGTTACCAGGGCCAACAGCGATCTCAGTAACAAACCAAAGCACTGGTGGCCTTTGCATCGCCAAGAGGAAAGCAGGCATGGCCATCTGCAGTTCCTCCTCACTGCCGGGTAAAGCATTAACAGGGTTGACTAATTCCCTATCTGCTGTCCTCCTAATCTGCAGCCGTGCTTGAACCAGGCTGCTCTACATTATAAATAGGTCTGCTTAACTGAGCTGAACGCCGCTTCACCTAACCCAAAACGAGTGCCAGCGCCTACCCTGCAGCTGCTGGGTTCTGCCAGGGGCTGCTCACACCAGCACTTCCAGGTGCTCCCCTCACAACTTTCACACCAGAACTGCAGCTGGTAAAAAACCATTTTCCGACAAACCGTGGGGTATTTGGTAATTTCCTGGAGACATGAGAGGAGGTCCTAGAGGGTTTTGAAGACTCAGGCATTTTAGCCTTTAGTGCCCAGTCAGAGGGTCAGCAGCCTAAAGGAACACAAAGCTTCCACTGCAGGCAAGCCACCTTACCCTGTGCCAAAGCACTTGCTATAAGCTCATCACAGACCTTAGGGCAAGAGCATAGAGGAGAAGGGGAAGGGCAATTCCTGGGGAGATCAAATTCTCCTGTGAAGACAGGAAGCTGACAGCTGGCAAGCACTGCCCTCCACATGTTTCAGAACACTCCTCCTCACGTTTTACCTATTTTTGTTATCATTTATTGCTGATGTGCCCCAAGAGTGAGGCTTGGGGCCAACTTCTCTGGAAGGGTGACAGCTACCAAAACAGTAATAAAACTCAGTGTTTAGCATTCTCCTGAAGCCAGGCCCTTCCCTCTTCATCAACCAAACACAGAAGTGCACTCAAACCCCATTTTATTTATTTATACACATTGCTGCACCCTCTATTCCTGGCAACTGGTGCTCATGACATAGTGGCCTGGGACACGCTGGAACAGGGCTCTGGGTCACCTTGTAAGTGGTGGCAGCAGCTGCCTCCTGGATCAAGCGTCTATTAACCAGCAGCTCGGGAGGGCTCTAAATTAAGTTCTCTGCTCCATTCCCACAGAGGGGGAGGGAGAAAAATACACCACCACCAAATCCTTATTTTCCTCCAGCGGGACTCACTGAAGTTTCCCCAGTGCTCCCTCCTGCACTTGCCAGGATAAGCGGCCCAAGGCCTGGTTTCTGTCGGCAACCATCCGGACTGCGCAGGACCGCGCGTTATTCCAGCTGCCACGGCTCCTCACAAACTACACAGCCTGGTTTTGATGCGTGGTGGTGGTGGCACGCTGCTTCTCTCACAGCACAGATTCAGCCCTCGGACCATCTCTGCCTGCAGGATGCCTGCACAGTCCCTACAAATCCAGCTGGCAGCGCTTTGGGCACCAAGGGTGCTCGGGCCCACTCTCAGTCATTTAGGAGGGGAGACTGTATAAATAGCTGGTGTGCACAAACTGGAGGAGCAGCAGGGAACGAGAGAGGGAGGGATGGAGGGAGGGGGAATCTGAAGTGTTGGGCCCCAGCTGTGAACTCCTCTTGTTTTTGTTTTAGGGTAATTAATGTTCCCTTGAATAGAGCTAGGGCATGGGCTCCTGTTTCTGCAGCTTTCAATGCTATCAGCAGCCCGGACTGGACTGGGCTGGGAGCAGCGGGGGGAGGTTTGTATTTCCTGCCATCCCCAGTAAATGAGGTAATGCGAGCATGGGGGCTGGAGGCAGGGCACAGCCGGGGGGACTCACCCGAGCCCCCCAAGCCCCGACAGCCTGCTCCCCAGAAACCTCTCCAGAGAGCCACTCACCCCTTCCCACTCTGCTATATTTATTAATTTTGCTGCCAAGGCAGGGGATCCTCACGCTCCCATCCCAGCGCCCCTTGGCCAGCTCCCCTCTCCCACCCCAAGCTCCCCTCATGCCTGAATTAGATACATTCCCCCTGCACTCCCAGACGTCTCCATCCCCTCGTCCCCTGACAGAGCAATCATTTATCAAGTTGTTTCACGCGTTGTCGGGGAGGGGGGCCCCGGGGGACGGGGGTTTGTTTCGTCCCTTTGTTGGAGCTCCACAGGACCGTCCAGCTTAGTCTCCAGCCAACTGCTGAGAGTCGCCGGAGTCCGGGAGCAAATGTTAAAGGGGCTGCCTTTCATCTGCAGGCTGATCCTGCTGCCTTTTCATTTTATTCTTCCAGCTTCTGGGATGTTACTTGCTTACACACCCCCACACCCACCCCGCTATCATTCTGCATGCATGTTTTTGAGGGAGCAGGAGCTCATTTTCCATGTGCTTGTCTCTTCTTCCCTCAGCAGCTTCTCCTGTCACCAGTACACTCAGCCTCTGGGAGTACTTTTTACCTTACTGGCCTTTTTCTCATCCTTGAATGTAAGACTCCATAAACTAGATTGGGTTAGGGGCAAGCCCTGCTCGTGCAGCCCATCCCTTCCTTGCATACACTTTGGCGTATTGCAAGCTTTTATTCCCCATGTGCCTGGGAAATGAGTAACTACCTACAGCACACCACCATCAAAACAGAGTAGTTAAAATAAAAGGGAAAAAAGAAGAGACCGTTTGGCAAAAGAACTAAGTAATGCTAAAGAAAAAAAGAAACGTTTCAAGCACTCTCGTGCTTTAAGCACTCTTGTGTTCCCCACATGTAGGGCTGGAAGACAGAGGATCTGGTCTGTGTTGCAGGCTGCCCACACTCACACAGCAGGCTTGTGGCACGTCACCTCACCCTTCCACACCACACCGAGCCCCACCTGAGAGACCAGGATGCTGCCTGGCTCCCAGGGATCCTGCCTGTCTGTCAGTAACCAGCCATGGACACTCCTAGGGTTCCTGGGTGGAAGAAAATGTGGAAACAGAGAGTGCATTAAACTAGGGATGTCTACCTGCACCCTAAAGTTCTTAGTGACCAGCTTGGGAACAGCTGAATAACAGAGGAGAGCCCAAGAAGCTGTGAATCCAAACATGCCACTTCCTTAATTTACCAAAGCCCATACAAAGTGCTTGCAAATCTTACGGCTGCATATATTTTTGGACAACTATAGCTGGTTACAGTTTGTTTCCTAGCAAGCTGCCAAGACTGTCCTCTGTGCTTGCATGTGAGCATTTCCCAGCTATAGCTTGTTGTAGTCCTTAGTTTAAAGGATGGACGGGGCTTAAGGGCAAAAACAAAGTAAAAAAAAAAAAATCCCACTTGCTTAGCAGCTAAGTAACCATTGTAAATTCCACACATTTCACAGCACAGAGGGCAGAAGCTGCCTGGGATCTGATGTATTCCTCTCACCACCTTGCCTCCATAACTCTTCCTTGTGGAGGAGAGCTGGATCCATTTGCTTCCCAAGTCAATCAACAGAGTTCATGAGTCAGCCAAGGGAATGCTGAAAAGCAAGAGGGTATGCTCCTGCCCCCAGGAACTGATTACGCTGCCTCTTAATTGTTCCCAGATTCTATTATCCCCGAAGAGACTGGAGCAGCAGCAGCAGCACCAGCCAGCTTGTTGACAACATCCACTTCTACATCTGACCTCATCAGACATACAGAAATTTGCATTTTTGCAATCACTGATCTGTTGAGACTACAATGGTTAGGTTATTAAAAAGAAAAAGTTAGGTTTTATGGATATATATCAGAAGAAACATCTGTCTTCTGAGTCAGAGCTGCATATCCAACAATTTCGAGTCTGCTAGTAATCACACAGTCAGAAAGCCATCTGACACCAGGACACTTCAAACCAACAACCAGTAGGGCACTCTGCATATTGCTGATCCAGGCAATTCCCTCCATTCTCAGTTCCTTCAATTCCAGTAGCCTCAGTACTCATTTCATCCCCTGTTCCCTCCTGTCCTCGCCCAAGTGAGGACAGCCAAAGCTTTATTCCACTCTTCACTCATTGTTAAGTGGTGTATTTCAGGTTTTACATTGCTGCCTCACTTATTACTACTTCTTTCACGTATTCCATGCAGGCTGCTGCTGTCTCTCTGCAACGGTTCAGGTGACAGCATGTGAAGGGGGAAACGCTACCTTCAGGACTATAAAACCAGCCTGAGGTCTGTCCCATTATTCAAAGCCTTTACAATAGTAATAAAATGAGTAATCACATCTCCATTACACTTCATTCAGTACATGGGAGTGTGAGACTAGGAAGTAAAGACAGCTGTTCAATATTGATTTTTATCCTTCTTATTCTTTATGTATCCCTATGCCTAATTTGCTACATTGCTTCCGAGCCTGGCCACCAAATAAGCTATTAATCGCTTCACAGACCTTTTTTCTGTGGTGGCCTCCACACAGCATCTCAATCCAATAAGCATTAACTCTTTCTCAATCTATTTTCAAGTTAATGATTTTTAATCTGATTTGACAGATGAGAAGTTGGTGGGGAAAAAATTGACTAACACTAGCAAAACTCACCTCTCTATTTAAGCATCCAACGGCTGCACCTCTATTTGAGATTGTTCCCCCCACCCCCGAAAAGAATCCCACAAGCCCCATCCTTGGCATTTTTATGGCAGTATTTAAAACACAACAGAGACTTAATTGTTATTTTTCCCAGGGCTGGGAGAAGGTGGGTAGGTAGCAATACACCCCAGAGGCAGGGAACGCAAGGAGGAGTACGGTGCCTTATCCAAGGCCACCCAGAGAACCTGGGACAGAGATGGCTCTTCCCTGCAGCACTGTTAGCAATTCCAACTTCAGCACCAAACGTTCAACACTTTCTAAAGCTGAAGTTTGGCAACACAGTTAAAATGCTGCAGCCTGAACCAGAAATGCCAGAGCAGTACTGACGTAAATTCAACTCTGCCATTTTTAATACACCTCCCAGTTTTGGCTCCCTGTACCGGCCAATGCCCACGGCTGCTCCTCAGCTGGCTAATTCAGCAAATGAAAAACATGTTCTTATCTGGATCATCTGGATGACCAGCTGCTGGGAATGGAGACACATGGAAGGAGCCAGGGCCCAAGCTGGAGCTCTGGAGCACAAATGGTGGCTGGAGGAGCTTTTGCCCTCTGTGCTCCACCTGATGCAGTAACTTATGCCAGTCTCCCTTGGCTTCACCTAAACTCTTTCCCAGCTCCCACAATAGTTTGTGAAGCATTTTATTTCCACAGCTGAGGAGAGGCACATCACCTAAGCTGCTCTGGGGGAGAGCATGGCCACCCAGCCAGGTAAATGAAGATTTCTTGTAAGAAATGAGGCATAAGCCACTCACCTCCAGTCATAAGTCTGCAAAAAATGAGTGCTGAGACTGAAAATGCAAGTTAACATCAGTATGTTTCAATTAGAAAGACCCATCCTTGTTCCTCTATTGTTCCTCTATTCCTACTCCTATTCCACTCATTTTAGGGCTTTATTATAAGCCAGACAACCAAAGTAATTTCAGTTGAAAAAGAAAAACAAACTAAAATCCCACCAAAATTTAGCTTCTGAAACCTGGATCATTCCTTCTCCTCCCCGCACAAGCACAGCCCCACGAAGTTGAACTGGTGGATGAAAAGGAGCTGTCATCTCTTAGGGTGGGAGAGGGGAGGGAGAGCTGTGGACCTCACAACTGCCTTGCCTCTGGCTAGACAGATACAGCACTACACCCTCATGTGACCAACAGACGTCCTTTTCTTTTCCTGTGGCAGCCTCCATCTCTCATATCCTGCCCACTTCCGAGCTTCTTCAGCAAACAAGGTGAGAACCACACAGCCAGCAACTTCCTTCAGTGCACAGCCTTGGCTTGTGCTCTCAGCACCACCTACCCTACAGAGCAAGCCCATGGAAAAGCACACGACCCTGTAATTAAAACCAATCATCATCTACAGGTACAAGGCACTGAATTAAAGGTTGCAGTGTTTCCTGTCAAATAACTGAATTTGTAATCATTTAGCATCGGTTTCAACACAAAAAAAACCCCAGTCATGTACAACAAACCCCTCACTATCATGTCACAGTGGTGACTTGAAGCAGGCACGTTCTCTACCATCACCACCACTTGAGCTCAAGTACAAATTACATTAGCAGGCAAGCAGACAATATTGGTGTTTGAAGCCAGCATTGCAGGACAGAAACACTAAAAAGTGTGCAGGAACATCCCCATTTTCTGGGCAGCCTTACCCAAAGGTAAGGTAACAGGTAGAGGTTAAAAGTGAGTTTTTCCTCCCAGAGCTACTATTTAGCTCCTCAACCAGTTACATGGTGAGCAGCTGGATTTTCATGGCATTGCTATTGCTCACAACTGCCCTGCTAGGAAGTTTGGGATTCTGCTTCCAGCTAGTGACATTTTCTATATTTCCAACAGCACTGAAGCATTATGAACAATAATCAGGCATGCCAATATTTCCATTATTAAAATATAAGAGTCAAAAAGTGAGGTTTAAGTTTGATGCCTTGTCAGAGCTGGTGCACTCAGTTCCCCATCGTCATCCATGGAGAAAAGAGGGGAACACCTTCAGAGTGATTCATGTCATTCTAAAATAGACTCCTCTCATCTCTCAAAGTTCAATTTCTTTCCAGTGACAGTGATAAATGCCTGCATGATCAGTCTGACATGACAGTCCACTTTGAACACTAAATATTCTTGCCCCTTTGCTCATCCCCACCACTTATTCAAACTCCATACCACGGTATGGCTGGCACAACTATTTGCCAGGCCACTCTATAAGCCAGCTCATGAAACTAATCCAGGCAAAAAATAACTGGAGGGAATGGGAGTTGAGGTGCTTTAGGTTTTTTTATCCACTGTCCAGATCAGCTGCCTGACCTGTTTCAGTGTAGCCCCAGAAGGAGTTGCACTGGAACACCTGTGAAGGTGCTGATAGGGATATAGAGACCAGATAATCACACAGATTTCAGGCATGCAGGAGTGGATGAAAACAAGCTATGTATTATTAAAAGACCAAAGGCCAGAGCTCTTGGCTATCTGTTCTCAACAATAAAGCAAATAAAAATCTTCCTGTCTGGCCTAAGGCACTTCTCTCAAGGCAACAGCTGCTATTTTGTGCAGTGCTCACCCACAGGTCCCATTTGGAGTGCCTGCATAATGACTCCTGAAGTCAGGTATTCCTGCACAAGCAGCAACCATCCCTCAAAGGCAAACAGAATGAAAAAAAGAACCGGCAGTTTCCAACCCTGACTTATTGTCAGTCACAGTTCAAATGGAGTTTTGAAAAAAACTCTAGCAAAAGATGTATCCCTACTTCAGAACTAAAAGCTCCCCTTCTGCCCAAGCTGAATTTCAGCAGTTTTAGACCATGCATTGCTAAACAGTCTCTTAAAACAACTCCTTTCATAATTCTGCTCTTTTTGGGGGAATAGGAAAAGGGAAAGGAACAGAGAAAAGCATTCAGAGAACAGAAAAGAACAGAGAAATTATGCACTCTTCAGACCATGGTTAGCCTGACCTACTGTTGGTGACAGCCTGAATCCAACAAAGAGGTTGGATAAGAGACTGCCAGAGGTCCACTCCGACTATACATTTTTGTGATTCTATATTGAGGTTTCCTTATCAGTCTTTTCTGAAATCAAGTCTTGACTGACTTTCCTCTCATAATAGTCCTCAAAGGCCATTTACACCTTCAAGGTCTCAGCCTCCATTTAGCATCACCTCTCTGTTCAGCTGCCTTCCCTCACTCCATTTTCCATGTATGACATAGCACAAAACCAGGTGCTCAGCATGAACACTCAGGAAAAGCAGCAAGCAAAGCCATGACACCAGGGAAGGACACCGGGGTGGCAATACTCCAACCACCACGACCAAAGGAACGTCATGAACAGGCACTTGGGGTTGGATTCAGGTGCCTCTATGTATCCCAAGAGGTCCACACAAGGTTATGGTTGAGTAATGTTCAACATAGCTTGGACCTTCAAATGGAAGAAGGAGCCTTTATGTACCCTGTCTCCAAGCTTCTGCAGGTGCTACTCCCCATCCCACTTTTTACTGCACCCAGGAAAAAAGTAGAAAAATAAATCAGGGAAATCAGGATGGTTCCTTACTTCCCAGCTGTAGGAGAAAGGGCAGCTGTGGAGAGCATTTCTCCTCTGGCTGCAGAGAAGCCAGCCATTCTTCTGCTGCCACAGGTCAGATCTTGTCCCTCCTACAGGGGGAGACCCTCACCTTTCCTCTCTCTGGGTAGAAGTCCTGGACTACAAATAAAAGGTCCTATTTGGCAGCTGGGTATTGGCCCTACAAGAGGACTCTGCCCTAAATAGTTTCAAGCATGTGCCTCTAAAACAGGAAACAACACGAAAACATCACCCAAGTACAGGAGTTGCTCTGCTTCTAAGGAACCCAGAAACATCCCCACACCGTTCAGCATCTCCTGTCCATCCCTTGCCATAGGCCAGGGCTCACAAGCCATGTGACAACTTTTGTGCAGTACACCCAGGCAGCTCCTCAACACCCAGGCACATCCTCTCTGCTCGAGTGTGTAGAGAGAGCCCTGCTCATTTTTGCGAGCGGCAGTGGGGAAATAAGCACTCAAAAAAAAGAGAAGATGGGGGACTTGCAGAGCTCCTGCCATTTGCTTGGCTCAGACACAACTTCAAGGACTGCTGTAATTGTCTAGAAATCAAACAAGTGGCTGATAGCACCAATTAACACCTTCCATCATAACAATACCTTCATCTCATCTCTCCCCATTCTCTCAACACCTTAACATATTGGCACCCTGAATGACTCCCCTCCCAGACAGCAGACAAACAGTAATGTGGAGGGGAGTGAGGAATGAAGGTGTGTGCAGTGTCCTAGCATAAGTGAGGCAGCACAAATACTGGCAGTTGTAAAACATATCAGAACAAAATAAATTGGAACTCGACTTGAGACACCTGAGAAGGTGCAACAAATCTAGAGAAATACTTTTTTACACAGACTCAGACCACTTTTAGTTAATAGCTACAAGCTGAGAAGATTTTTTTAGAGTCTTCCAACAAAGAAGACAGTGTCCTCTTTGCACAGGGGTGGAAAAACCATGGGAAAAATTTAATCAAACTGGGGCAACATTTCAAAAAGATCTTCACATTTTCCTCAGAATAAAGAAGCAATAAACACAAATAAGCTCTTATGCTTAAGCTACTTCCTCTTTAAGCTTCTTGTGTGAATGTAAGTTTGCAAGCTCAACCACATGCAAGAGTCTTGCATTGCAGGAGCACCTAAACCTGTTCCCATGTGCTGTGTATTCAGCATATGGATTGGGTACAGCCCTGGTGAACAAACATAGATCAGCCCAAAGAGAAAACTTTGGTTTCAGAGAGATGCCACCTTCTGCAATTACAACATAAGTCTGGAGTACGTTGACTTGAACTCACTGGACTTGCCCTAAATTTGCACCGGTGTGACTGAATACAGCATTATGCCTGACAGGGAGAGGAAAGGGGCATGGACTTCTCTTTTATTCAATACACTGTTTTACTAAAGTAATAGGACTCTGGATTCAGAGATCCCCAGGATTAAAGCAAAGTCAAGCTTGTGGACAGGCAACACCTATTAGACCAGCAGCTACAACCAGAAAAAGTGAACAGCTTCTGGATTGAGAGCTCTTAGGGGGTTGTTTTTTTAATTCCCCCTTGTAGAACTCGTGCTACCATTTAAAATAATAAAACAATTATCCTTGCCTGAAGAGGCGGCTAATTACCCTTCCCGGTGACACTGCCCATCTACCTTCAGACACGCTGGAGGGGCAGCTGTAGCTTGGGTGCATTCCCAACAGGGAGAGGCCTCGGGCTTTGCTGCTCACCGGAGCTGGGAAGGAAGGAAAGGAAGGACGGCTGCTGGGAAAGGAGCAGTAATCCCAAACCGGCTCAACCAGGCCGCCTTCCACCACTGCCCAAGGGCTTTCGCCTCCAACATTGAAATGCTAATCTGACTCTGTAAACCCATAAACAAAAACAAAGAGGAGGACACAAGAGGTAAAAAGCCTCCCTGAACTCCATCCCCAAACCCAATCTCCAGCATTCAGGCTCTGTCTGACAGAGCACGATTTTGCCCACAGGAGTGAGTCCCACAAGCTCTGATATCAAAATCGCTGGCAGGCAGCATCTTTATGGTCAGATGCATTTAAATGGCCACTTCCATCACACACTGAAATATCCTTTGTTTCAGAAATCTCTGAAAACAGCTTTCTACTGCAGCGACAGGCCAGACACAGATCTGCTAGCCTTACTTACTGCCCTTTTACAACAGGACACCATCAAATAATTACACCAAAGCTTAACTGGCTTCTGTATCTGGGCTCCAGCTTGACCTTGCATGCACTGTCCCACTTTCCCTGCCTCCCCCAAACCCACACTTTTAAGACCTATGCCTGCCCATGGCTCATAAAATGGGGGCAAGCACCTGCCCAGAGACCCTGGCTGGGAGTCGGAGTGGGAATCACAGATCTGGGTCTGCTCTGACCCAGGAAGGCAGAGGGGAGGGTAGGAAGGACAGCAAAGGTCGGCTTGTGGGGAGAGCAGATCCAAGCGCTTGGAAGTGGAGATGCTGAATCTCAGAGATCAGTAGGGACACAAGGGCATGCCAAGGCTCGCTGGCTGTTCTCTCTGCTCTTCCTTCAAACCCTCCCAGCACATCCACATCTGCAGAGAGTCAGCACGGGGGGCCACGTCTCACCAGCGAATGCTCCCTGCCAGAAGGAGCACTGAAACCACCTAATTACCCTGAAAGCGGCCCTTTTGTTTCCCACCCTCCCTGTTTTCTTCTGTCTCCTGACCTGTTTTCGAAAGCATTTTGGGCTGCCTGTCATGTGGAAGCCAGATTTTGAAGACAAAGCAGTGGCTCAAGATATTTATCCCTCTGCTGGCTCCAAGGACACTGCTGCTACAACCAATCTTCAGGGGAAAAGAGGACAGAGTCAGCAACACGGACCACGGGGAAAGGGGAGAGCTGTTCTGCATGCCGCAGCAATTCCTTACTGGGGTAGCTGAAGCCAGCCGTGGTTAACTTAGGCCAGAAGGTCCAAGGGCTCTTCTCTGCCAAGTTTAGCTCTGGATGACAGTGAAATGTGCTTAATTTGACAGTTTCATTTTAACATGTATGGGCAAAGTCTAGAAGGAGACAGTGGCAGCAGCAAGGGAAGAGAGTTGGATTATTATAAGGTAGCTTTCCTGTTGCCTCAACCCAGTGTTTAGCACTAAAAATGGATACAAAAAAATTACAGATGCTAACTCCTCACCCTAGCAATGAAATGATCAAACACAGAGTGTCTTCAACATGGTAACAAATCCCTCACACATTATAAAAATCAGCCTTTCACTACGAATTTCAAACTGCCACACCTCTAGCATTACAGAAGCTGAAAGCTTGGGCACAGCACTGCGGCTGGAAAACACAAGGAAACCTTCTGTTTATTTCTCTTTTCACCTTTTTTTTTCAATCTATAATAAGAGAAAGTTACGCCACTGATACGACTTCTGTGTCCTCCTCAAACCATTGGAAATATACCCTTGTGAGCATGTGCAAAATGCAGTTCCTGGAGCGGACACTGCAGCAGTAGAGAGAAATAGGTGGCCAACAAGAAGTTTAATCAGTGGAATCCTGCCAAATGCAAGGAAAGAACCCAGCCTGTGCCTACGTGCCAGTGGGGACACAGAAGAATAATGCTTCAAAAGTACAGGAGAACATCTTCTGGTCTCTGTTTCTCCTCAAGAACTGTCAAGTGCATCTTTCCTTCTCTCTGCTTTTCACCAGGTGATTCTAAGCCATGGGCTGGGTTACTGTGCATGCCTTGGCACCAACTCCATGAGCCCAGCGCATTCTTTGGGCTGTTTGGAGACCGGATTTGTCCGTAGACCATTGCCAGGCACACTGATCACATACCAGGTGTGCCAAACACCAACTGAAGTGAAAGGGTATAAGAGCGCATCATCTTCTCCTCTCCAGGCTCCCGATAAGACCACTCTGGCAGTACAGCAGTGGCTGCTTCACGACCACCACCCCCTTCTGCTCACAGTCCCCACATCGGGGAAGCTGCCCTCTCCATTTCACACAAGTGCATCCCAGGCATGCAGGGCAGTGAAGGGTTAATTTAATTAGTTCTGTGTGTGCTCAAAGAATTACAGGCAACTTCATTTAATTATTAAGTAGCCAATCAGGTAATCTCTGTATCTGATTAGCACACTAATGAAATAATGTCTTCCAGTTCAAAGCTGTCATTCCAATCAGGAGACAGCCCTTCAGCTAGAAGGAAAAGCTGGCCAGGTTTCCATGGGCTCAAGGCTTTGGGTTTTGAAGAGGGGAGCAGGGAGCAGAAACATTCCCACCTTGCCTCTCCCTGTCTCCAGTTCCAGAGAGGCTCCCTGATGCTCCAGGCAAGCGTCCTGCATCGCCACCACCACCACCCTTCTCTCCTGCTCCCAGATGCACGGGAAGACTCCAGTCTACAGAGCCTGGAGAGTGCCAGGCTGTCAAGAGTATTGCCTGGGCACTGCCAGCTGAGAGATCTGCTAAATATGTGAGGCATGGCTCTGCTGTGGTCTGCATGGGAGAAGAGTCACACAGCAAAGCCATTATAGCACTAAGAGGAAGCCAGAAACCTTCCTCCCTCCCCCATGCCACGCTCTGCTCCTGTGTCATATGCAGTTATTTCCAGCCTGGGGAAAAGTGCAAGGCGGCAGCTGTCACACGAGGCAAGGACTTGCCCCTTTTAAACAGGGATTTCAGGACTAAATGACCCATTACAATTAACACAGCTGCAAGAACTGGGACACTTCCACACAGCCCAAGAGGGACTTTGGGAGTGGGGGAGGAAAGGAGGAGACAAGCAGAGGGCTAGGATCATACTTCCAAGACCTGGCGTGGAGTCTCCCATCCCTCCACCTTTTAAGCATTAGCTCAGCTGTTCTCTTCCAACTGCTACTGTTCAGCCGAAGCACAGCAGGGTGGGATGTGCAGCCCAGCCCAAGCCTGACACACACCTCCTCCTTTGGCCCCTTCCTCACAAACCTGCTCACACCCAGCTCAAACTCCCTTTCCCGAACAGCAGCACCAGCTACTCCACTACAGCACGGCTGCTTCGTGCGTAGCTGCACATATCCTAACTTTTAATTAGCTAGCCCAGGTTTATCAGAGGAGCTGCAGCAGGATGTGGTTCAGCACGACCAAACCATCCCAGCTTCTATCCAAGGAGCCTGGCAGATGTTGCTGTCCAAGCTCCAGCCTGTGCTGCTGCCTCTGTATTGAGCGTGTCCTCACTGCCAGTTTAAATGCTAACTCGTCTCCAATTGCCACAGCTGCCAGCGTGTCTTCGTGTTTCTGAGCTCTAGATCATCTTCCGGATGGTGTTTCCACTCTGCCAGTGCCTCTACGGCAGGGAAAGGGCGGAGCCTCCAGGATGCTCACGCCAAACAGCACTAGTTTTGTTTAAGTCACCCCTCCGAAAACAAATACTGAGAGAATCACGAGAGGGAACAGAAAAGTTGTGAGCAGTCCCCAGCAGCCAGCCAGCTGGCTTTCTGTGAGAATGCTCAAGTGTTGACACTTTTTGTTGACCCTTCCTATCCTGAGAATACCCCATGAACAAGAACCAGCACTGCTGAGCAGGAAGAGACATCTCCCTCTCTTCTCTCTGCTGAATACAGTCATTCCAACTCAAGGAAACTGGTTAGATCAAGAAAGTCAGGCTTGGACAGCACAATGAAGCATCCACTAATAATCAATCCCTTCACAGCAGTCTTCCTGCCAACTGGCTAAGGACTAGGCAATGATTATAAACTGTAGTTGCTACTCCAAGGAAAAACAACACAACATCATATGGCGGCCCTTAAATTCTGAAACCAGTCCTGCCTACAAAAAGAGACAATTCTTTCTAACTGCCTGTCCCAAAAAAACCAGCCCTGAAATCCAAAGCTGGGTTCATCACAGCTTGTATTTCACTAGTCACAAAAAATCCCCAACCAACCAAAAAGCAATAAAGCTTCCATCACTGAGGTTAACAGAAAATTCTAGGAGTGCTGGGAGGGTGAGTTTAACACCTCCCAAGATACCATTGTCACCCCGCTCTTGCTGGCATCCCACTCACTACCTGAGGAGGTGTGCACGGGAGAAGCTGGCAGGACAGGGCTGCCCCAGCACTCATTAACCAGCACAGATGCAATTCGAGCCCGACTTGAGCACAAGCCACTGAAGCAGCCACCTGGGGACCTGCATTCCTTGACAGCTCTGCCGCCCCGCACATTCCAGCCCCCTCGTCCTCCGGCCCTGAAACCAGGTCAGGGAGGCACAGCATGACCTGATCTCCACCTCTGATAGCACCAAGCCCTGTCTCGTCCCCTCTTGCCACCCTTGCCACAGTCAGGCCAGATGTGTTGCTTCCCCGCAGTGAAAAGCGCAGAGCAAGGACACAGATACCCATCCAGGCATGTGCAGGGACACCCTCTCAATGCCACAGCTATTTGCAGATCAGCCATCATCCAAAACTTCCCAAAATGACAAAGTCCGGGCATTTGGCAGGTCACATGTTTAGTACAGAGAGCAGTTTGTTCCACCAAGGGACTCGCAACACCCTCCCAAATTACACATTGCCCTTTAGGGGATGCCACAGCAGCTGGAATCAGCTCGCTCCTCACATTCCTTAATAAGCACTTCCACTGGAGAGCAGGGTGGATGCAGGGCATCAGCTGCAGTTAGTCATGACTGAGAGCTGGGCTCCCTTTCCTCATGCTCCCAGCACTATCTGCAGTCTAAGAATATCCAGCACCACCCACCCTGCTGGGGCAGGGGGAGTCAAGTGGTCCGAGCTCCCAGGCGTTACAGGTCTCCCTGCTAGAGGAGACTTCCACTCTGCCTCCCCCAAGCAGCAGCCTTCAGCGGGGCCCCTCGATAGCTGGTTGAGATCCTACAGATCATGGAAAGATAATCCATTGCACTACTAATGCACTACTGCAGCTGTCCATGGAGAAAATCCCCTTTCAACCAAAAAAAACCCCTCAAGCCCTTTGATCCTCTCCAACTCACAATTATCTTAAGGGCAAAATAGTCTTCAGTGCCTCGGCACCTTGTATCAGGCTGAAAGAATGGAAATCGAGACTGCTATTCCCTGTTTATTCTACATGGCTGCCCTGTCCGACAAGACAAGCTGCTCCAGCCTCTTCAGCACAGGCAAACAAATCCTGACGGGTAGATATCTGCATAGCTGGGTGACCAGAGCCACACTGAAACCTTTTTCTGGGGAAAAATTGTTTGTTTGTTTTGTTTTGCCTTTTTTTAAAAAAAGCCTGAATTTCTAAAAAAGAGTTTTGCACTATTCTGGTTTTGTGCAAGACTCTCAGCTACAGGGAAGTTTAACTGATTTCAGCTGCATGTTCAGCACTGACTACAGAATGAACAATTCACAGGCTCACCATCTAACTCCAATTTAAAACTTTTCTAACCAGAACGTTAACTTGAAAAAGAAAAAATGAAATGTAGCGAGGCTTGATGTAGCCCAAAACCCTTTCACGGAGGGTTTTACTGACAAGGTTTCTTCCCCAGGTGCCCTCACTGCTGCGTGACCTCTTGTTACCTGTGCAGGCTCACTCCACCTGCTATCCAGGGCTGCAGCGCGATAAGCGCTTCTTTCAGCAGAAGTGGCAGCTATAAAAAGCCCTTCCCCTCCCCGCTGCCTGTTTCCATTCCTGTGCCACTGCCTCAGTCATGCTGGTACAACCCTTTTGTGGGGCTGTGGAGGGAGCTGGCTGGGGGAACTGCTTCTGGTGAGGCATAGCTCACTTTAAAGAAAGAAGCGTTGCGGTTTTTAATGCGGGCAAGCAGTTTTGCTGCCAGCCGAGATGGTGGCAGGAGCTGCTGTGGGAAGGCAGCTTGAGAATTGATGTCCTCAGGTTCCACCAGCCACTGCTCCTGAGTCCACGCTAGCAACGCAGGGAAAAACAGCCACGTGATGGCCAACTCTCCATGAAGAACACAAAAATATGAAAGAAAAAAAAAGTCCCTTCTCTAATGCTCCGAAATCCTTTTCATTTCAGGGGTACTACGGTATATAACGGTTTTTAGAAAACTCATCCAAAAATCCCAACAAAGTACTACTCCTTGTGCACATTTCTCCATCAATCCACCACTAATAAGTTTTGAATTCTCGACTGGCTCAACCTAAAGCAACAGGAGTGCCGGAGCCTTGGACACGCTTTCCTAGAGGGAGTGCTCAGCATACTTGGCCACTCCAATCATCCCAAACATGTTTACATGCCAATGCACCCATGTGGCCTGGGAAATGCACGGACTCGACGTGATCTTTGCAAGAGGAGGGCGCAGTAAAGAGGAGAAGCAAAGGGAAGCACTGAGAAATGTCATACGCAGGGGCACGCAGGGCTGCCATCTTCCATGCTCAGACTGGGAGCCCTTCTGAAACCAGGACCCA